>NC_133582.1:25654984-25967851 GCF_964106895.1 Numenius arquata | reverse complement strand
GAAAGATGTGAAGATCTTAAAAAGATTAGGATCTGTAGGAAAAGAAGGTTGAAACATGAGGGGCAGGGAACAAGCTAGTCCATCAGGGAAACCTGACTGCTATAATCATGGCTATTTTCTCCTTATGCTCTTTCCTTGCCATCACTCAAAGCAGATGTGTCTTTTTCTCCTGGCCTAATCGCTTTTTCTCCTGGAACTGCTAGGGTCACAGCTAAAGTGCTCTTCCAGTCATGGTTATTACTCAGGATGTGCTATCTGTACTGGGCTCCAATCCCAGTCCATACTGACTACAAAGGGCCTCGTGGCAATCACAGTTATTTTACCATCAACAGAGAGAACAGAGGTCAAATGAGTGCCTTGATAAACCCAAAAGGATTTCACAGGGAAGCAGCAAGAGGGGTGTCCTGGCGTGTTGTGAACCTTATTTACTCTATAATTTGCCAGTTCCGCATGAGTTTAGTATTGAGATAGGGCTCACCTGACAGTGCACAGTTCATCCAGTGGAGACGAGGAGCATTGGGCGGAGAAGGGGGAGAAGGAATGGGAGCCCATAGCTGACAGACCCTGTGCAGCTGCAGGTTTTCCTATCTTTGTCTCAATCATCTATTTGTGGCATTGGTGATTCCCATGACCTTGGTATTTTGCTGTGAAAGGAAAGTTTTTAAAATTACCATCATTTATTTATAATTATAAATCGTAATAAAACCAGAGACAGTTTCTGGGCTCAGTAAATTCCTCACAGCAGGATTCCCCCTTGACACCGATCTCTGTTCCAGGCTGCCCTCCATTCCCTTTCTACACTAAACTTTCCCTCCTCCGAAGAGTAACCCTGTGTTGATCCCAGTAGCTCAGTTGCACCATAGTGCACCACAGTGTCAGTTCCACTGTCTCTCCCACCCCAAGGCCTCCTGCACTATTGCTGTGCTCTGATGGGGAAGGTTTTTAAGCAAGAAAAAATCCAGAATATTTAAATTAATCTGTAAATTAGTGTCAGACAAGTGATACCCAAGTATGCTATTTCTGCATCTTTCCAAACAAACCGTATATTTTCTCAGAGATTTTAAAGCAAGCTTGGTAGGCTGAGTATGGCAAAAACCAGTGGAATCAGCAAATACTGACCTTTATGATAGAACAGAAAATTAACTTTAGTAATTGTGGCCTGGGTCGGGTGATCTAGATCGGGGAAGAAAATAAAGTTAATTTGCCTCTTAAGGTGATCTGATATTTCTTAACATCTGATATCTAGGAATAAATGTCATGTCATAAAACCACAAAATTACGACCAGGAAAATAGCATGGAAGTTTTAAAATATAAAAAGTTTTTTTTTCTTTTTTAACTTGGGCTGAAATCATGTGATATTTTTAAAATTAAAAAAATATTATTGTTAGTATGTGGTAATATGGATCTATTAACTACCCAGAATAAGGAATCAGATCTCAAATGCCTTGTACCTGAGTTGTTATTTTAAATAGCATTCAGTCAGTACATGTGTTTGAACTATACTGATTCACTCCAGAATAGAATCTGGCGAGTTAGTGGTTTGGGGTTTTTGGCTGAGTTTTGTTATGAGTGTGAAAGTTAAATAGTTATATTGACTCAGTCAAGACGTCATATAAGCCTTTTTTGCATTCCCCTGGTTCCCAAATTTCTTAACGTGTTAGTCTGGACTTTCTGGGAGTGACTGAAATGTCTCTTTTTGATATTAATCTGGGTTTAGGTAGGAATAGATTCTTTGAATTCAAGTAACTCATTTCTACCTTACAGAGAGAGTAGACCTGGGATTCTTACATCATTGTCATGAGAGGCCTTTCCAGTGAAAGTCTACCAGTAATCAGAGCAGGTTTGCCCGAAAATAAAAGACGTGGGGAGGACTCTACTCCCTGAAATGAATGTATCTTGAGTTTTACCAGATTTAATTTTTAATATTTGTTCTTTAACTTGAACACCCTCAATATTAATTGAAATTAAGATCCTTTTAAACATCAGGCAGCTCTGTCAGCCAGCACAAGCGTCTGCCTGTAGATAGATTTTGGCCTCAAGCACATCAGTTACCAGTCATCAGTTGAGCTGTAGCAACTGATCACACATGTTTTCTTAGACAAATGCTTACAATTAATATGAACGGGAACTGCATGTACAGCTTCCCTAGTGAGATTTGGACTTTTTGTCCAATTTGAAAATATTTTTTATTTTGTTCATTTTACTCCAGAGACATGTGTTTGCTTTTATTCCAATGGAAATTAAAGAGCTAACCTCGGTCAAAGTTTAAATTTGTTATTAGTGTTACATTATATTTTCAGAAATTTAATCAAGCCTAAGTTCACTTAAGAAACTCAGCTCCTCTTATTAGCTTAGCCTCCTTTTACTCTTAAGTTCTTCATTGACAAGTTGTGTTGCATTGTAGTGGGCAGAATTAAAATTAACCTCCTATTCACCTGAATCCAAGACAATACTGAAGCTAATGCAAAACAACCTCGTGCAGTTTTAGAACTGGTTTTGGGAACATAAATTTCTAAGCCATTTCATTTGTTGCCCCTTAATATCTGTCAGCGATAGAAGCTCATGTTTATGTGTTAATGTCCCTCCTGAAGAACGGGGAAATGGTGGATTGAATTGATTTTAATTCTCCTGAAATGCCATTTTTTAAATTGTCGGCATCTGGATGCCTCTGGAATTGTCACTGGTAGAAAAAGAAGTTCTTTCTATGGCTACACAGGAGGAGTGATTTTGACAGGGGACTGAACTGAATTAATTTTTTAAGTATTGTACTTCCAGTGCCTTCCAGAAAGTCCATTAAATTGTCTGGGCATATAGGTGGGCTGAGCATTAAACCAACTTTCATGGAATAATAAATACTGGTTTTTGAAATTAAGGGAGTCAGTCAGTCGATGGAGCCTATGAATAGAAGAAGGGGAAGTCACTCTGTATAGCTGTGTAAACACAGATCCTGCTGTATATAACTCAAAATAAGACTTTGCAGCTTAACATGTGCACTTCTGAATTCTTACATCATACATCTTCAGTGTTTCCTCTATAAAAGGGTCAGAAACTTCTGTTAGAGCTGTTTGCTTTGAAGTAAGTTATTCAGTACTGCATCCATCTAATCCAAAGCTTTTCCATCAACACTAGACTGAAAGTTTCCTGTTCTTTGGTTTTCTGTGGTCTACCTTCTTACTCACCGTAACCTCTTGACTGCCAGGTCATACATGACTTGTAAGTTCAGACTTGTGTTTGATTATAATATGAGCTCCTAAACCCCTAAATTTGGTTACTAATTCCATTGGGAAAGACTGAAATATGAGTTTGAGAACAAAATGTTATCTATTAAAAAGCCTGTTTTACTAATATGTAAAAAAATTCCAGTTCCATCTAAAACCAGCTTTTTTTGTCTTAGGATATAACATTCTGGTGACATCAGAGACACACTTACTATATTATTTTTGGCCCACTCACAATGGCTTTAGTTGTCTGTCTTGTCTCAGCCAAAATTGTGTCACAAGGGGTCAAAAAGGAGGATATAGTAGCCACACTAAGAAGATCATTTTTGCTTAATATGTTGGGTGTGCTCACTTAAACCCTGGGGCTTAGTATCTAAAGAACATTTGATTTGCTTGGATCAAGTACAAGTGCTTCTATACTGGAAACTAATCCTGATAGATTTTACAGGATGTTTCAAGTTGCTAAAACACAAAACTTTGGACGACAACGAGTAAGAGGGAAGGAGGACCCTGCTGGGCTTGCCTCTGGAAGAAACGTCAGATGCATAACGACTCATTTACTTTAAGGAGAATGAGTGAGAGGGCGTTGGGACACTGACTAAGGCTGACAGACCCTTGATGGCTGGGGAGATGGGAGTTACACACCATTTCCATTATGTTAATGTCGACTTAAAAACACAAATGTCAATCGTTGTAAGTCTCTCTGCTCCACATAGCTTTCTAGCAGCTAAATAGAAATAACAGCCTAACTACTGTGTTCCACCTCCCCAAACTGTGTAGCACTGCTTTTAGTCATGTCTTTTAAGGTCAGTCCACACCACTGGACAGAAGTGAACATTATGGGCACATATTCTTCATGCAAAATGATGTGAAATCTTGGCAGAGGCTATAAAAACCTTCCTCTCTCCTACTGACAGTTCCTTGAGACACGGAGTGATTGCTGCGGGGAGATGTTAGAGACAATGTGATAGTCAAGGGAGAATCTTTAGGTTTGTGAGAGGGGAAGGAGAACTGGCTGAAGTAGATGGCGTGAGACGTGTAGGCCAGGAGCCTGCTGCTGAGATGCCACTTGACCTGTATTTTCTCCACATGGTTCTTTTTTGTCAACCTGCATATGCTTCTCTACCTCTGGGGAGCTGAGAATGCAGAAAAACGCAGCTGTGCACCTGAAACTCCATGCTGCTTGCTGGAAAAGCAGTGGGTGGCAAAGATATTCTTTCTGTCTTTAAATACGATCAGTGATGATGTCCTGATATAAACAATCTATTGAGGCATCATTCTCTCATAATTATGTGTTATTTATAGTTAAGAGGAACCCAAGCTTTTCTGTTCATGCATGGATTATACGAAGAAAAGAGAGTTTCCTTCTTTTTCAATCCCCAATCTCTTTACCAATTCTGAATGAACTAGTCATTTCAGAGAAGACAAGAATTAGGGCAGAGAAAACTATAAAATAGTTTTATTCTTGCTATGAGAAGTTAGTTATCAATTCAGTAAGTTTTGGTTACAGTGACATTGATCTACTCAGTCCTTTAACTTTCTATATGATTTTGACAATAAATATGTGTCCCTTAATACTATTTTAAAAATGTAATTTAAAACATTTTATTAGTTTTTAGGTTTAGACTTTAGCATGGATTTGCCATTATTGGATAAATATTTCTTTCTAAGCACAAAAAGATCTCACTGACATTTAAAATGGCTGAATTTATCTTATTTTATTTTTAAATGGCTTTCAAGTCCTAAAGGACAGAATATAAACTGGACTTGGTGTTGATGTAAGCCACTTCATCATACTGGGGAATCAGAGCTAAATGCACAGGCTTTTCCGGCCTGTGAATGTGTCGAATGTAGCAGCCTGCAGTGATTCTGATGTTGGTGCAATGCTCTTCTCACCAGGGTTCTTCTGAATCTGCTGTGGCATTCACAGCTGTTGTTGTAAGCCTCAAGTGTCTTCTAATCTGTGTGTACTTTGGTGTGAGAATGGAAGCCTGGGATGTTGTGGATTGACCTCGTAAAGCAGAAATTCAGATCTTGCTTCTAATAGTTTTTGGAGCACCTAAGCAAGTAGGTAGGCTTTTGAAAAAATTGAGAAATGTATTCTTTTCTGCTTAGGTTCTGTTATCAGTAAGTGGTGGTTTCAACACCATTTCAGTAATTTCATGAGCTCTTGTGTTACTGTTGCTCTGTTTGCCAAATGGTTGGGTTTAGGTGCCATTTTATTTGTAATAATTCACCATCAAAAATAACTTGGCTCATGGTCTCGAGGCAGTGAACCAAATGCTTCTTCAGAGACTTTTCTGCAAAGGTCTTTCTACTCCTGCTCTTTCTGTACTGATGCCTTAGCTGAACAGATAGAAGCAGCATGATTTTTAAAAATTATTTCTATTTCTGTTCATCCTAGATGTGAAAAGAACAAAAATCTTATCAGATCTCTCATTTGTGAAATGGGAGTTAATGAAACTGACATCTTGTGTGAAAGATTACGTTCGCATTATAGGCTTGGAAAAACCCTTAGCAATCTCCTCCCCTGAAAACACTGATATGATTTCTGTTGTCTTTCTGCATCGGAACAGTTATGTCTAAGACCTTATACTGAATTCATTCACGTTGGTTGCAAGTCTTGTGCTGATGTCAGTTGAAGTCAGGCCATAGTGAAATTAACATCATAGACAATGTCTCTAGGAATAAAGGCCAAGGAAACAGGTAAAATGGCCTAAATTTCTAGATCTTTGACTTAGGTCAAGAAGAAAGAAAACAACAGGGACAGAGTTCTCTTCACAGAGAAATAGACAGGAAGCACAAAGTGTGAAATAAGTCAGTTATGTATTTTCACTGCTGTTTGTTGGAAAGCAGTGAAACCTTTTTCCTGCCTACTGCCACCATGGAAGGGCTGAACTAAAAATCATTTGAGTTTTAACTTCTAGCTTTTCTACTAACCTTTTATGTGAACCTGAGCAAGTGACTGATCATTTTTTTAGCCTTATTTGTTCTCATTTACAAAATGAGGATAGGAAGTCTTTTTTTTGTTAGCCTTAAATATGGGATTTTTCTTATCTAGCAGTAATCATCACTAAACCCCTAAAAAACCTGAAGAAGTTAACCTTTTTGTCAAAGTTAAACTTTTCCTGGAGAGCAAAGAGAGATGAACACCTACTGAGCCATCCCACCCCATGGATGGGATGAGTTGTCATTTGAATGTGCCCATCTGCTTTGACTATACGAGGAGACTTTATGACCAGTTCTTAGTCAGTGCCTCATTTTTACAAAGGGGACTGTAAGCATGGACTCTCTCTGTACAACACCTAGCATGGCTGGGATCCCACTCTATTAGTTTTTATTTGTACTAAGAAATATGAACTGGAGCAAAGGGCAAAGGCTCTTCTCAGTGGTGCCTGGTGACAGGACAAGGGGCAATGGACACAAGCTGGAACACAGGAAGTTCCGTCTCAACATGAGGAAAAACTTCTTTACTTTGAGGGTGGCAGAGCACTGGAAGAGGCTGCCCAAAGAGGTTGTGGAGTCTCTTTCTCTGGAGATATTCAAAACCCGCCTGGATGCGTTCCTGTCCAGCCTGCTCTAGGTGAACCTACTTTGGCAAGGGGGTTGGACTAGATGTTCTCTGAAGGTCCGTTCCAGCCCCTACAATTCTGTGATATCATGGGAGGGATAGAAGATCCTATCTGGGTAGTTCCTAAGATACTTATGACTTCCTGGGATCAGTAAAACAGGATCACTTGTATGATACCCTCATGAGAAAATGAATTCAGATGTTCACCCATAGGATTTGCAGACGCTTGGACAAAAGAAAGTTAATAAAAATGCATTGCTGGTAACAGACTTGTTCTCAAACATTTTTTTAGGCCAGTTTTACCTAGCATCGTTCTGCAGGTAATTTGCACCTCTGGGTGCACGCGTGGTGTGACATATTTCCACTAAGCCCAGACCCACTTCCATCTCTGTGCAGAAATCATGTCAAACACATGGTTTGGCAAAGTCAAACTGAAAACATGAAGTGGGTAACCAACTGGCATTCATACCTTGTAGGTTTATTCAACTGGAGATGAATAGACTTGCTGTTTTCAGAAGACTGCTTTTCTGAAGAGACCACTTGTATAAAGTTGTAATGAAAGCGAAAAAAGGTTTAAGCCCTCAGCCTTGCTTCAAATAATAGGAAATAGACCTAGAGTCACCGCCAGCAGCTTTATTGATCAGGGATCCTGGGTGACATGATAGGCCTGCAGAAGTCCAAATACCCTTTTTTTAGTGGCCCAGGATTTCACCCACCTCAAACTGCGTAACTGTAATATTGAATGAGCTTTTGTTGTCCTGAGAATATTTATGATTGTGAGAACAGAAATCTTAAAAACAAAACAAAACAAAAAACCCCAAAACCCAAGCTGGGATTTTCTTCTGTGTGTGTATGTGTATTATTTCTGGCTACCATGGCATTTTTCCTATGAAATTTGGCTTTGTTCAGTTGATAGTATCACTTTGGTCAAACCAACTACATTTCCAGACCTGTGCTGCACAGACCATTACTGAGGTGAACAGAGGGTTTTTTAACAAATAACCTCATTAAGCTGTTATGCTTTTTGCTCAGCAAGAAAATGTTCAGTGGGCAGTGTCACAGTTCTCTGGGCTCTTAAAACGAAGTGGAATTTGCCCACCTTTTCCTGAGGTGCTTTTTTTCTCTTGTCACATGCTCTTTGCTGTTTACCACACATGAGTTACAGATGGTAATTTTAATTTAAAACCCAAAATGTAATAAATTCAGCAGATTAGTATTTGGCTGGGATTGAGTGCTGAGATTGTTCAGTTGACTATTATGGAAAACACATCAGCAAGCCTCATCCCTGACCAGAGAGCAGTGGTTCCATCCCCTTACAAACAAAGCCTTTGTTATGTCTTCCTTGCGCTGTGACTCTAGTCTCTACTGTGCCTTTGTTTCCAAAGCAAAACAAAGAATTCATAATCCTTGGCAGTTGGAATATTTGAACTTGGATTTTCCTGTTATACAATTTACCTACTAGCTGATTAAATATAAGAGATGACCTCACTGCTGAGGAACAGTAAGTTTTCAGATGCCTTCAGCCCCATTTGTTTCTAGTGCAGCTTTAACCAAGAGTGAACTGTAAAGCAGAGTCTAAGGGTCAGGGTGCTGGCACTGCTACCCCACACTATAAGCTATAGAAGGACTCAAGCCTGCTCATTTGGATATAGTTTTCAATAGATTTCAGAGTCTGGGACTTCGGTTAAAGTTTGGGTTATACCATTGTTACACATACAAGGGTTTCTTTTTTCATTGTAGGTTTGGAAAAATTTTCTAGTTATTTTTATTTGGAGTTTCCAAACATAAATAGGATAATATATGTACTCACAACTATTTGTTACTAGATACATTATAGTCTGTATTATTTAACTGCATTTTACAAACATGAACATACACAAATGCATTATTTATATTCACTGTGATAAAACTGTAGAGGGATATGGATAATCAGTGTAGATCATACAGCTTTTGACTGTTCAACCTGTATTCTGCCTAGTACTTTCATCTTGTTTATTTATGACATGTCTAGACTTCTATCAGATTCAATGAAAAAAATCATAATGGCAACAAGGACTTAATTTTTCCTCCAAATGTGCACTAAACTGACACTGACTTGGAGTTCAGGATGAACGTTTTCCTACAGACATTCTGGAAGTCCTGTCATGTTACAGGGTATGTACTGGGGACAGATTTGAGCAGATTTGAGCACAGATTTCGTGTAACCCTCACGAAACTTAATTTTCCAGTGAGTCATGTGGTATCACTTCCTTATTATTTTGGCCATTCTGTTTAGATATGTTTTAAGTGTTTCATTTTTTTCTTCCCAGGTATTGAAAACAAGATCCAAAGAAGCCTAGAAGAGGAAAGGAAGAGAATAACATGTAAAAGGCTATAAGGTACTTGGCTGCTCTCTTTTTCTTTTTTCTTTTTGTTTATTTTCCTTGTCCTTTATCAGTGTAAACTGCGTGATCTGTTAACCATTGGTTATGATGGGGTCTTCAAAAAAGCAACTATTAATTTAGAAAATGGATAGACTACCCAAGTAAAGACTGCATCAGTATTAGTCCTGAAAGATGAGCAAGGAATGACTCTTACTTTTCGGATGACTATTTGTAGGATTAACATATAAAGTTGAAAGTTGAAAGAGAGAAAGGAAGTGAAAATGGAAAGAATGACACTTCTGTACAGGCTTCCCTGCCGACCATTTGATTTCTCTAAGAGTGCGTTTTTTGACATTTAGTAACAATTATTTGGTTTATTTTAGTATTTGAGGACCTTGAGGCCATGACCAAGACTGAGGATTTGTTATACATTACACCCTGCACATGTAGGGACAGCTCTGCTCATAGGACTTGCAAAGTGTAGGAACAAAAATAAAGACACACAAAGGTGCTATTTGTTTCCATGGGGTGATGGAAAAGGTGAAACAGCAGGTTACTGGAACAGCCAAGAGTAAAGCCCAAGTGTGCTGACTCCTGGTCTTGTGTCCTGCTTACTAAAGTTTGCCTCCTTTAGCAGGAAAATGGCAGCCAAAATGCTGCCATAGTCTGGGATGGGAACAGGGGTGGGAAAGATGCAGAGAAAAAAATATGTTCAGCTTTTTATGAAGCTACCATAATCATGGTTTGTCACTAGCAGTGACAAAGCTACCTGTGCAGTTTTTGTTATTTTTGTTAGTGGGTCTTGACTTCTCGTACTCCCTCTCTTTCAACCTTATGCAGAGTCCCTT
The DNA here is from genome assembly GCF_964106895.1 of Numenius arquata. NCBI lineage: Eukaryota > Metazoa > Chordata > Aves > Charadriiformes > Scolopacidae > Numenius > Numenius arquata. The sequence goes on along the minus strand of NC_133582.1, from coordinate 25,957,850 downwards.
TCTCTCTGCATAGTGACTATACAGTCTGGTACTTCATTTAATTGTTTTATAATGTTCCAGTGATAAATAGTGTATACACCCAATAGCAATATATGAAATTAGGCATCTTTAAGTGGTGAAGTAATGGAAATTTAAAACCTGGCAAGTCATCTTTTCAGGAAGAGTTGGACAAATGTTCTGTCCATTCTCCTGAAGCCTTTACGCGTTGGCACATGTACAGTGGTTGCCATCACCTTTTATTAGAACTTTTTTTCCATTTCTGGTAGTAAACAATACCATGATGTCTGCTGCATTCATTGTGTTCACTGTAAGAAATGGATAAAGCATACTATGCATATGGTAATAAAGCTAAGTGCCCGCCAGCTCCAAAGATGTATTTGATAAGTACAGTATGGGTAAGAATTAACATGCTTAGGGTACAGTAGAAGTGTTGGGCTTGGAGTTACTCACCTGAACAGTGAGTTCATTTAACTTTTACCATTTACCACTGAGACCTAGATTTATGTGGTTATAGTCATTTCTATGTCAATACGGCAGTGCTTAATGTAGATCAGTTCCCTCTGAAGTAGACAGGAATGATCAGATTTCCTCTTTACTGATGGGTGAACTGGAGCTGCTGAAAGACTTCATGATTTGTTCACACAGGCAGCCAAGACGAAACAAGGGATTCCCAATTCCCAGTTTGTTGTTCTAGGGATTGGTGGAGTCTGCTTCCATTCCCAAGAAGTAATGTCTGTCCTAAACCGATTAAGAACACTCCTTCCTATTCTATATTCCAAACTAGAACAAACTCTACTGATCTGACCTCAGTTGTGAAGCTATAAATTTCATTTACAAGGTCATTTATATGGGAGGAGAAGTAGTGTAAAAATACAAGAATCTATGTGAGGAGAAAACAGAAGAGGCATAGATAACATAACCCCTGTAAAATGTCTCCACATTTGATTTGTGTGGAAACAGTTGCTCTGAGATCAGAAGGAAATCTGTTGCTTTTGGCAAAACTGGTAATTCTACAGCTCAGTAGTTATTAGGGCCTTTCTGAGCTATCAACTTAAAGACTTCCTGTTTTGTAGCTTTCCGTCCTATCAAGATGTATGCTTTAGCGTGATTCAGTTCTGTTGTTATAATGATATCAAGATTTACAATGAACTGGTGAAAGATTAAAAGATAGTATGACCGTAAACATAAAGATGAACATAGCCTGGAATGGAAAGCAGAAGAGTACACAAGAAAATTTCGGGCTGGATGTTGATGTAGCAGTATTTTAGGGATCTCTCTCTGTGTTTTCTATAACTCCTTCAGTCCAGTGAGCCTATCCTCACTATAACACTCATTAGCACTAGAACCCCCTTTCTTCCTCTGTCACTAGCTGTTGTAGTGCAGCATGGTCTAGAACAATTGCAGAAGAAGATGGAAATTACCAAATTAAATTTATCAGATTTGAAAAATACTGACCATGTCATTACAGAAGTAACCAGAGCATATGATATCAGAAGTTCTTCTGTGCTAGGTGCTGACACAGTTAAGTGTGCATGCAGAGATGGTAGATACTCTAAGTGATGCTAATCACAATAGAGCACAACCATCTCTGTTTTAAGTTGTGGACTCACAGGGCTCATTTTGAAGCTAATAAAGACAATTATAGCCACATTCTTGTGGAACTGTGGAAAGAGAGCTGAAAAACAAACTATTATTTGGCAAAAGGATCTGCCCATTCAGGGTCTTCCAAAGGCTATAAAGGGCCTGACCATCCGTGGGAAACACTAGAAAATCTTCCTTTTTGAAAAACTTGTGAAAGTAATACCATACTGGCAGTGTCCTATCTCAAGACTCTCCAACCCTGCCAAAACCCAATCTACCTCATACTAAATAACAACAAAAAGCCATGAAATCAATTGATCTTAAAATCACAAATCAGTGCACTTGGAAAAAAATTATGTCCAAGCAGAGTTCTTAGCTCCCAAAGACAGGGCGGGTAGAAACTAATCTTCTATGGTCACTATGTGTGCTGTCAATTTTAGTCAATGTCATGCATCAAAGTACTCAGACGCTACCAAAATGTGGTACCATAAAAGACAGAGATCGAGTAAATAGCATTAAAAAGCACAGTAGAACCAGGTATTTTACCAGCAGTTCTTGAAGTGTTGGACAGCATTTTGTCTACAGGTTCAGCTTTCTTTCCTGAGTAATGTAGCATGCATCTCAACAAAATAGATTGAAGCATGAATAGACTTCTCATCTGAGATTTATCCACACTCTAAAGAAAATATTAGCAAGCTAGAGAGAGCACGGCAAATTCCCATCGATCTGCAAGGCAAACCAGGAGGGACATGTCACACTTGTACAAGCTCTGTGTTAGAACTAATAGAAATGTTAAAACATGAGATTGTTTCTGGTGAAATGCACGCAGAACAGAACACTCAAAGAAAGAAAACTGGAAGAGATCTGCCTTTCCATACAGTATCACACTCTATAATTGAGTTGCGATGCAGCACAGTTCTACTGCTGACCTAAGCATCATGTGGGCAACTGTTTTCCCCAAGCCACAAGTGATGACTAGAGTAGTTGATCTAAATTCATGATTTACTGTTTCTTGTTAGGCTAGAGCTTCAGAACTGCCTGGCAATGTTTTTGGTAGAAGAGGCAGGCTCCAAAATTAAGACTTCTAATGTCTCTAAGTGACAAGAGTTATGCTGTCTTACCTGTCTGTAGAAAGAAAAAAAAACCCAAACAACCCAGAACTCCTGCATTTTTAGGCTTCCTCTTCTTAGCTAGGGCATATGAGGAGGGAAACCTTGGTTCTGATGAAATTAGTGGGAATTTTGCTTTTGTCTTCCAAGGGCCCAAGATTTTACCCAGGCCTCAGCAGCAGGCAAGCCTGAAAGAGAAGGTCAAGTGCTTCTTGTTCAACTGTATAGGCAAAAACTGGGCTGAGCAGGGTAATCTGGGCGTACTTCAAGGTTTTTTCTCCTGCCACGGGAAAGAAGAGGGAGCTTCAGGCTGTTTCAGAAAGTGGAGTTCTGACTCAAATGTCAGAAATAAAAAATAAACAAGTGTGAATGGATGAACGAATTGAATGAAATGATGGACTAGTTCATAAACTTACAATTACTCATCTGGTCTCCACAGTATAAAGTCACCTTCCTTCTTTCAGTGGCAGGTTTTGTTGTCACATGTAGTTAATAGTCTAATTAAATAAACATAGATTTGACATGAAATTTATGCTGGCCTCTCTGTCACATTCATGCAATAAGTGAAGAGATACCTGTCTGACCTGGCCCTAAGACACATGGGACCAATCAGTCAAAGAGTTTGCTTTACGGAATAGTTGTTTAGATAGCAATTCACAAGATTTACAGAGGAGATAAATTAGACTGTACTCCAAACCACACCATCTCCCTTGCTTGTCTTAAGGTCGAAAGGGGAAAAAACATTTACTAACGGATAGAGGACTGGATGGGAGCTGAGCTCTCACTTCCACTCTAACACAGAAGCAGAGTATAGCTGTTTTAGGCTGCATTTATATCTGGGAATTAGAGACTTCTGACTGTGCTGCTGAATTTGATGCAAGCATGGGCACTCAGAAAGGTGCTGATTTAATAACTCTTGAACTCTGCACAGGCTCTTCAAGGGATGTTGAAGCAGCCTTGGAAAAAAACCTTTTATTTCTGTTGATTTTGGGAGAAGAGAGATTCGGTGGCAGCAAATGTTCTGTAATAGACTGGAATTTTTGTATTGTGTTTAAGAAAAAAAAAAAGAAAAATCTCTGTTTTGAACTGTTATTAATTGTCACTGTGCAATTGAAAGGTCAAACCTGATGTTCTTGCTCAAGCAAAGCCTTTCTCAAAGCCAATGGAGTTCTGCCTGGGAAAATACTGGATAGAAGCATGCACAAATGTCAGCATTGGGACTGGATTTGAACTGTATTCAGGCACTAGTTAAGTGAGTTCCAGAATAAGCTCTAAATGTAGAAAGAATGCTGTCTTTAAAGGGTACTTCTACATAAGAAATACGGGGTGATATCCTCAATTTACAAACTCTCAGGAAGGAGAACAAGTGGCTGTAATTCATGGCTCTATTCCCTTGGTCCTAGAGGTGCCAGTAGTCAAAGTGTTATTAAATAAGTCTAAGGTCAGTGTAAATGCTGCTCTAAAAAGTGCCAGCTGGCTGTCCACACCCTGACCCCATTCTCCACTCCTGAGCAGGTGGTATAAGGCTAACTTTAAATTTAGGCCTGTTTGCAATGCCTTTACATCCATTTTTCCTGCGTGTGCATGAAGCTGCAAGAGTATTTACAGCATGATTAACAATATATGATGCAGCAACTGGGAAGGTGCTGGAAGAAACAGAATTTTGTGTGTACAGAGCTCTACTGCTTGTCTCTTTTCATCCTGAACTTACGGTCCCACACCAAAACATGCGCCTCCTGCTGTCTGATATCTTCTCCTGTGATACTTATTCCGTAATATTCACAAGACCATTTTATGTGTGACTACTCAAGCACTGGCTCAAACATTTCCTATTTCTTTGTAAAGTTCCTAACTTGACCTCTGCAGATCTAGTCTAAGTAACCAATCACGGGACAGAAAAAGTAATGACTAATTTTTGTAATCAACTTACACAATGCAGTGTACTAAATTAAATAACGAAATATTAACAGCAAACTTCTCGTAAGTTATTTTGGGAAGGAAAGGGCAAAGAAGTTCACAAGTCCTTTCAAATAAATCTGAGAATATCTCAAGGTACCCACAAACAAAAGAAAAGAGTTGAAGGTTTTCCAATAAGTTTATTTTACTGCTCAGCTCTATTCCTGTCCAAAAGGTTGGGAAAATGAACAGTCACTTCTTGCTTTCACAATTTTAATTTCTAAACAGGATGGGTTATAGAGCATTGAGTAGATTGTGGTTATTCCTGCATTGAGTGATGTCTCCTGCAAATAGGATCAAATGTTTGCAATTCTCATATCATTCTGATATCTATGAATGAGACATTCATGCTGACTGTTCATAGTGGTCTTTAATCTACTTCAGTTATGTTGGAAGGCATGATGGATGGAGGTGAAGGCATATGGAGGGGTTCTTGACTCTTAAAATAGTAGTAATGATAATATTAAAGGCTGGAATACTAAACCAAATATCAGCTATCCTTGTGTTAAAGCATGACGTAGTCTGTATATAGAGACTATTTCCATATACTGACTATTCAAAGGGCAAGATAAACTAGAGTAAATAAGTAACAGTCCTTGGCATCAAAAGATGAAAGAATTTCAGGTTCTTCTGAATAAAGTGAGGGACACTGTGCAATTTTCTAAGGGTCCAAAGATTGTAATCATGGAGTTCTCTACTCTGACAGATGAAGGTATGAAAAGAGCCAACAAATAGAAGGGAGATCCAATCAAAGTAGAAGTAAGGCTGCATTTTTAACAATGAGGTTATTTAACAAGTCTGGAAAAATTTATCCAGGAACATAGTGGATCTCCATCACTGGAAGTCTTTAAATCAAGAATGGATGTCTTTCTGATGACTGTACTTGTTGCTGTAGCAGGAGTTATAGGCTTTGAAATTCCATGGCTTGTGTCATCCAGGAAGCAGAGTAGATGATTGTTTTTGGTCTCTAGTGGCCTTCCAGTCCTCGCAAAGCATTCAGCTAGATTGCTACTTGCAGCATGTGTGGAAGAGGAAAAGTAACATTTCTCATATCTGGACAATAGATGACAAGTGGTTTCCACTGGAGTTACAGATGAGGTTTCCTTTAATTTTCCAAGCAGTGCATTAATTTTTCAGGGAATAGGGAAACTGCCAAAGGACCTTTTGATTATTTTAAATTTCTTTATAGCAGCCTTTCCACTCCCACTTGTCCTCCCTTCCAAACTCACTGCAGAGGTAAACAATGCATAGTAGTGGTGTACTGGTCCAAATATGAACACATGGCACTGATAACTGTGTTTGCATTGGGCATCCTTTAAATGACATTAATAAAAAGTTGACTGAATTTCTCGGAGTAGTCTGAAATCAGTTTTGAAAGAAAAATATATATTTCATTTGCAAATGGCATATATTGACCGAGGTTGGCCATAATATTTATGAATAACCATAGAAACATAACGAATGGGATCTACGCACTTACTTCCAAACTTCATTGCCAGAATCAGTATATTCGTATAACACTCCTAATCTGATATACCAGGTAATGACAAATGTTACATACATGAAAGAGAAGAAACAAACAGAGGCATTCCTTAGTGGTGCTCTTCTGCAAATAGACCAACATTATGCACACACTTTGACAGACCATAGCCAATTAATTAAACCACAGAATATCTGCAAATATTTACTTGATGGCTGTGGTTTGAAAAGGCTGTAACAGTACATAAAATAGATTTGCTTTACATTTCAACAGACTTATTGGCGAGAGTAAATGATAGAAAAAAAAGAGGAAAAAATAAAATTAAAATAAATAGATTATGTTTCTAAAATCCTACCAAATATATGATCCACTGAAATTATCAGACTGTTAACTGCTTGTAAATCTGCTTAGACCAGGGTTGTGAAATTATTTTTAGTATGACAGCAGAAACCTTTCTAATGCTACCATTGTGGCACTGTGTCAGCTGAGTAAGAGGCAGCAAGAATGGCTTAAAAGTCAACTGGGCAACCTGAAAACAAGGCATTTTAGCAATACAGAATTTTCTTTCTAAACAGAGGAAGAAGAATACAGATGTCATTGTATTTATAGCCTGTGAACTTCTGAAATCCTTGGGAGAGTACATCTGAGGACAATGCCGTGGCTTTACATAGTCCAACTAACAGCTACATAATTTTTGAAGAAAAGCACCAAGAACTGTTGCTCAGGTGCTTAATAGAGTGTGTTAGAGTTTTGCTATTCTTAGTGTAAGTGGTACATTCCCAGGACAACAGTTTTGCATCCATTATTGCCAATGTCAAGATCCTACCCTAGTCATATCTTATGCTTCCATAAATTGTAAACTTGGGTTAAAGTGAAAGAGCTCCAAATAATTGTCTTTCAGTTATTTTTGTTTCCTGTCTGGTTTGAGAGTTTGGTATTGGTAGGGAATAAGATTTTTGTGGTCTCCGAAACATACTTTCTCCTGTAGGACCTTTTGCATAGTCTATGCATCAGGCTGGGGCATAGTGGCAGCAAGGAGGACTTTCTCTTTGGAAGAGGAAGAAGGCAGAAGAAAATGCTCTCGTGGAGGTGTTCTGGTGATTAGGAGAGATCTACTGCTCTCAGCTGCCTTTTGTGTTTTCCATTCCCATTGTGTTATAAATTGTATGAACTTCTCTACTGTTTCCAGTGAGATGTAAAGACAGATACTGGGTACATACTAGGACTTTAGGGTGGCGTTTTTTATGGCACCGAGGAAAAGTAGACTGCAGAAGTTCAGCTGAGCGTTTCTGCTGACATCCTTAGCTGTGGAGGAGTTAACCATATTGACACAGACTGTCATCTTCTGGTTTCAGATTTACTCCACTAGGATGAGAGATATGAGTTCACATCCCTCAGACATACTGTTTCAAGCTATCTATAGACTAGAGAAGATGACAGTGCATCAGCTTGCATTTTTATGGTTTTGCTTGTAATCGCAGAAAAAGAAGGTTGAATTTTTGAGTGTTGATTTCAGTGGGAGCAGAAATGCCGAGGGACTTTTGAAATTCTTGTCTGCAATTTATTTTAAAAATGATACTTTAGGTTTATAATACCAGTTCTGTGAAAAACGTCAAAGATGGAAAAAAAGTATTAGACCCTGCATTTGTGCAGAAATAGATATGACAGTTCTACCTGATTAGTTCTGAAGAAAACCAGCATGGCTTTATGCAAATGAAATTGCTCAGAAGTATATGAAGGCCTGAAAAATTAAACTAAGGGAGGTGAAAACTGGCATTTGAACATCAAACTAAAAAGAGCTTCTTACTTAACTTTGTAAATCATAACAATTCCATTTCTCCAAGCTACTCAAACAAATTGAGCTTTGTCTTCCAGGCCAATGGAAATATATTATACAGTGCTGTTTCAAAGTAAAATGGCTTCAAAAACTTTATGGAAAGGGGAATGGTTCCCAGGCTTTCTGTTCCCAATGCAGTTTAATTTCAAGTCTCACGCTCAGTTTCACTTTCAGAGTGCCCTAAGAGAAAATGTAATTTAGACTAGAGCTGCATTCACAAGTTAATGACACTAACTGTAATCCTTCAAAATGATGGATAATGGAATTTTCCCCCCTTTACAGGAGGAATCACATTTCTCAGTGTCACATAAGGCAAAGAAACAAACATGCAGAAACAGCAACTGGCCCTCAAATCTTTGAAGATACATTTGTGTTTCCGAAGCTGAAGTAATTTTCCTGACAGAAATCATTGTGACCTAAAGTCAGAACTCCTGTGTCTGTGCCCTTTGTACTGTGTTGATCTTGTTGCAGATACAATTCTATGCATTATAGAAAAAACGGGAATTGTGGGGGAAGCAGAGAGATCATCAAGCAGGCTACGGTTTGTCTCTTGAGGTAAAGGAAAAGCTTAGACACAAAGCCTTGTTTCTGTTGTTTGTCTCATGTTCTGTATGTTGCGAACCATCAGCAAATACTTGAACAATATGGTTTGGTTTTGACTGATTTTGCAGTATTGTATCTGCTTTTCTTTATTTTGCATGGGTTGGTTTACTCCTGTTGCTTTGCTACACGTTCACACCTGTGCTATGCACACAAGGGGTTTCCTGCTGAAAAGCGATATCCTCAAAACGTTCTTCAAGAACCTTTGAGGTTAGAAATTGATGTTTTCGCCTGAAACAGGTGGTGGAAGGATGATACAGAGCCGCACTGATCTCTTCCTCCAGTAGCACAAACACTAGTAGCAAGAAAGGAGTACTAACAGGGATCTACTTTTCACAGACAATATGGGGAAGGTTACTTCACTTAGAGTAATCGAACTGCAGAGCCAAACTCTGCATCTCTGCAAAACTGTCCATGTCCTCAGTTGGAGCTAGATGGGGAAGATAATTCTCTTCCTTTGAGACTGTTGTATGGGCACAGTCCTCACACCTCAAGCTCAGCACCATCGAACACAACAGAGGTCAGAAACCCTAAAAGCATTGAAAGCAACAGCTAGTAGAACAGTAGCATGTCTCTCCTGGCTAATATAAATGGCTGGGAACAGCTGTGTGTGCTGCTAAAAGAACTACTCAGGGTCTCCTTCAAAGAAGGTGCACATCAAATTCATGGGTAAATATCAGGGTTTAGGCACTCAGTCAGCACTTAACCCTGAGGGACTAAGAGTCATAAAATCTTTGCAACACAAGGCATAACTCAGCTTTGACTCAGTGCATGTTGTATTCAGAACTAGCTGTTAGAGTCTTCACCAGGTTATTTCTGTTCCAGGTGACAGTTATCCATTCGGTGTTATGGAAGCAGCATGTACAGAGATGGTTTTGTGTAACTATACAGTGTCTTATGGCCATAGAGTTGAAACCTCTGTGCTTATGTTATTGGACTTCGCTGCAGCTTCATCGGAGTGAAGTACAAGGTATTACTATTATGATATATATGACATGATACAGGGTGGTATTCCCAAGAATTTGGACAAGAATATTAACTGGAATAATATTTGTAGCTTTTCATGCCCTTTAGTGCTGGTGTACCTAGTCTGAGGCATATCCCAGTATACTAAGGTATTGCAGTGTTGGATGGAGGTCTGGTGCTGTCCATTATTTCCCTTATATGTGACTGCCATGATGAGGAGGGGACAGAAGGGTTGAAATAATCAGATGATTTTCCTGGGCAGTATCAGGCATTGGGTTTTGTTGATATTTGTGTTCTCTGCTCTTCTCAAGTGTCCCCCTCCAGAAATCTTCCCTTACCACTATGTTTGTTCCCATTAAACAGGCAGGGAATAATACCAAGAAAAAACATAATAAGAGGAAGGCTTTGTTGATGTTTTGTGGATAATTTTTATGCAAAGACTTCTAACATTTGTTTTTGCAAAAAGATATTTACCTTAAAACACAGACAATTGACAAACAAGCTGGAGTAAGTTACTGGATTGTATCAAGACTGTTTGTTGATGCATCGACATTTGGTGTCATGACTCCATTAATCAAAAAATTTTGTAGGAAATTCTTCCTGGTTCATTCATCCACAAATAATTTACACTGGGAGCAGTAGGTCTAAACCTCTTTGGCAGACTGAAATTGAGGAGCATGATGAACAGCTAGCCTGGCTCCTGAGTGACCAGATACCCACTGCTTACCAAGGGTTTCATTTTTTTTTCAGGCATGCAGTTAGTCTGTTGTGCCTGGAGGGAGCTCACAGTAGGTATTTGTGAATGATAAAATAAGAAGGGACTGAGGGCCCAGGGCCTCAACAGAGGATCTTAGGTGAAAGAAAGCGCAGTTGTTAACCTTCTTGTGCCTGATATGTGGTTTGTCAATTAGGCAGCAGAAGCTGAGTTGGTTGTGTATTGACCTACAAGCATTAAACAACTGGCTGGGAGCCATATCCTGTAAAGACTGTACTATCCTTTTGATTTGAAAAGCAGCACCACAGTTGTGGTTCCACTTAGAGTTTTTGAAACACACTCTTTTTTTATTTTTTTTAATAAGAAAAAGAAAGAAAAGTATCTTTTACCAGGTGCACTTTGACTATTTATTTGGAAAAAATATAAAGAATTTTGCACAGAAGTGTCCATAGTTTTCCAAGGGTTATTAACATGCAAAGCCATGCCTGGCTTGACCGTGCAGTATGCTCCTAGACAGAATGACAAAGCTGGAAAAATGAAGTCAAGGAAATATGAGCTGATTTATTTTTTATGTGTAACAAGCTAAACCTTGATCCAGTGCATCTGTGGAGCAAAAGAATATTTATTCAGTTTTGCCATCAAAAACACTGAGAAACACATGAGGTGAGTGTGAATTGTCTCGGCTGAACTCATGTATTCTCCAGACATAATTAAACACTGGCCCAATTTTTAATGTGGGCTACTTAATTGGATGTCAGAAATTCCACATTTGGAGGTTCAGTTTGACCTTTAGTTACATAAAAGAAGCATTTAAGAGTCTCCAGTGAGTGTCAGTGTCTGAATGCAGATGCCTTACTTGAAAACTTTGTGCTCCTTTACAATGATGCATTCCAGGAGGAGAAAGCCCTGATCCTGCAAACAGTTTGAAGCAGGCTTCAGCTTGCTGCCACTGACACCAGCTTGCTGGAATCCACTCATTCCAGGGAATGGTACGCTAGTAAAGACAAGCACATGTGGAAGCAGTTGCAGGCCTCAGATCTAAATTAGCATGAGATTTTTCTCCCATCTAAATATATTATAAATTTGAGAATATACTTTAATTTCAAGGTGGAGGTTCAAAAATGAAAGAGAAAGTGCTCAGACAACCATCTTTCTCAAATGCCACAGGATTTGTAGAGAAAAATCAGTTGCAGTGAGACTTTCAGTAAGAAAAGGACCAGCTTGTTAAAGCTGGTGTGACCAGGTGAAAAGTGGGACTTTGATATACACACAGGGTAACTTTTAATTCAGCCAGCGCAGAAGACATAAATAGCACTGAAACCTGGCAAGATCACCTGTAGCTCACACTATTCACCTGGGAAAGAAGCACAGGATATAGAGAGGTATTCCTGGTCATAGCTATTGGAGAAGTCAGTAATCCCTAGTGAAGTGTCCTGAAGGAACGCTTCTGGAGCAAGGAAGTCTTAAAGAATCTGAAGCTGTTTGCTCAGGGAAGTTTTTCTATGCCCCCAGATCTGCAGAGACTCTTGCAGCTTCTGCTATCTCAAGCTTGGCTCCTGTCAGTACATTGCACAGCAGGGTTAAAGCCAAGTGAAGCACCTAATCTGCATGCTGCAAACACTGCTCCGATCAATAGGCTCATATAGGCTGTGGCTTGCACCAGCTACCTCTGCACGCAGCCAGTGATTCCCTTTCTGTAGTTTAAAACAGTCTCATTGCAACACCAGGAAATTAACCCATAAAGGGAAATGGTTTGCTGACTAGTTTTTAAATGCTGTGAGCTGCTTACAGGATTTAGGAGTGATGTGAGAATGCCCAAACTTAGCCTTGGTTTCTAATATTGCTTGGATCTGTATGTGCAGGTCCCTGTTTACTATGATGTTATGCTGAAACATGCAAACTGATGCTCTTGTTCCCGTATTGATTTGTTTGGTCAATTAAATTAATGTAAAAATGTGGCTTTATGGGTAAAAATGTCATCAGTAAAAGGCATTGCTCACTGAAGTGTGTTCCTCACTTGCCAACTACTACTTGGCAGGAATGAACAGGCAAGGTCATTAGTTTGGTACTTTCTGGGGAAGGATGCAACATACTTCATACAAACTACAGAATCCAGGAGGATGCCAGACTACAAGTGTAGAGTAATTTTGTTCGCTGAGCCACAGGGGATGTTAAAAATCTGTAGATAGTTTCTCTACTTTAAACAAATGTTCTTACTGTGTAAGGGTTGCAATTCACACAGCACAGATGTCCATGAGAAAACAAAACTAGATGAAACCTGGACTGTCAGTCAGTCAGCTCTGAGTCTGCTTCTCTAACTTGAATTACACCCACAGTACTTGCTAGTGCAACTGTATATATGTAAGACAGTTTGAATTGGCTGGTCTAAACGTATAAAGTATGCTAGCAAACAGGGAATCCCCCAGGAGATTTATTTTTGTCTTTAGGAGTAATTCTTTTTCTCATTGTATCTATTTAAAAAAAAAAGTTTCACAGATAAAGAAATGCAAGTTCTTTCCAGGCAGACAAAATATTGCATAATAAATAATAAGTGGATTGGATAATTCTAGTGATTTGATTTTAAACTATGGAATATGCAGGGGAGCAATCTACAATCTTGTTATTTCTAGTGGTTCTTAAATCACAAGTTGATCCTTGCAATATTCTGACCAAGGTTTCAAAAGTAAAGACAGTTATAAAATATGTTTTCAAGCAAAAACAACTTGGTGTTCATGTTTCTGTAATTCTGTGGACTAGAAACTAAAAGAAAAGTAACACTGAAATTCTCAAGATTCCAGGAGCTGGAGAGCTGGAGGAACTTTTCTTTTCTTTTCTTTTCTTTTTTTTTTTTTTTTTTTTTTAATTTTTTTTTCTTTTTAGAAAAAGCCCACCCAGTATCAGAATAAGTAGCAAAAATCATGAGTGTGGCAATCCTCTTGTCACACTGAATTTCCTGCAGTTTTTTTTTTTTTTAAACAGATGATGGCCCTGGTGAGAGGGTGAGACTGTGTACAAATGTTTGTGGTTTAGAGCCCAGTTTTCCAAAGAGAAGTCCAGAATACACAATACGTCACCTGTTTGTACTCCAGCTCCATGAGGCAACTAAGACAGAATTATACAGCGTTTCCAGATCAGCTCTCCCGTGGGGCTTTAAAGCTGAGTTTTGGTCTCCGTAACACACAAAAATGTTTCCCTACATGAATTAAAATATTACTTCTTGGCTGTACAGCATGCTACAGGCTTTATCCACTGGTGTTACACTTTTATATGATTTTAACTATTCCCAAACTAAGGTGGGGAGCATGGGTTTGCCAGCGTAGTATTAGTCTGCCTTTGGCTAAGGAAGTATTTGCATTTCTTGTGATTACTGCTAAGCAGATTATTCACTGTTTATGTGAAGAAAATTTATGATGTCTTGCAAGGTTGTAACATACCTAATGAGAGACAGAGGGGGTGTTGCCAAGTGGGGTTCCTCTCCCTCCAATTTGATCCAATTTATGACTGACTTTGGAAGCAGCAGAAATCAGACCCAGTGTGGATTTTTTAATTTGATGTTATGTGAGTTTAGAGCCCAAGTGAATAAATACCTGAGCATGGCAAAAGAAGGATTGCTATTGTCTTCAGTAGCATTGGAGGATATCCAGTGAAAAGTACCAACAAGGACTTTACTAAAATTAAGACTGATGCTGGCATGTAGCTCTTCCTCTGCACCTTTCTCCTAGAACTTACTTCCAGTCTGTGAAGGGAAAATTTATCCTGTGAGAATGAACACTTTTATGATGATAACACAGATTCTCTGTGCTGACAGCAGAGAATCAGCCAGTGTCAGACATCCCAATGTGCATGTTTATTCTGCCCCATGGTCATCCATATTGGGACATCTATGAGCTCCTTTCCCACTTGTGCTCCTTGGCCTTACTCTGAAGTCATACATGACACATAGGCCACTTGCTGGTTCCCAAGACATGGAGTAAGTCCAGCAAAGGTAGACTCGAGCAATCCTTCTGTGTCAGATTTCTGAGTACAAACAGAGAAGGAGCACAGAGCACAACTATTGCATAGAGAAATGGAGAAGCTGGCAATAGATGGGTCAGGTCTTCATTACATTTCATTACATTTTTTACACACGTATCACACAGCTAATTACAAGCTGCAGCACCAAGAATATTTAGTTTTGTTGAAAGGATGTGTGGTTTTCTGGGTGGTGGGAGTAAAGTAGCCAGGCGTACTACAGAGGTGAAATGTCCTAAAGAAAAGGTTTTAAAGCATTCCCTGTCCATCTAAGCAAGCACCTTGTGGTATTGGGATGTTATATATAGCTTCACCCCTGAGGCCAGCTTTAGGATGTTCTCTGCATATAACCTTATAGTTTCACAGCAAGGTGGATTCAGTTATGCCAGGATAATCATCCTTATTCCAATTTTATTTGGTTTGCTGATATAACTTTACCAATTTTAAAACTTAAATGTAGAATGCTATTATAAAGAACTAGTGGCCCTTGTACAAAGCTGTGGAGTTTGGACCTGCATGAATCATAGAATCATAGAATGGTTAGAGTTGGAAGGGACCTTAAAGATCATCGAGTTCCAACCCCCCTGCCATGGGCAGGGACACCTCCCACTAGAGCAAGTTGCTCAAAGCCCCATCCAGCCTGGCCTTAAACACTTCCAGGGATGGGGCATCCACAGATTCTGTGGGCAACCTGTTCCAGTGCCTCACCACCCTCACAGTAAAGAATTTCTTTCTGATATCTAATCTAAATCTCCCCTCTTCCAATTTAAAACCATTACCCCTTGAATATCAGCATTGAATATACTTGTTCCTATTGTTCTGCACTGTGATCACATCTGTCTCCTTCTGGAGGCATTTGCTGAAGCTTACAGGAGTTTACTGGTGTAAATGGGTGCCAGTAGCTTTTCTGTCAGCCTCTTTGGAAACTTCAAATATTTGGCAGAGCAGAAAGTGAAGGAGAAAGCTGGGACAATCCTGAGTTTTCAGCAAAAAAACATTTAAGCCATATGGAGCCCTAGGCAGCTGATCTGCTTTCACATCCTTTATTCAACATTCAAGACCGAGACTCACACTGGATGCTCTGGGAACCTGAACTGGCCCTTTTTCTCCCTAACTCCACCTAGGATACCAGTTGGAAGTCTTCATGAAAGGATTGCCCATAGCAAAATAAGTCAGAATTAATTCATTTGGCTCATACCACTGCAACCAGTTGAATCACTGTGAAAAGACAACTTGAAACTAGTTACATGGGTACAGACTTCATTTAAAGTGCTGAGAGATGAGGCCCAGAATCTTATACCCTTTTTTTTTTTTTTAAACTGGAAACCCCTCTGAAGAATTAATTTCAGACACAAATTCTTATTCTATCAAGGTTTTTAAAAAATAAAATCTATTTATGACTCCTTAGAGCATGCACAAAGATTATCTATTGGCAGGAACCAAGACAAAGTTCTCAATCTGATTATTTTAATTCCTTTTTTATTTGTGGGGAGATGGCTGCAAGGACATAATGTAGTTTCTCCAGTGAAGATGAGTGCTTTGACATTGCCTTCAGACGTCCCGTTAGTCGCTCAAATTAAAGGTTCTGGTGTGTTACTAGGAACAGCTATTCTTATTAAACTCATTCATTCAAGATACAAACGAATAAGGCTTTAATCTCATCTGTTGTCAGTCAGCAAATTCATTCAAGGTATTACCAGCTGAGGAAATGTGTGTTTGCTGCTGCTAACAAAGTCAAAACAAAATGGAGAGCTTTTCTTTATTGCCTTGCAAATATTCTCCAAATTGTGAAGTGGATCCCATTTTAGACTCATTTAGTGTCTCATCTGCCATATATGAGAAGAAAATGTTATAAGTCACAGGTAGCAATTGTTATGGCTTATCAATAACCTGTATCAGTTTCAGTTGGATTTTGGGGGACAGGATTCAGCCATATTATTTCAGGAGAGGGTTCATGGCATGTAGGAATCACAGTACTCTGAGTGCCAGAAATACTGACAAAGAGTTGTTGGTTTTGTTTTTTTAAGTCCTTCTATGGACTTGCCATGTAATTCTTGAAGGCTTCAGTACCACAAGAGCTGCAGAGCAATTCTGACAGAAAACTCCTGCTTAAATACTTGCTGGCAGAAAATAGTAATATTGTAGAACTAATTAAGTTTCTGGGATAACTGTGTATGTTTAGATAATGATCTGCTGATGGTGAGTGGTAATCTATGGTTATAAAGCCAACTGAACCAGCTGAGCCGTGATCCCTGTAGTCCAAGAATTCTTCTGTGGTCAAAGAGACCGATATCTCCAGAGAATATCTCAGGCAGTAGATGTTGTCTGTCTTCATGCTGACTATAAAGGGATAGGATGCTCTAGACTTAAGCATCTCCTTTAAGTTTCTAACTGTAGATAGCATGAACCTGGAACTAGGGTTTTCTCTTTTCTCTCTCCTTTTTTCCCTTTTTAATGTAAAAAAGGTTTAAAGGAAACTTTTAGAAAGTACTTCTACAAATAGCAGCCAAATTATAATAGCATTTTCTTCTTCCTCGTGCTACTGTGAAGAATAGCACAATTTGCTTTTCTTTGCACACTGGAGATGAAGCTGAAACAAATATTAAAGTTTAGACTAACCATGGCTGGAACATGTAAGAAGCAAAGTCATGTTGGCCTTTGGGATTCAGGTTTGGAAGGAAAAAGCGGTGGCACTAGTCACAGCCTTGGTGTTTCAGACTCAGAGCTGTGGTATTTTAGGGTCATGTCTGCTCAAATGATCTTAAACTAGCATGTTAATAGCAGTGGTATTTGTATTTTCCAGGTCAATTCTACCTTTGGTGGTCTGTTTCTCTCTACCTGTATGCTCAGGAAAAAAGAGCCCTGCATCACTTCAGGTTTGGTAAGTTTCCTTTGGGATGGGAAAAACCAAAAGCCTTAAGCTGAAAGCATGAATCTATACCACACCAAATAAATGCTCTGAGACAAGTGTCCATCTGTATCCTGATATCTCTGAAGAATGAAGTGTGGAATCTCTTAGATACAGATATCCGGTGAGTCTGTTGTATCTAGCTAGGTTTTTATATGATGGGGCAACTTCATGGTGTCTTGGTGTCTTTTCAGTTCCCACAGATCTGCTTAAAGTTAAGGCTGGTGTTTAAAAAAAAAAAAAAAAAAAAAGCAGCTACTTATCTGTTGATACACAGTACAGTGTTTATTCTGTCAGTGTTTTGTAACATAAAGGCCCTCAAAACTGTAGGCCTGGAAATAGATGTTTCTTTCCTCTTAGCAGCGGCTGGGCGGTCTGACTCCTGAACATTTATTACCCATTACTGAAGACTACTATATAAAGGTGAGTGTCCACAACAATGAAGTACTGCAGCTTGCACTTCCTTAAGTAAAAGTACACTCCTTTATCCAATTTTTAGCTTCCCTACATAGTTAATAGTAGTTCCCATATGTAATGTTTAATGGTTTGAGCTGCTGTAAATCCACTGAAACCTAGTCTTCAAGTTCAAAGTTGAAGGGCTAAAGCAGATCTGATGCATTGTTGTTGTTGTTAATATTATTGTTATGTCAGCACTAAAGAAACGTATCAACACTTTTATAGCTGAAGACTACTCTTTGCATGGTTTTAAATTGAACTGTTTTCTTGCTATTCCTGCCACGCTTCCCCCCTCCCCTACCCTGGTCTCCCCAAACTAGGTATCTAGTAGAATTTAGATATGGAACCAGGTTATAGTTTTTAAAACTTCAGTAATCATGAAAAATGGGAAGTGTTAGATATGTTTTTGTCAAATACATACATTTGTAGTGAAAAATCCTGCCAGTTTTATATTTATGTACATAGATAAATACATATAAAGTGTTTGCATTGATGTCAATGGATAGAGGCAGTTTTGGGACCTTATTTGTTAACCTACAATGGGTCTAGCAGACCGACTTCTGAAGTCAAGTATGAAAATATAATCATAAGGGCACAATCAGAGCTTACTATCAACATGCTCTGCAGCATTAAGACATAGTGGAAGAAGCAATAGCTGTGTGTATAGACTGTGTATGTTATACAGAAACATAATCGTGGCAAAGCTGAATCATCTAAAGCATTGGTCGTGATCTTAAGTAGGAATGAAGAAGGGTATGCTTTCCAAAAAATTCTACTGAAGATTTTCTCACATCAGTTGTCGTGACAATAGGTGGCACCCTTATGCCAATAAATATCATCTTGTTTAACTTAACTAGGTTTCCTTGGACTTATCTACTGGAATTCCTTGAACGAAAATTATTGGAATTAAAAGCAAAAGCAGGTCATCAAAGCAGAATATTCATTTGGGAAATGGGGGACATGCCTGGAAAGCAAAAATGTAAACTCCGTTCTGACTGTTGAGTTAAACACATGATTTAACTACCAGGACTGCTCTGTTGAGGAATTTGAGAATTTTGAGTATGGGCATCTATTGAGTGATGCACACAAACCGTGTAAATGTATGTTTTATAACTGAGGATTTTGACTCCTTTGGGATTACTTCAGCATGCAAGAGAAACAAGATGTGTCCTGTTTTATTTGCTGTTACACAAACACTTGGGTGCATGGGATATCCAGATGGTCTGAAACTCCCACCTGTGCACAATGAGAAAGGGGATCTTGTAAGAATGGACTTCTCAGTAGAGTTTTTGTCACTTTTGCTTCCGAAGTGAGCCAAAACCTGGAAAAAAATGTTAACCAAACTTTATCAAGCCACAAGCATTTTGGCTTGCGGTTTGAATGAATGTTCAGGTCACTTCTTACTGTACCCTGAACAGACCTTATTCACTGCTTCTCTGCTGAGATTGGAAGGAGATTAAGAAGAGGCAGAAGAGAGAACATTAAAAATGCCTAAGTGCATTGTAGAATGATGAAAGGACACCTCATGTTAGGAAGCGTGAAGAGACATCTGCTTTTATTATATATTGATTTTGCTGATAAAATTGAGTATAAGGAGAGAACTTTTGCTTAGCATAAATTTTATACATTTTTTTATTTTCATGAAAATAAGAGTTTAAAGATCTGATGTAATTCTGAGGACATAAATTGTCATAGGCTTGCAGATGGCCCATAAAATTTGCAAAGCCTCAACCATTTATAGGCTGGAATTGGATCAGAAAAAGTTTCAGGATTCATTGGACTTTGCTAGTCTTGGCAATGCCTCTGTTACGCTTTTGCTGGCATTTTGTTTCATCCTTACATTGCAAAAGTAACATCTTATGGTGGTAATGCAAAACTGAAGGGGAAAAAGAATTTTGAAAGAATTAATGGAGCTAATGAGGTTCCATTGTAATTTATGAGCCTTACTTAACACAGCTGTTCTTTTAGCTATAATTTTGCTGAAGTAGCTCTGGTGTTGTAGGGAAAATGAAAATTTCCAGCGTTTCATGAAATGTTATTTATTTGGACCTCTCCTCATTTCCCTTTCATCCTCTCATGCTGATTTTTGAAAATTTTTTTTGCAAAGCAGTGTAATACCTGGATAAATTATATTCATTAGCATCAATGCTGTCTCTAGGCTTTGGTCCCAAAATGGAATGGTTGATTTCTGCTTAGCATTTGCTCCTCAGCAGCAATGAATCTGGTTTTAGACAGGTGGTTACAGAGCCAGTAGGACCAAGAGACCATTGCAAGTCGGTTAAGTCTATCACGTTGCACTTAAACGATATTAATGAAGATGCTTTACCAAACATTTTCATATGCTCATCTTGGATTGACAGATATCCTGTTGCCACTGTTGAGTGTATCTATTCCTTGAATTTCTCAGATGGGAAAACTCATAGGTAGAAAATTAAGTATCTTGTAACACTGTCATGTTTTGCAACTTTCTACAAAAATACAAATCGTAAGCTTGATTGTACCTTGTTTGATGCTTTAAGAAGTCTTTTTTTTTTTTTTTCCATCTGCAAATTCAATTTGTTATAGCGTATAAACAGCTTAAGGAGCTGTACCGTTTTCCAGCCTTTTATGTGTGTGAGTGCTCATTCTGCAGAAAAGATGCACTGGAAAAATGAGCTTCTCCTGGCAGCAGATACCAATTGAAAGGCAGTGTAATTTCTGGTCTACCAGCTGTTGATTATGAAGTGTAGGTTTAAGTTTAGACCTCTGTGGTCCTTGGTGAGTGGACAGTGGAGTCTGACTGATTTATTCATATAAAGAGGTCCCTGAGGTTGTTAATGAGATGCAGCTAATCTGTGTCTAAAGTTAAATAGCAATATTTAAAATACAGTTTCTAACTCATGTTTCATGTCTCCTAATCCTGTGTTCAGTTCCCAAGGGTGCAGTTGCTGTCTTGAAAAATCAAAGTATTAGGTTATGACAGTGAATGAAGTCCTTTGGAGCAGTAGGATCATACTTTGTTGCTTCACTAGGAGTGAGGAGGAGTATTCTGGTTCATCATGTGCTTTCTCTATGCTGGAATGGAAACAGATTGTGCAAAAAGTGTTATCAAAATGCCACCAACCTTCCCTTCCTGTGAGCAGCAGGCCTCCAAAGGGAATCAGTAATGTAGAGGAACACATTTAATTCATATGGGGTAGAGGCAACACTGTCTCATTCATATTCCTGGTCTCCCCTTTTGTAAAGACCAAGTTGTATGGTGAATTCTATACTCCCTAAGTGTGTTTCACTGCGAGCTCCAAGCAAAATACTCTTGGTTAGCAATACTATTGGGAAACTCATGTGATGTAATAAAGGAATCAAGCAGTCACGTGTTCAGTATATCAAACAGAAGCAAATGGGTGTATGTGTCTGTCTCTCTTGTCACTAACAGTAGCCTAAAGGGGTAGAAAACCCTTTTGGTTTAATCTAGTTGCCAATTGATGAAGTAGAATTCCTCTTCCATTTCTTCGCTTTTATCTTTCACAAACATGTAAGTGCATCATCAATTGCGGATGCTATTAATACATCCTATTATTTGCACTTTACCTTAACCTGGCTTTAATTCATGAGTAATTTCAAGATTGCTCAATACTGAGGTGTTCCTTGCCACAGGGATGGCAAATCTGTACACGATTGATTGTTCCTTGTTTCATCTTAACAAGGCCCAACTTCCTACCACATTCGCCAAAGTATCTAAAGGATAACAGAGATTACTTATGCGCTCTTGAGTATGTTATCAAATATGCAATATGTATGATATATTAGAATTGCATGTTATCTTTGGATCTGTATAAATATATCCCAGGGAGAGATGATGAGAACCCACCAAAGTGAGGTTCTTAAAGCAGGAAATTGTCACAAGTCCTGGTACATGTGGTGGTGTTCCACAATAGAAATCTTGCTGGAAAAGTGGAGCCTTACATAGGGAGGATGGAGACAAGGATGGAGCAGTCTCATTCACTATGTTTCTTGAGAACATTCCATGAAGAGAACTGTAGTCAGAATTGCACCTGGGTTTTGTTTCAGAAGAAGTTACTCAGCTGACTCCAAGAGACAGCCTGGAAGGAAACTGATGTTTATATAATTTCTGTAACTGGGGAATGGGACTTGGGGCTGAACTTGGAATTCTTGATTTTAAAGTGTACATGTACCCAGTCAATGCTGAAGGTAAGCCCCATGAAGCAATGGAGCACTGGTATTGCAAAGGACAGGAGAAACGAAGAAATGTCTTCCTATTACAAGTGGTAAGAAATGAAATATTGCTTGACTTAAGCCACAATATTGTGGAACTACAGCTTGAGTTCAAGGAGGGTAGAAGGACAAAGGCTCTTGAGATCTGAACTTTCTACATGGCTACAGAAGCAATCTTTGCAGTCCTCCTGACTTTAAGAGTTTTTAACTGGAGTCCACTAGGAGTTGAGTCCAGAAATACATGATTGTAAGGTATCACTTACAAGAGGTAGATAAATACAGACTTGGAGAAGTCAACTGGTTCTGAGAGGTCTTGCTGTTTAATGATTCAGGTATGGGACAAATAGGTGGATTCTTTCTTTCTGTATGACAGCTTCTTTAAAGCTTGTTTTTCCTGATCTCCCAAAGTACATCAGTATCAGAATAGTATATTGGGGATAATTTGCATAAGCCATTATTACATGAATATTTTAGAATTTCTAAAATCAAGATCTTGCCTAATCTAGTGGATTAAGCATTAGAATGATAAACAGTGATGGTTCTAAATACTATTTTCAATGGGACAGAATTTAGGATGTCTAGAGCATACTGCACCCTGACATTGGTGCTGGCACTGTCCTCCGTAATTTTCGTAAAATTTCCCTCAAGATACATTATTTGGATTTTTCACAATGCAGTCACTTCTTTTGATTTTTTTTTCATATCTGAACATAGAATAAGAGATTTCACTTTAATTTTTACTAATTCCTATAAGAAGAATGTTCTAACTTACAGAATTCCAAAGTTTAGGAAGTTTTACAGAAGTAAATTCCATGGTGTATCAAGCACTTGCAGAACCCTTCTTCATAAGAAAGAAAGGGCCTATTTACAGGCTTGAAACAGATGGTCGTCTTCTGCTCCAGAAAAACAGGGTGCTTTCTCTTGCCACACTGCTCAGTACAATGTGCAAGTCTGCTTTTCCTGTCTGGGAGTTGCAAAACTAAATGAAGCACATTCAAAATACATTTTTGGCATAATTCCATTTTCCAAATTCACGTATTAAATATGAATATAATAGCCCAGGTTTTAAAACCAACACTGTTCTCAGAATTCAGCATCTTTGTTTTCAGAGTGTTAGGAGTTTCCATGAGTTATGTTGTACTCATAGCACACAGAGATGGGTGTGGGTACTAAGTAGGACACTGGCCTTCATGGAGCACTGTGAGAGGTCAGGAAATTTTGAGCAATATGAAGGCTAGAGTTAACATCCACATTTGCAAGTTTCATTACAAGTTCCTCAAGGTTTTCAGTTTCTCAGCTAGGGGCTCAGATTTAAATTCCAGACTTCAAGTATGAAAATTCTGTACTAGAAATAGGTCTTAATGTCTCTGTGATTCAGCTCACTGTTTTTTGCTTGTGGACTGTGCCCCTTTGCCTGTTGAGACAGTAAGTTCTTTGGGGCATAGTCTCCTCCTGTGGGTACATATGGATCCCAGTGTGAGGTACTCTGAGCTCCTGGGGACAGGACCTCCAATTTTTTCTCTCTCATTGAATAGTACTCTCTGGTAGGAGAATTGAGATGTTAAATCAAATGAGTGTGTCCCAATTTTTAGGCTAGCACAACCTGCTCAGGCCTGGAAGCATTACAATGATATGAATAAATAGTTGCAGGAGATGCCTAATTGCCCAGTGAAGTAGCTGCGGGTCTGAGGTATGCTTAGCATTTTGTAAAGGTGTACAGCTTCTGGCACGCTTGGACAAACTTTTGGCTTTCCCTTATTTTGTTTCCAACAGTACAGCAGAGATGCTAAGTGCTTTGTTGCTGCCACAGAACAGGTCACCTCTGAGTATCACCCCTTTCTGTTACCTTAATGTTTACCAGCAAATGGTTTAATAAGGCACGATAGCCTTGCTAATCTTCAGACAATCAAAGTGCCTTCATGTGTCAGACATTTCCACAGGACTTGCGGGGACACAACAGTAGAGTTGACCACTAAAATGTGCTATTTTATTGGACATGGGCAAACAAATAAGGTTTTGGTCAAAGTGGTTAACAAAGACCAAACTGGCATGCTACATGCTCGTTTTTCTGAAAGTTGTGTGTGTACTAGGGAGCTTTGGGCTTAGCTGGAAACCTTGGATGTCATTAATGAGCCTCTGTGCTTTAATTATGAGCCTTCATTGTAAGGTTGAAAGGTGAAAGAAAGAAATCCCAGACCTACGCACCATGCTGCAGAATACACATATTTATCATGCAAAGATCTAGGGAGATGTCCCCCACCAAGCTGACACTAACACTGACAGCCAGATGTGCAACTCGGATCAGAGCAACAATGAAAATAGGCTGTGGTTTACAACTGCTTGCAACAATAAACAAAGCATATCAAAGGATCCCCCAAAACATACTTTCTCTGTAGAAACCTACATGGTTTTATTATTCCAGTCTCTAACTTTAAAGCATTTTTGTCATTTTTGTAGAAGAAGAATTAAATAGCTGCAGATTCCTACCAGGGACAATTGTCAGGGACTGGACTAGGCTTACTGGTCAACCACATCCATCCAAAGAGACTGTATGCATAGTCAGCAAGAACTTACTTAAGGAGGATGTTACTTGCCAAAGTCTACTTTCCTAAATTTGTGATGCACTTTTATACGGGCATTACTTATATAAGGCTCTTCCCACTGCCGTTACAAATGTGATTTTATGTAGCTTCAGTTGGGCTGTGCAATATTCAGTTCTTCTGTCTGGTTAACAGGATAAAACCAAGAGTGTCCATCCCCTCCAAGCAGATGTTAATTGCTTTTTACAGGTAGGCACAAATATCACAATATGGCATGACAAAATGCCATAAGAAGCCTTTGAAACACATTTCAATATTTAAACATTTAAAATGTGTAAGGTGTAAATTGGAAGTGTTGCCCTGTAGAAAAATTAATTCAGCTTTGCAAACTGATCTGGCAGAACTAACCTGTGAATGGGAAGGCAACAAAAGCAGCTTTAATATGAAAACAAGTAAAGCCTCTGTTTCAGCTTGCTTTTTTCCTGAATCTATTTTAAATCTTTAGCGTTCTTTTAGCCTCCAGATTCCTATAAAGTTGAAAGATGCCTTGTTCTCCAAGGCTCATATCACCTTACTAGGAAAGCCATGGAGGAGGACTCATAATGTCTTCTATTATATAGCTATTATCTTTACTTAATGTTGACATGAAATTCTTTGCTAAAGTTCTGGCAATAAAGTTGAAGAAACTCATTCCCTAAATTGTTTCAGCTGGTCAAGCAAAATTTGGAATTCTCTCTATGTCCTGAAACTTCAGAAAGTTAATAGTTTGTGTTATCCTGACTCAGTCAAACTCTTGTCACTTTCCTGGAATCTTTTGGGCTGAAATATTTAGGTATTTTTATTTTTGCAGACATCTGCACTCTGCCATGGAATTAAATGTGAGAAAATTTTTAGTTGTATTTTATTACTTCAGAATACTTCTCTGTAAGGCATTCTAGGTGGAAAAGAACAGAGAAAATAATTGTTCTTGGATTAATTTCTTCTATTCTGGCCCTCCCCTTTTTACCTTGGTGTATTACTTCGACAAGGTTCTGAGTTTTCCTGAGTCAAGCTAGGAATAACCATCAGGGAACAAAATAGATAGGTGATAATTTCAGCCATGCATGCTACGTCTTCAGATTTCAAGCGATCACGCACAATATCATAATTTCCTTGCTTCTTAGAGGTCACATTTAGGAAGCTGGTTGTTAAGGAAGCATATCAGAAACCGAATGCCTGCGCAGTAATCTGTGAGTTTGCTGAATTACAGGAGAAGGCAGGGAGGTTTTGAGCACATTGCTGAGAAGCTAAATGATACTCCTTATAGTAGACTTTGTCTCAGATGGATGTTAACCCTGTGATACCTAATCAGAACCTGCTCTTCTCTAACACCGAAGATGAAGCTCTCTAAAAAGGTGAGATGCAGGGAAAAAAATTGATAAAAACAGTCAAAATGGGTCTGCCTGTCAAAGTTGGTGGCTATCAAATTCCGGGTGTGAGCAACTGTGACTTCTTGAGTTTTAAGATGAGATTAAAATGTTCAGAAAGTAGAGACAAGGACTGTGTGCCCTCCTCTCCAGGCAGTGCAGACGCTTTTACTCACTGTCGTGAAGACCCAGAGAGCTTGAAACCCTTCATTCCACAGTAGCATGGCTACAGAAAGGAGTAGAGTTAGTCCTGGCTGCAAAGCAAGAATACAAGCTTAAACATGAGACTGAAGAAGACGTAGAACCTGTGCCCCCACTTTCTAGGCGTATGCTGTTCCTGGTGTCACCTGTGAGAAGGGCAGATAGTATTTGCTGGGAACCTTTATCATCATCTGCGTATTTATCATTACTACTGTAGGTAAACCAGTAGCTGTCCCACCGTTTCCCTGTCTTCCCATTATTCCTGGTAGACTGAGGACTTGTCAGTGAGTGGAAGTGGGGTGGAATCTGGAGTGCTTTCCTAACTCACTGGATTACACGCTTTACATGCTGCAACAGACAAGCTGTTGTGGTCATGGGATTAAAATATTACAAGCTTTGTTTTTAAACAACGACACAAGGAATGTTTGCAATGACTCCTTGTGCAGTGGTTTGTGATTTAGCTCATGTCTGGAAACCACAGTTTCTAGATTGCAGGACAGCTCATAGCTTGGGAATTTCCAAAGCGACTATTAACTGGAATGTCAGTTTATATAACTGTGTCTGTCTGAGTTCAAGTTTTGTCCTCTTACAGGTGGCAGTGGTAGTGGGCAGGGGAAGGGAGAACAGGAGAAAACCTATTACTGTTGATTTTGCATGGATGCGGTGAAAATTCAAACTTTGACCGACCATGTCTGGAACTAATCTATCTGGCAAATCAAGTACAATCATGGCAAGGTGATGTTTGCTAGACTGAAGCCTTTCCTATGGGGCCAATCCAGCTTCTTATGAGGTCAGTGGAAAAGCCTTCGTAGGCTTCAGTGGGAATCAGAACAGCTCTAAGTGGGCTCTGTAGGTTCTTCACATCTTGAATGAATGCAAGGGCCTCTGTTCCATTCTGAAATTCATTCTGAACTAGGCACTACAAAAGGGATAGGATCAGAAAGCACATAGGAGGGTGTTTGAGATCCTTTGCTAAGAATGAGAAATACCATCTCTGTTGTGTCTTCGTCATATTTTTTTTATTCAGTGATTACTTAGGGAAAAACACTTAGAGAGTCCTTGCAGAATTCTGTGAAGTAAATACATAACAGCAAGGAATGGCTTCAGTCTGACCCTCTAGTCCTATAGAGAAGCAGCACTGCACCTGTACATTAAGTACCTAACCTCAGGCATGAGGCATGGTTTCAGATGCATCTCTCCAATTAATCAGTTTGCACAGTGATTATTAGAAATTTCAGGTTAAGATATCTTTTTTTTTTTCTTTTTCTTTGCCTTCATTGTACGTGAAACCAACGTGCAAATTCAGCACCATAAACGCCAGCCTGCGCAGTGGTGCCCAGCTCTGCTGCTTCCTTACTGAATACCTGCTGAAGCAAAACCATGCAACTTCAGTTCTGCAGAACTGAAAGGCAAGTTCATAGCATGGGACCGCATAAGGTCAAAGGCTGAGAATTGAGAGACTATTATTTGCTGAAGACACCATGAGCTGTAAGAAATCGTGTACACTCCCCAAAACTCTCGTCCAAATTCAGAGCATGTCTGAGCTGACTGTCTGGGCACTAACGAGTGAGAAAAAACCTTAGGAAGGAACGAGAGACTGTGTTCAGAATGTACTTTGTTTGTTTGTTTTACTGGGGTCAGTATATCTCCAAGATGAAGATGAAAGATTCTTCAGGCACTCAAAGCTGTGTGTTTTTCTGCTTTCATTGCCACTTTTTTCTGGACAACAGGAGTGGTGTCTGCTGCAGATTTGGTGCCTGGGGAATGCAATAGAGAAGCCAAGAACAGATGCAGTGCTGCAGCACACTCAGATTGGTGGAACATAATAAACTCGTGGAGGTAGTGCTTTCAGAGGACCAAACACAGTAACCTGGTGAGGACTCAGCTGTGGGCAAACCAGGATAAGAATTGCTAGCCTGAATTTTTCCAAAATTGTCTTCCCAGGCTCTCAAAATAGCAATACTGTTCTAAATACTAAGAAATAGAAAACCATAATATTACCAATGAATTATTTTTATTTGCCTTCTCATCTCATTTTAAGGTGGCTAATTTTGTGTTGTTTTATGGAATGGAATGCTCTTAGACTCCCATGTAAGAGGAACGCCTAGCTTTCTCCAGTGCCTAATTAATGCTTTTTTCTTTAGTCACCAATGATTCTTTGAATTTTTCCTTGTATCTAGCATGACTAAAAATCTATGCTTTTAAGGTGAAAGGTCTGATTGCAGTTTGGTGTCTTTGGCAGGGCCAAATCTTTTCAACAAGAACCACAAATATTGAAGGATTCCTAACACAGTGGTGAGAAATGTTGACATTACAGACGTGTTTACTGAAAAGTGGTGTAAGTGTAGTAAAAATGGGTGGTGAAAGCTAATGAACCCTGCTGTAGAAAATTAAAAGCTGCATTCATAGCTGAGACCCTCATGTCAGGAAATGTGGTGACATGCTTTCTTCATAACCATGAGTTAGCAGAGTTTACAGCAACCTACTTCTGAACCTGGCATAGATATTTTCCAGAGATAAATTGCTGCCTAGACTCTGTGAATCTGAAGATTATTGGACAAAGAGGGTCAGCAATCCTTCTTCTGAGTAGATCTTGGATTAATTTGTAAGATGCAGAATTGTGTTAATACCTTAAATGTAAGAAAACAAAACGAATGATAGGATTTTAAGATGGATTTTATCTCAACGAGTGAGGCATTTTAGTGCACCATAAACATGTAAAGCTCACCTCTTCTGCGTTACAAGGTAACATATTGTTTTGTTTTCAGTTTACTTCCCACCCTCTTAACTGTTTTTCTGTTTTCCATTACTGCAACTTGCAATGTTAACAACAGAATCGTTGAATCATATGAGAATGGTCCAGCAAATCTTATTTGTTCCACCAAAATTCCTTCCATGTGTCAAAGCTTCCTTTTTTCTTTTGCTAATTTTTGTCATGTGCTCAATTTTAGTCATTTCTCCCACACATTGGAGGCCAGCATCCTTCCCTCACCACTGACAGGTTTTGAGGCCTTACAAGAAGTAACCAAAGTCTGTTGGACTTACCACATCCTTAGAATAATGAAATCGCTGTGCATAACTAAAAGCTGCTCTCAAGAAGAGGGGAGAGGAGAAGAGCAAAATAGAATAGCAAAAAAAGGGACTTGGACTGGAGAATGTAATTGGTAATTCAAATTAGAGATGCTAAATGGTATGAGAAGAAATGTAGACAAGAGCTAGACTTCTCACTAATATTGGAGGAACATATGATTGCAAAATGGCTGATGACATAAAATCAAGTAGCTAAACTCAAGTGAGGGAAAAAGTTGCATCTCCAAGGTAAACTCGTATGGGAGAGTGAAAGGCAGCATGGGATTTTGAGCATGTTTCTCTGTAGTCCCTTTGAAGTTTGTCAGCTAGAGCTCAGAGTCATATAGGATTTCGTGAGGGACTACTGTCTACTTCATTTGCTCAACAGTGCATTTTGTGCATGTATGTTTGGGGGCAGGTTTCCAACCATTTAATGCTTCTTTCTTTCCTTTGGGAAAGAATAATTTGGGTCATTGGTCTCTAAAGAACTTTTTCCAACAACGGTTTTGATTTGCTCAAGGAAAGTGAATGGGAATTCTATTAGAAGCAAATGCGTAGCAGAGACATCTACTACTGCCCTTTAGCTGCTGGAGACTTTGCTCTCATGTGTTTTATTTACCTCATAAAAAAAAGCTTAGAACCTTGTAAAAAATATATATCACAGAAAAGATGTGAGACTTAGCACAAATATGTGCCACACACATAGACTGGTCTTTTCTTTGCATGTATCCAATAAACTTTCTTCTTTTTATGTTGTTTTTTCCAACTTCCTATTGTTTCCTCATATATGAATTTGCTTTGGCTTGGGCCATGCTTCCCCCATTGTTGTCATAGGCTTTTTCTCCCTCTACAAATTTATAGCTACCCAATAAAAAAAAAGAGAGTGAGGATACACTTTGTTAGCAGAGCCAAAGTATGTAAATGTTTATAAGAAGTGATGCTTACATTAATCTTAAGTAAACTGTAAGAACATATAAAACTTTAAATGCTTAATACTTTCTGGACACTACATTTTGGTACAGGATTAGAACTTTTGCTAGCCAAAATGTTAAGGAATAAAGAACTGGAGCTCAGATCTGGCACTGTCACATACAAGTTTTGAATATATGGAAGGTTTTTAAACAGTGTTTGAAAAAGCACTTGAAAATATTTGGGTCATACTCATAACCAGGCCCCAGAGGAATCTTTGCATTCTTCCATTTGGTCAAAGGCCTGTATTTAGAGGTGGAGGACTCAGTGTGCTTCCTCATGGCTAGTCATCCATCAGTGGGACTACTGTCATAGTTGGCTCTGCAGTTGCTGTTCCCCATTCACATTCTTACTGGAGAAGCCAAACACTCTGGAATGTGGATGCTGAAGCATGGTCTAAATTATCTGTCTTTTGCAAGGCAGAAGTTTGCTTTTCAGCACAGTCTTTAATTGCACAGAAGAAGCTAGGCAGAGTATTTGCACCAGCATGC
Organism: Numenius arquata; assembly: GCF_964106895.1. Taxonomy (NCBI): domain Eukaryota; kingdom Metazoa; phylum Chordata; class Aves; order Charadriiformes; family Scolopacidae; genus Numenius; species Numenius arquata. The sequence continues at coordinate 25,927,343 of NC_133582.1, read as the reverse complement.
TACTTATAATCAACATGGTTTTCATTTGAGAACTTTTTTTTTTTTTTTAATCTATTTGGGAGTACGTTCCTTTTTTAAGATGTTGGACTTTATTTTCTTAATTTTAGGATCATTCAAGTTTCCTGTAGAGGAATAATTTATCCATGACCCTCCTGTATCTATTTTATTGTGCTATTTCTCATATGAGATTAATTTGTAGTGCTGCCTTTTAGTATGGATAGAAGCTTCCAAGGGTCAGAAAAGCCCATGAAAATCACTATTTTGACCTAGTGTGGGTATTACTGGCATTTGAAAATCATGTCTGTGCCAGTTTGAAGTAAAACTGAACCAATTTTCTGTTCTGTAACTTTACATTTTAGCTAGGCCTCCCCTCTTCTAACTCTCTGAAATTAACGGCATATTGTGGAGAAAACGGCTCGTTCTCAGAATGATAAGACCAACGTTTGTGCTCCATGCCAAGGAATGGTATGCAGGGAGGCCCTTGCTTATACTTATTGCTATAACAACCAAGGTCAGCCAATTTTTGTTATTTGCCCCTTAGAGGGTCGGAAACAGAAAAACGTAAAGGGGTCACATTGATGGGGAGGAGCAGACAGGACAGGTGACCCAAACCTGACCAACTGGGGTATTCCATCCCATCTGCCCCATGCTCAGTATAAAAGCTGAGGGATCAAAGGGTCAAGGCTCTTTCTTCTATGGCCGACGTCCGAAGAGGACCCAGTCTGTTCATCTGCCTTTGATCCCGATCTGTGTGTTCCTGACTCCAGGGCTGGAATCCAGTTCCCATCCATCACTGAGTCCAGTCTGGGACTTCCCCAGTGGCTGCCGGTGACGTGACTGTCATCCTGGGAGCTTGACATGGTTTTGTATATATTGTATCTATTTCATTATTTTCTTCTTTATTTTTATTTTAATATTAATTCTTCATTAAAGTAGTTTAGTTCATTCTAAACTTCTAAATCTCCTTATCTCTTTCGCTCCTCTCTTTTTGCGGGGGGGAGAGAGGGGGGAGGGCCATCTGTCAGTCTGGTTTTGGTAAATTCGGCAGAAAACACGACAATGTCTGTAACCCCTTCTGGGGTCAATAGCTGCAGCTAGACAGAAACGTTGTAGAGAAAATGATAGTTTGACCAATAAGCCTACATTACAATTCTTGTGAAGCACAGCAGCAGCCTCTGTAAATTGATTTTTTTGATGTTGTTGTGTTTCTGAAAAGGAATTTTTTTTAGGAGAAAACACTTAAAGTTATTACTTTTTCAGTTTTATTGCAGTTTTGTGTGTGTGTACGGGGAAACACTATTTGGCCTATCTGGAGAGATGTCTGCACTGGCAAAGTCTGAAGAAATAGCGTGTTTTCTGAATGAAGGTTTCAGCAGTTTCTGTTTCATGTCAGGATATTTGGAATTCTGTTTCTACATGTACAAATGGGTACATAAAAAAAGTGCATTTCTTCCTTCTCTCTCACCTGGGTGAGCAGGACAGTGTATTTCACTAAATTACAAATCAATCCCAGTGACATTTTGAAAGAAGTTGGTAAACTGGTTTTTCAAAAGTATTTATTGTGTTTACTTCTGAAATCATAATTTCAATAGAAACTTCATGGGAATTTTGAACACACTGCTGATGATGTTGGGAGATCTGTAAAAAACCAAAGGAGTTTAATAAGCTTTAATGATGCACTGGTGCAACACGAAGCAAGGTCAGACAAGCCATAAAGTAGGCTGTAATATGGAGTTGAATACTTACATGAACAGCATAAACCACTGGGTGTGAAGCACTGCTTTCCCAGTGGCCACTGCTGAGTAAAGCTGGCTGGGAAGCAGCCTGCTTCCACAGGATTCCACCTCACGGCGCCGTAGTCCGTCTCTAGAGACATTCAAAACCTGCCTGGACATGTTCCTGTGAAACCTGCTCTGGGTGGACCTACTTTGGCAGGGGGGTTGGACTAGATGATCTCCAGAGGTCCCTTCCAACCCCATATCATTCTGTGATTCTGTGAAGGCCCTCCTACATGTTATGAACATTACTGTCAAAATCTCTTTCCACGGAGCGTTTTAAGAGAATTGTATTCTTTTATGAAGAAAAGCTCTGTCAAAAATATTCTGACCATCTCCTATAAATGTTTTGCAAACATTTTTTTAACAATCCTATTTGGATTTGCACTTTCTTCTGGCAGTGTTATGTGTCTGAAATATGTTGTTATTCCTTTGGACAGTTACTGTTTCTGTATTGAGACTGAAATGATCCTATCTGAATCTCTTTTGTGCCTCTTCTCACCTCCTTCAACCTAAGCCTTTCTCTATTGCCACAAGGAAGTCTCCCCAATGAAACCTGTCTGTCTCTATCCATCACAACTTATTTTCCATGAGATTTGTACTCCTGTGTACAATTCAATTGAAATCAGACAGTGGGTTCAGAAGTTCCTGGGGGACGGGGGGAGAGAACACACCCACTCCCACAAACCCAACATGCTCACATCAGCCTCATTTCCTTCGGAAACCAGCTGAAAACCACAGAAGTGTAAATTACTGCAGGTGGTGAAAGGGCTTGGCAAAAGAGGCCCTGTGGTCCAGTCTGCGCTCTGAATCACATTAGCATCAATGCAGATGAGCTGCAAAGACATCAGGGAGGCCAAGTCCAGGTGTCAGAGACTCAGCAGTAAAGCTGTGGCCTTGGGAGTTAAGGTTATGAGGACCCCTGGACAAGCAACCCACACATCTTTGTCCTTAACGGCGATTTATACTAGTCTCAGTGCAATTTTTGCAAAGAGTTAACGAGGATTATCCTTGCTGACTGCAGAAGCACTGTTCACACTTAAGCAATGTACTGACCCTTCCTTACTTGGGTCTTTTCTCAATGTTCCTGGCTGTCCTAAACGGAACCAAGGAGAAGTTGGTTTTACTGAAGCTGAACTTTGAAATCTTCATTATTTTAAGTAGGTTTGATATTGGTTTGCAGTCAGGAAAAAAAAAACCCAAAGAGAAAAAAAAAAGAAGAGTTCACAAATGTCCACTAATATTTCCTTTTCACTCTCCTCAAGCTGTAGTTGTGTCTCTTTTACAGCCTGTTTCTCTTTGGTGGTCTTAAACCCAGAAGACTCTTTCCAGAGCTCTGCTGCTCATGCCAGATGCCTGCAGTGAAATTCAAGGGTGGTAGGAATGGGCTCCAGCCATTATACAACCACAAAAATCTCCCGATGATTCAGAAATTTCATTTAAACAATAAAAAGCAGGGTACAGATAACAGAGAACAGAAGAAAAAAAAAATAAGATGCAACTGTGTCTCTCCTTTACATTTCATGGACTACATCTGTTGTAGCTAAAGATTTCATTAGTGCAGCTATTGTCTAGCACTGTCTGCTTTATACTTAGTTCTTCCTATGAAAATGTAATACACTAAATCTGGGATGACTGTATTAGATGTCCTGTTCTTAAGATACTTGGGTGACTAGGGGGTGATTCTGTCACTCTATAGATCAGGCTCTTGTCTGTGTAGAGCTTTATAGGATATCTAGCAAAAAAGGGGTGGTAGTGGAAGGAAGTTACTTGAGTCAGCAGCTGTGGGAAAAAAGGAATAAAATATTGGAACATTTATTTTTATATGCTTGGCAATAAAATAGAGACCAAAGACCAAACCAGCAGCTACTCATTCTCATTGAGATGTAGATATTTCTTGGGGGGATTCCCGAGTCACATTTTCCCCCTGTGGCAGGCACCCTAATCCACTGATTTCAATGGAGAAGGCATCTGACCTTGTGTCTTTCATTAATGATAGTATGGCCACAGAACTACAAGAATTGCTCCTCTAGAGCAGGTATACTATCCTGAGTGTTTCTGATGTGCACAACTTTGTTGCTAACATCTGTGATTCTAACTCTGTCATTTTTATGTCAATCATAACAGAAACGGGAGACTTAGCGTGAAGCAGATCCAGAGCTGCCATGAGTCAGCACATTATCTATTCGAAGGTGTGGGTTTGCTGCACAAACTAGTGGACTGAGTGTAAACAGCTCAAAGTTTTCTCTCCATCCAGCTTTTTTTTGTGCATGTCTGTTGACGTGAAAGAAAGTCTTCATGGTGGGAAAAGGGAATCAGAGCACAGGAAAACTAGAAACTTGAAGTCAGTAACTGCCCGATGCTGGACAATACTTTATAGTCTTAGCGAAGGAGGCAGGTCTAATGATATGAATAATCAGCTTTTTCTAAGTTAGGAGAATAACTTTGGTCTTACAAGTTTTCTGCCAACTGTTCCCCTTTCTTTGATATTCCTGTTTCAGGTGTAGCTGTTAGAGCCACTCTGGTTGCATTTTACTGCAGAAATTGCATTTTACGTTCAGAAATAACTGAGCTCAGTATGTGTCCCAGTGTCAGGTGTTAGTATGTCTTGCGAGTCGTTGTCATGACTGTTCACAGTTGGCAATAAATATTTAGACATATAGAGAAGCTGGTAGCAGAGCTTTATAAACCTGTGGAATTAGCTTACATCTGACCATGAATTTTGGCCTGAAATTTAGGTCAAATACAAGTTAATAGCCTACATCCTTTTTGTGGTTCTAGCCTTGGTCCCCCTGTTCCAATTGAATTGGTTGGTTGTGCTCCTTTGAAAACCAAGCTGATGACTGTTAAAAGACCTGGAAATGTTTTGCCTGTGCAGGAAAAAAATATTCTGAATCCTAACTTTGAACTTTGTGTACTGTGATCAAGAATGTTATCACATAATAATTCAGGGAAATTATCTCCACTCAAAGCATCTTCAAGTGACCACAGATATGTTCTGTCACATTCTTTGGTACATCTTTAATGTATTAGTGGACTTTTATATCCCATTCCATTTGTGCCTTTCCCCTTGGCCTGTCGTGAGACGTTTTTATTTCATCTTATTCTTTAGCAAACAAGATTATAAGAACAAGATTTTTAAAACTGTTTGCTGTTGGGAACTAAGTTTTAATCATTCAAATGCCTTACGTGTATAATATCTGTTTTAAAATAAACAAAAATTTATGGGGAAAAATCCACACACAAATAACGCTGGACTTTAGTTCATGTTCCTTATTTGATTGAAAATACCATTGAAGTAATTCAGATTTTTGCTGAAGTGTGAACACAGAATATCAAACCTTGATTATTTTAAATATGTCTTTTTACTACATTGAGAGGAACATGTCTTACTTTGCTATTTAGGTTCTGATGAAATAGTATCAACTCGCAGCAATGTAATTAAGGAAAAGAATGAGTGAAACTCTCTACAGACTTACCACAGGCTCTGGCTTATTATTCTCAGGCACAGTAGCAACTAAAGCTTCTTTACTCAGCTACATCGGTGTAAAGCATGATGTATATCTACTGCTGTAATGAAGTGCATTCACATCTATTCTGTGTATTGCATAAGGTTCAAGTGTCCTTGAAGAACTTACCAATCAGAATCCTTTACTATCTCAATATATTTTGGGCAAAACCAACTTTAAAGTTATCACTTAAAGTGAAATTTTCAGACAGATAGCCTTCTAATGGCAGTATCTTCGGTGGGCTTTAGGATGACAAAGGAGAGAGGGCTCATGTCTATTTTCCTTATCCTTAGAACCTCTCTGCTAATAAAAAATTAGCTGAAAAAACCTTAATCCATCAAGAAGAGGACAAGGTGGGAATATTTGAGGGAAATATAATTTGGAAATGCTGATTTATTTTTTTTTCCAGGCCAGAACACCTTCCAGTATAAAAGACTGTTTCAATCAGTTTTTGATTTTCACACTCAATTTTGAGCAAAACTCACAAGAAATTACAACTTTGGCATTATTTAAATGAAAAATTTTGTTTTCCAGATGCAAACTCCTGTTAAAACATAAAGCTAAAAGGTCAATAAACATAAATTTAAAAGGTCAACATTGAAATATCTTGTGTTCTAAAGAAGTGCTTTGAATGAAAATTGAGGAGAAACTTCACAATCATTCATATCTAGACAGGAGCAAATAGAGAAATAGAATTCTTATGTATCAATAGATAGCAAAAAGTTGTATCTTGCTGCCATAATTATTTTCATTTTACAGACGGGAAGATTGAGACAAAAGAGGAGAAAAGTTATTTTCATAATGCCTAAAGTGGGTAGTAATCAAAAGGTACGTCAGTAGGTTCATGCTATTTGTGTTGTATCCTGACCACAGGGGAAGCAGTTCTGCATAACTGCCGAGTGAGAGGGTATATTTGCTGGGCACAGCTTTAAGAGCACAGGCAGATGAATTTGTATCTCCAAGTGTAGGTAGAAGTATCCTGTAGAAGCTGCGCTGTGACCCACAGGGTTAAAAAGATGTTGGCTTTTCCAACCTGGTGCTTATATTTGGACAGTTGATAACTCTAGAATGGGTGTATTTGCTTGGAAGCCAAAACCAGGATGAGAGTTGCAACTTAACCTCTATTTGTCTAGACCACAGAATAATGTTGACTGCAAGTCAAAGTTCTGCAAGTCATCTGGTCTAACCTCTGGCTCAAAGCAGGCCAGCTTCATAGTGGGATCCACTTCAGAGTTAGGTTAGGTTGCTCAGGGGCCAGACAGCAATTCACAGGATTTGGATGATGTTTTGAGCAGATTGGTACTCCAGCTCTGTGCCATGGAAGAGGAGCCATGTTACAACCAATTTGGATAATTTGGGCAGCAGAGTTTCAGTGATAAAAAGTAAAAGTGTCTCAAGCTTTGGCTTTTGAACCGCTGAGAATGGAAGTCATCATCATTCAGGCCAACATAAAATATCTATGCGAGCAGACAACTGACAGAGCAATAAATGGCTGCCTGATAGCAACAGCTGGTTTGCCAGGAGGAGAATCAACCTGGACAACATTGGCAGGTGGTTCAACAAGCCATGGCCCTGATGTAACACGGGACAATACTGCCAGCAGCCTAGCACAAGTGTTAGCAACAACTGCATTAGCAAGTCTTTTAAGGATGGGGGCTACCAAGAGGATGCTCTGTGCTCTCTGTCCAGTAGGTGACATTACCTAAGTGACCCTCTGATGAGGTGACCAATCTATTTGTCCATTACTCGTGTGGACCCCTGACCACAAAGCTGTGACATGATGCTGGAGGCTGGCACCATGCCAAGTGCTCGTGAGTGGGACCAACCACCCCCTAGAGCATTGCCTCATCTTTTCTTTAGTCCACGTGAAATTGTGCCCTCCTGTTGAGGCTGGCCATACTGAACTGATGTGACCTAACCAAAGTGATGCTCTGACAATGATTCCAGGAAAGAGATGGATCCCAGGGGAAGCTGGTTGTATATAATGGCTTGTGACCTCTGGCTGTGGTTGAAGCTGAAATGTCATAGTGGGGTGTGGGTTGTAGAGCTTATGCTTGTGGAACAATCTGATCATGCAGCGTTGGCACAGGACGTGGATTTAGCACTGAAGCACCATGTTGACACGATAAGTGGCTCATGGGCAGCTATGCAACGGCTGTGGCAGCATCTTGATCGCCTTCAGAAAAGTCACAGGAAGCTTGGGAGGGGGTGAGAAGATTTTTTCATTTGCAGGCACTGTCATTGCCCTTGATTGTGCCAGCCTCTATGGGGCCTGGCAGGCTTCTGCCTTCTGTGCTAATGGCAGCAGTGGCCTTGTGGCTACCTGGCTAGCTGCCCCTCCTGCCAGCCTCCCACTTGCTGGAGTGGGGCATGGAAGGCCAGCAGGAACTAGCAAGAAGCAGATGCAGCCCAGAGCTGGATCTAGGAAGGGGAAGGCTATGAGGAAACAATCCCCCAGTCCAGGAGTCCTGTTTTTTTGTGTTGGTGTAGAGGGGGCATCTATTGCAAATAACCTCTGCAACGAGTGCTGCTCTGGACTAGGGCTGTGCCCCAGTGACTGTGGTGGAGCTAAAAAAGGAGCTGAATATTTTTCTTTTAGAAATGTCCTAGAGGGATAATGTAGTTTGTGGTGTTAATAATGTAAGAATTCAGAGACAATTGCTGGCAGAAGCGGATGTGGCCCAAAGCATTAGGAGTTTCTCCTTGAGGAGATAACTCACACTTTCAGTGATCTTGAAGCTGAAGTAAAATCTGCCAGGCAGTAAGGGATTGTAGGTACTAAATGCAAATAGGATAGTTATCTGTAGCCTCTGAGACACACCAATAGGAAAAACTCTCAGGTATTAGAAATAGATTTGCAATTTTAGATAGCGTAATGGTTAGGTTAGTATTAATAGTAATCTGAAGTACCTGATCAGAGGGGCTGGTTGCTTTCCTTCTGAGAGAGGAAGGCAGGGATTGATTTAGATGGGTAAGAAAGGATAGCATCATAGTGTTCGTAATTAAACTGGAAACTCTTTGCATCTTATAGGAAATACAAAACCATAGTAAAACATATCTAGCTAGTATCATGATCTGCTGATAAAGCATTTCCTCTACTGATAGCGGTATCAGTACATTGATATATTTCAGGAATGCCAAAAGATGGGACCAAAGGAAAACTGAAAGAAATTTAATGTTACAGTCACTCACAGATGCTTATATGTTTAATAAGTTGTTGCAGGAATTGTGAACATTTTCCAGAGACTCACAGTAAATGTGTCACTGCTTAGCACATGAGAACCTGTACTGAGGAGAGACAGCATTGGCAGAAATAATGATGAAACTCTATCACTATTAGAGAAGGAGCTGTAAAGAGAGAAAGCAAAGGAATTCATGTTCTACCAAGTAATTTTTTGTTTCCTGGAGGTGAGAAATAGTGTATCTATCTGGGCTACTGCACAGGAAGGGAAGATGGAATCATGTCAACTGAATACAATGAAGCCTTGGAATACAATAGAACTGTGAGTGTATATTTCTTGTATAGGATAGTGTCACCTGTTTCTTCCAGAGCTTCAGCCTTATTAGAGCCCTTGTGTTAGTTTATAAGGAAGGAGACAGGAAATGTCTAAAAATCTGTTTGAATAGTTTAAAATCCCTGGTGGCTCTCTGCCCTAGACAAGGATTTAATCTGTTATGTGATGCATTGCCTGGAGGGTGGGTGTTGTGGTTTCGGCCGAATTTACCAAAACCGGACCGACAGATGGCCCTTCCCCCTCCCTCTCCCCCGCAAAAAGAGGAGAGAGGAGAAGAAGGAGATAAGGAGATTCAGAACTTTAAAATGAACTAAACTACTTTAATGAAGAATTAATATTAAAATAAAAATAAAGAAGAAAATAGTGAAATAGATACAATATATATAAAACCGTATCAAGTTCCCAGGATGACAGTCACGTCACCGGCAGCCACTGGGGAAGTCCCAGACTGGACTCAGTGATGGATGGGAACTGGATTCCAGCCCTGGAGTCAGGAACACACAGATCGGGATCAAAGGCAGATGAACAGACTGGGTCCTTTTCGGACGTTGGCCATCGCAGGAAAGGGACTGACCCTTTGATCCCTCAGCTTTTATACTGAGCATGGGGCAGATGGGATGGAATACCCCAGTTGGTCAGGTTTGGGTCACCTGTCCTGTCCACTCCTCCCCACCAATGTGACCCCTTTACGTTTTTCCGTTTCCAACCCTCTAAGGGGGCGAATAACGAAAATTGGCTGACCTTGGTTGTTATAGCAATAAGTATAAGCAAGGGCCTCCCTGCATACCATTCCTTGGCATGGAGCACAAACATTAGTCTTACCATTCTGAGAACGAGCCGTTTTCTCCACAATATGCCGTTAATTTCAGAGAGTTAGAGGAGGCCTAGCTAAAATGTAAAGTTACAGAACAGAAAATTGGTTTGGTTTTACTTCAAATCGGGACGGTAGGGGTAGTCGTGTCACACCGTCTGGGCAATTTCAGAGAACGGCAAGCTGGATATGCATCCAGATACTGGTAAAGCTGAATGGGGCAATTCCCAGAGAGAAAGAGAGCATCTGTGTTTCATTTGGAAAAAAAAAAATACCTACAACCTCCTGTCCCTGCCTCTCTCCACCCCTGAACACTGTCTGCATGGGAGACCTTCTAGTACAATGACAGAGATCAAACCAGCTGCAAATGTCTCACCAGCCCTAGCATCTTCCTAGATGTAGAGCTGGACTTCTGTCTTACTCAAGAGGGCCCATAGCACAGAACATGGGATACCAGTCAATGCCATTGGATGCATTTGTACAACAGGTAAGAGGGAAAATAAACTCATGAAATGCTGAATGGTAAAGACTTCCCTGAAAAGAAATGCTAAAATTCTCTCCTTTCTTGGATCTGGCAGCATCTGCTATAAGGCTGGCAAACCTGGTAATGGCGAGGCATTTTGTGAAGCTTGAGATACTCTTCTTTGGTGGGGTGGGATCATGTTTTCACAGGGTTATGTGAAGTATATCCTGCATTTTTCTTGTGAAATCTTTGGCTTGGAGCTATTTAGGTCACCAGGAAGATCCAGAAAACATATTGAAATGTAATCAGTGTCACTAGTTATGCCAGCTGCAGTGTGTTCCGTGGAAATGGCCTGGACATCTGTGATTGAAAGATAAACACTTAGTAGCCTTCTGCCTGGGAAAATGGCTGCTTTTAATCAGTGTATACACACACTTGAAATAAGTAAAAGAATATGTAACAGCTTTCACTTTGAAAATCTCAGCCATCTTCTAACCAACCAAGGGCAGGACACTTGCTGAACAAAAATGAAATTAAATCTATTCAAATTTTCCATGTCATCCAGATTCAAATTACCAGGGAAGGATAATCTTTATGGTGGAGATGAAAAATAAACGATTAATGGGAGCTTGGAAGTGATTTATTTGGACGGCTATGAGTTCAGTCCAGATTTTGATAGGAAGGAAAGTTAGGTTCTCAGCCTGCAAGTGGGTGTATAAAGGAAACAGTCCTTTGAAAAATAGTTCTGGGACTTATTCCAGAGACCAAAAGTTGTCAGTCACTAGTGGCAACTCAGTTACCAGGCTGGATGCTAGAATGGCCCAGATTCCCACCTCTTAGTGATGATCACAAGATAGGTTGATACCAGGATTTCTTGTGAATTATGCAAAAACAGCAGAGTCTTTGCACTTGGGTGGTGGCCATCTGCAGAACAGAAGCCAAGATGGCATGTCATTACTTTCGAAGTGCCCAAATCATATACATCTAGAGCTGCTCTGCTAGAAGACTGCCGTAAGGACAGATCCAGCAGCTGTGTTGAGGACCTGCCCTTTGAAAGAGATGCCTGGGATGTAAATATAGAGGAGAGGGATTAAGAAGAATAGTCATGCTATCATAGAATCATAGAATGGTTTGAGTTGGAAAGGACCTTGAAGATCACGGAGTTCCAACCCCCCTGCTGTGGCTAGGGACACCTATCCCAGAATATTGCTGTGTTATCCAGGGTATGACAGAGTGGCACCATGCTTTGCTCCTCCCATACATAGATCCTGTTTTGCAAGTAGAACCTCAGCTTCTCCTCAAGGTGCCACTGAGAAACGTGAAGGTAAGGGCCTGTCTGAGGTACTTTGAAAGAGAACTTAAGGAGAGAAGGTGGGCTGTTCAAATGAGATTTGTATGTGTGTGTGTGTGTGTAGCACATCTGTTATTAAACAAATAAATCTCTGCTTGCTCCATAACTGAAAAAAAAAACCCTCAGAAAATGGTTTGTCAACAAGGGAAAGAATAATAATTTGGAAGTGGGGAGAAAGGTCTGAGGAAGGCCCTCAACAAAGAAAAGAAGGTAGTCATCTTGCTGAGATTGGAGGATATCTTTGATTAGGGGAAGCTGAGTAAAGAAGTCCCCTTCTGCATGTCCAATTTTGGCCAAGCCTGTGTTTTTCTAGACCTTTTCCTTATGCCCTGTATAAATAGAAACGGTCCTCATCTCAGCTAGAGGTGATGCTGATCAGGTGGCAGGTTAATACACTGGAGAAGGTGAATTCGAGCACAGTGGTTTCTGGAGCTGAACCATGCCCAAAGTTCAAGTGATTTTGGTATCCTTTTGTGGTTTTGTTTTTCACATGGGTGAACTGCATATTCCAATTGCAGGCTTCTGCAAAACTGTCTGTCAGTGTGTATGTCATGTACAAGGCAACACTGAGGTGGCCTTGACAAATACAGTCTGCTGTGTATAGATTCTGTCTGTGAATGGTTCTCGTTTGCTGAGTTCTGCCTCACAGTCCCAATGAAAAAGTATCTGGTTATTTCCTGTAGGGATGTGCAGTATGAACTGACCAAACCTTACCCATGCTGCCCATTTGTACAGTCATTTTTTAACAAAGGGAGCCTTTACACAGTGTGTTACAGGTCATTCAGGAAGGAAATCTGTGAGAAATATGTGATAACTACTCGTAATGTTCAGGGCAGGACAGTACAGGCAAGCAGATTCTGCAACTGTTGGCAAATAACTGAGAAAGCATTTTATACTGTAAAATAAACGAACAAAGTACAAAAGCTGTGACCTGCATGCACAGGAGTAACTTGAACTATTTAAAGCCTTTTTGCAGAATTCAGCCTGACACAATGGAAGCTGAACAGCGATTATAGGATCTAATGGAAACAGGAATTTCTTTAGCGTTGTCATGGTTAGCAATAGTGGAACTGGCTTTATCAGGGAGAAGGCTCTCTGTGGGTATGTAGTGAGCGTACCAGTGTTACCACCTCTCCAGCAGAGGTCACATAGGTGCTGTGTGGCAGTGTCTGGTAGGAGGGCAATCCTCAAGCTGATCTCAGCCAGGGCACCCGTAGTTGTTTTCATGTTTCTAATGCATGGAGGAAGCCCTGGCATACTTCTGCTTTACAATCATTTATCTTTCATGACAACTGACCAAAAGAGCTAAGCAACTTTCCTCAGAATTTCTATCTTGAAGAAATCCTGACAAACTGATGTTTGTTTCAGTTCCAAAACTGAATGAAAAGACAATATAATAGAAGTTTCTTGTGGGTTGAAAAGCTCAGATGAGTTTTCATGAGAAGTAACTATTTGACAGAGTGAAGCAGTTTAGTCAAAACCAGTCTGCCATACGCTGTGAAAAAGTCATGGACAGCTGTGGTTTCAGGGCCATTAACTTATTATTTTGCTTTTCAAGCCATGGTCTTGATTTGGTTGGTGTATCTTTTCATGTCTGTCATTTCCACCTTTGACCTTATCTCCAGACAAAAGTGTTGTTGGTGTGCAATTTTGTTATCATGGGCTCTGCACAAATCCTGACTTGCTACTTTATTAACAATACAAAACATTTTTTTAAACACATGAAATTAAACAAGACTGAGAGCACTTTGACTTTTCCTTCTGGTGTTATAAAATGAATGAATGCAATATATTCTCTAGCTTTGTCCTTGAACAATAAATGAGGTCAGAAAAGACAATCCAGACTGAATATTTCCCCATCAGAAAATGGGATTTAGTTAAAACAGAAATAAATCTCTGCATCTGTTTTGTGGTGATGTCTCATGGGGACTAAGTTCCAAGCCTCTCTTGTTTTATTCTCTCCCCCAGGACCTGGATGGTATCTGCATTACACTGCAGGATCTGCTCTGATACTGCACTGTTTTATGATTAAAAAGGTCTGGCAAAAAAACAGGTTTTAGGGGTGCAGATGCTGTGGGACCTAGAACTACTCACCTTCAGCCATAGAAGGGATTCATTTGTTCTCTGAAATGGATGTTGACATGCAAAAAAGTATTTGGGTGTGATTTTTTATCCCCTAATGAGAATTCTGTGGCAATCAGTTCTTTCCTGCAGAATAATAAGAATGCAATTACTGCTCATTTTTCAATGGGAAAAATAATTCATTGGATTTGTTTCTTATTTATTATTATTATTTTGATTGCAGTCATACTTACAGGTCCCATCTGTGTTTGGGACTCATTTCCTTGGGCATTATGTATCCTCTCAGTAAGAACCAAATGAAAAAGCAAAGTTTGGGAGGGACTAAACACACAGACCTTTTACATTCCCTTCCAGAAGAAAATCTATAAGAGCAGGATTCAGAATTGTTATAGCAAAAACTTTTGCACCAGGTGTTCTACAAGCTTAGGTAAAATAAATTGCATTTATTTAAAATAAACTGGTTTCAATGACATTTTCTCATTTCTCAAATCTTCACTCTGGACTGGAAGTTTCTCCTGTCCAGCTGACGACATTGATCTTTGACCAATCCAAATGATCCCAACTGCTGCATACTCCTGCTAATGTTTCTCTCTTCAGATATGCCAAGGTAGGGCAGTTTCTTTACCTCCTGTGGGAAAGTAAGAGAAGATCAGGAAGGAGGATTGCAAGTACACTCAAGCAACTAGCACCTGGGGTGTTGGAAAACACATATATCAGACTGACCGTTGTTTAGTCTTACATGCTCAACAAGTAGAACATCTGCACTTAGATAACATAGGCCTATGGTGGACTCAGAGGCACCTTATTGAACATGCCTCAGATTCATGCCCTGCTGTTGGAGAAGAAAACTACGCACGCTTGAATCCATCTTATACAGGCGAGCACAGCAGGTTCAAATTCTCTCTCACGCTAACAAGGACAAACTCTCTAGCAAGGACAGAGGTCTGCGGTGCCTGCGTCCCCACTTGTGTGCCTCTGCCCAGGTACGGCTTTGGAGAGCCCTCGGTTTGCAAGGTATCGAGATTAAATTTACTTTGTATTTCATCCATGGGTTTGTGGTTGCTCCTGCGTCCTGCCTGTGTCGGCTCATATTCCTTACTCCCAGTGAGGAATTCCAGAGTGCTAGAAATTCTTCAGTGGATGAAAAAAGCAGGGTCTGCACAAGTGACTGACCAGTTTCCTTTCTGGGTTACTTGTGTCAGGGACAGATAAGTTAAGAACTGAGAAAGGATGCTGTAATGTGCCTGAAACACTAAAACCTCTACATGCTAAGCTACACTTTATTAAGCCTTGAAACCTTACAGAGCTTACCCTTTACTCTTCATTACTCAACATCACGTGATACCTGCCTGTTTTCTGTATGGAGATGATGAGACTATTGGTACTGGGTAAGGTGCTGGAGATAACGTGCCGCCTTCTCTTGAGCTTCCTTTTTTCTGGTGTGTTTGTAGTTTTGGCTCAGTTTTTAAACTATTTAGAAAGTGGTTATAGCTTTGAAATGTGATTGGGTGATACTGCTAATTTAATGTGTGCTTGAAGGGGGAGAGGGAAATAATTGGCTGCTCTGTTATATCTCCAGGCATTGGAAATGGAATTACTTTGACTTCTGCCTAAAATAGCTCAGACTTGATTTCCCAATATGCTGATAAAACATCAAAATACCTCTGTTGAAATCAGTATTTCAGAACGCTCAAGTGAAGGTGGGTCACCAGTTTTAAGTATATAAGGTACAGGCAATTCCTGAAGGGAGATAAGTCTACTGAAACTTAAATAGTACTCTGTATTCTGCACTGTTACTGATTTTTTCTTAGTTGTGGTTTGTGTGGAAGGCTGATTTTCTCCATTCCCTGCTCCAAGAGGTTGCTATTTTCATTCACGCTAAGAAAATAAACTCATGGAAGTATATATAAACATTTGCTTCAAGCTACTCCAGCAGAATCCAATCCAATATGTACAGAAGTCTTTCTAGTGACTGCAGTTCGATCATTTCCCTTTAGTTCTGTAGCGAATGACAGTTTCGTTTTAAAAAAAAGAATAGGAAGAAGGCTTTGGTGAAAATGAACATCTGGTATTTGTAAAATGAATCCAAGTGTAGCTGGTTTTCTGTTCGGTTACACAGTTTTGTTGTGTGTTGTACTTTCAGCAGTTCACATGTGTTCAGAAATACTGATTTGCATTGAATCCAGTTTCATGTAGCTCCAGATGCTTGTTGCTTACATACCTGTGCAAATTCTTCACAAGAATGATTTAACCTACTTGATTCCTAGTAAATTATTGCTTTCTCTGACTTTATCAGGTACTTGCTGGTTTGCAAGTGCAAACCTGCATGCGAAAAAAACCATATAATAAAAATAATCCTGAAGAGTCCTAGTTAAAGCTGCTGGGTTCAGAGGGCACAATTCGTCCCTCACTGACACTGTGTAACTCAAGTCCACATGCTGTGATACTGATTTTGAATGACTGTAATAAAAAGCCACATCAGACTACTTATCTGTGAAAGGACTGGCTTTTCAGGTCATGATCATATTTTGGTTTGCTTGTGACATGTATACAGAACTGTACACCAATGTGTAACTTAATGAATACTTCTGAATTTCTATGACACAAATGTGCTATTACTTGAACATGGCGCCAAGAGAAGCAGACTGCGTCAGGAGTTGAGTTATTAGAAATATCAGCAGACTCACTCATTCTCCATCGCAGGATAAACAAATCCTCTGTGTCAGCATGGGATGAGATAGCTCAGCCTCTTATTTCATGCTCTTAAGCTGGAGCCTGAGCAGGACTGTGTGCTGCAACTTGCCATGTTCTATGGGCAGGGGAGCGCCAAAGTGACCCTTGGAGTGACAAGCTCTTTCAGTTGCAGTTGGTGTGCAGATTGTCAGTTCAGCAAAGTTCCAAGGAGCTACAAAGTACACCATATGTAGGATTGGTCCCATTTGATTAGACATATAATTTCTCTTCCTGCCTTCACATTAATCTCATAGGGCTGCTTCTCTACACATCAAATGTTTTGATTCAGATGTCCTCCTTTGCCAGTCAAACCAAGACTATACAAACTCCGTGTCTGGACAGGTTTTCTCTTGATGATGTGTCATGCAGCATGTCCCCTTGCTTTAGCCGAGCTCAGATCATATGTCAATCATAGGAAGTTAAAAAAAAAAAAAGTGGTTGAACCACAAAACCAATTTCCAAGACAGAAAATCAAAAATAGAGATGTTGCAGAGTTGAATGCCAAGATATCCTGGCCATCTGGGAAGAGGCCGTTGGGCAAATTAAAAAGAAAATTTCAGTGGAGATGTAACAAACAGCAAGTGTGTTGCAAAGCCTGCAAAAATTTCTGTAGACCTTTATGTGGTTGAGTGGTGGTCTGGACCTTGATTGGTTGTTTGATATCCTAATTATTTATAGAAAAGGTAGCGTTATTATTTCCCAGTGACCTTTGCTCAACTGTTGCTTTTTAGTTGTTCTAATTGTCACCATTCACATGAATTATTTGTGTAGAATGAAAGCACTAATACACAGGAAATGGAAAGTGTCTGATGTATATGTTTTCCCTTACCCTCTGCTGTGCACGTAGAAGAAAACAGCATTTAACTCTGGCATTAGCTGACAGTAGGGAGCTATTGCTGCCTGTATTGCTGATTCCTAAAGCTTGGTCCACTGTCAAGATGATGTGACATACATTCACTGCAATGCCCCAGTATCCAGAGAACTACTCAAAACAAAACAGTCAACAATTCAAAAGGAAGTTTCATTGCTCTTTTTTTCTCTGCTGACTACCGTAAGTGTAAGATGCCATTTCTCATTGCTTAGTCTTGGGCATTAGGTGTGACAATCTGTTTAATCGTCTATGAAGAAGGCACAGTCTAAGGAAAATGATCCCTTGGTATAAATTGACATTCTTTCACTGATTTTGCTAGTGAGAGAATCATTTGCATGAAGTGAGGATCATACCTACAGTCTGTATCCCCAAAGATTACAAGTGTGTGCCAAACTGCCTGAGGCTTTTGTGCTCATATTCAGTGCAGAGGTCTGAACTCTTTAAGAGGACATTACGTTCAGAGATGTGGACATACCTGAGGAGACATCTGTGGATTAACCAAAGTATCCCAAGATTACTGAGCAAGGAAAGACTGTATAAGGCCGTCTGTTGGACTCTCCTTTTATAAAAGAAATATCTGAAAGTTTGGTTCAGCTATGTGTCTTTGCCAAAGGAAAAATGGACCTGAAAATTACCTCATGTTCAGACTTACTTCCTTCTTCTCCTTCCACCTCGAGCCTTGGAGTGGGTGATACAAAAATGTTATGCCAGCTCTGCTCTGGACCCCTGCACTGGATACGTGAAGTCTTTTGCTATCTCTTCTAGGTGAAAACGACCCAAGAGACTAAGCTCGTGTATCTGAGGGCAACCTTCCCCCTACACACTCAATTCCAAAATGCTACTTTTTTCTTTAGTGTTCAGTACATGTGAGAGGGAAGGGGAAGGGTGTTACTTCTCACCAAGAAGAACACAGCTCTCAGCAGTGTTGGTTTTTTCATCGGAAGACGCCCAGAGTAAGATGATCACCAAGTTAAAGGAAACAATGGGACTGTAAATGTCATTTAAACATATACATCTGCAAGCCATTCTCTCCTGAATGCTTGGAAAGTTTACTGTCTAAATATTACTTTTTCTAACTCTTTCTCTGCTCTGTCTAGCTCTGATTGTTCTCAGCCTCAGGACAGGAGGTGGGTATGCGGCACAATACCATGCAGTGCACCATCACTGCAGAAGTCTTTAAAGTCCAGATATCGCTCCATGGAGAGCAGTTGAACAGCTCTGCCATTAAACAGGCAGGTGGAAGCCTCGGCAAGGAGCCCAACGCAGAACTAAACCATTGCAGGCATGGCCCCATTAAAGTACCTTTCAGTTTGGAAATGAGAAAAATGCCTTAGGCAGACCATTCTCAAAATAGCATTGCAGACAAAAAGCCAATATAAACATTAGAAGCTCTTAAAGTGCATTTGTTTGAACCATGCGTTTGAATTGACTCCTTCACTACTGACAGACAGTGCATATATCTTACTAGCAGCTCTCTGGAGAGTTCTCAGCTGTTTGCATGGAGAGAGACAGAGACTGTTCTTTGGGGAGGTTTCTGTAACATGGCTGTTTCTAGAAGGTAAAAAGTCAAAAGCAAAGTTCTAGAAACAAAGGAAATAAAATACTTTGAGAGCCCTGCCCATCATCTGTGTTGACAGAATTGTTCTGGAGTTATTAATGTTATTTATTTGTTTTTACAACAGCAGTACTAATTTATTTTTATTAGAAGCCCCAGCTGTGGTTGGGGTTCCATTGTTACAATCAGTGGAGTGTCATGTCGTAATAGGCAGGTCCTCTCTGAAATATTAATGTTTTTTTCTGAGTAGCAAGACAGTGTACGGGAGGTAATAGGGATTCTTCTTCTTCCTATTCTACAACTGGAAAATGGTGGCATGCAAAATATCACAAGTTCTCCAAGACCACCCACAGTCCAGAAACTGTAAACTGGGGATTGTAAATCTATCAGCTTTAATGAGGTGTCTGGCCAGAGAGAGTCCAGTTTAAAAATTAAACAGAAAAAGCACTGAAAATGTACTGTAGCCAGTATATTGTGTCTGTGTACTGCTGAAGGCACATATATGTGCACTCACCTTGGTCAAGACTGAAGCAGAAAAGTGAAAGATTTCAACAGAGAGAACAAAGTTTGCTGAAAATGCAGACCATATAGTTCTGAAAATTACAGTTTGCCTCCTTTCTCAAAAATGACAGAGTTATAACTACTTTTACTTCCATGAGTAGTATTTCTGACATGTCCATCCACCATTACATTAACAATGATTGTGGCCTGCTTTTTCTGGACATAATGGGTCTTAATATTGTAAATCAGCGTAGAGTTCCTTGACCCACCGAGTTAGGTGTTTCCCCTCACACTTGCACCAATGCAGGTGCTCACAGTTAGTTGGATAATGTTTCCTGACTTTCACCAGGAGGTCAAATACAAAGTGCAATGAAAGGGAAAATAGCCCAGCATGTGGTGGTAGAGGAGGCAAAAAGGAGTGTAAATTAAAATTATTTCCATTCTGAAGCACAGAGCTTTAAAAAATTAATTCATGAACTCTTAATGGCTGAATATTTCATGTCCTCTCTCATTCCATATTTTCTGAAATATGAAGATAGGATGTTCCAGATGGAACTAAGTTGCCAGGACGACGGAAGGTTGTTTGTGCAAACTGAAAACCTTAAATGTTTTCCTTTCTTGGGTTTGGCAAGATGGTATTCACGGGTAGCGTTTGTGGTGCTATGACCCCTTAAAGGACTAGGTTTCAAAAGTGATGCAGATAATCACTGATGTTGTCCTGCCTTAGTCACAGGTCAGCTAGTTTGATCTACTGCTTGGGGAAAAGCAGCAAACTGAATAGGAGAAAGTCTGTTCTCACCCAGAAAGAGGGCAGAGTGCTATAGAGAGGAGATGCGTTATTGAAGAAAAAAGAAGTTGAATTTCTTCTGTTACCTTTCATCGTTCTCTGTTTCTTTAATGGCAGTGTGAATTGATGATGTCAGGGTAAAGATATGATCACAGGTTTCCCAACATGTGATTCTAATGCTGTAAGGCTGATACGGGATCTGAAGGGAAATCAAGGAACTCTTCTAAGGATGAGCCTGATTTATTGCCAAATGAAGTCAATGAAGAGACTTCCATCAACTCCAGTTAGACTTGGTTTTGAGTGTTATAGTTAGACATACCTTATGGTCTGCCTTCCTGTTTTGCCTTCCAGCAGAAAATAATCCTTTAAAGTTACAAGCATTCCCTTTACTGCTAGTGCTGTTGTTGCTGGGTGGGATAGGAAGTGCAGGCATGGAGTTTGACTACGTCTGACTACCTCATGTTCTCTGACTGGGAACAGACTTTAGGGCAGCCTGCCGTGACCTTGCAACTCCTCTTGACTGTGCGAGGGCCCTGTGAACGATGAACCCTTCTCTCCATAGCGCAGTTATAGTCCTCATTTGTGTGATCTGAATGAAGATGTCCCCAGCACATGAGCAGAGCGTCTTGTCGTCAGGTACTTGTTTGACCATGGACAAAAGCACATGCTTGTACCTATGGCTGGACAGCTTTCATCTACATGCAGGGGGGTATGACTGAATGTCATAGAGAGAGGCAGAATAGCTCGAACAATTCCTTACTGTCAACATCTTGGGGGCCCTCAGGATGTAGCACTGCAGGAGAGAAGCAGGCTGGAGGAACTGCACTGGGCCACTACAGGGTTACGGCACACAGATTAGCCACCTCTGATGAAACCTTCCAAAACCCTTGATACAATAAATAGGGACTATGTTATTTCTCTATCTTGTCTGTATATGCTGTATTAACAATTCACATTTTAAGGAAAGGGAGGTACTCATTTAATTAGGTGCTAAAACAGGCTACTTCAGGCCAGTTCCATGCAATTGGAAACACTTTGTTCATCACTATCTACTTTTCCCTGAACTGTTCATCATGTTTGTTCTTGACTTTTTTCAGCTGTTAAATAAAGGGAAGTCCTTCAATTTCAACTAAAGAGCATCCTAAAAATAATTTTGATTCTTGTGAATCAGAAGACTGCCTAAACCACACCCAAATAGATGGATTTTCTTAAAAATTGCATTATATCAGTTAAATCCAAAAGTTCCTCTAGTCACTGGTAGGATGGGGGTGGGAGTGTTTACACCTTTTAAGCTGTGGCCAGCCCTGCTCAATTGGCCACACCTGCATGAGGTTTTTTAGCAAGGAAGGGGCCAAGCTTGTAAAGGAGGGCTGATTTTCAAGTAGCATATTCATGTTGCTTTTATGGAAAGCTGTAAACTGAGGAAAGACCAGGTTGGGAATATGCTACGGTATAAAAGTGAGCTGTAGCAGTTCTGAGCTTGGGACTGAGCCCTTTTTATAGGGTGAGGGTGGAATACTGCCTGGATGAAAGCTGTTGCTGTGTAGGTGCCGCCTGAAGAATAGAAAATAGCGTGGAGAAGCAGCAAGGAGTGGAGATCAGCTTCTCTGCACAAAGTTTCCTGAAATCTGAGAACCTTTTCCCATTGTAAAAGGGCAAACTACTCAGGGTGCTGCTGAGACCAAGGAATAAGAGCAAAAGACTTGGCAATGTGCTTGTAGGCCTTGTCCTCCAGTGAGTCTGGTGGCAGAGGAACGAGGCCTAGTAAGCTTGCTGCTGCCTGGTACAGCTGAAAGGCAGCAGCAAAGAGTAAGAATGAACCCTGCTGAGTGGGGCTGGGGGAGAGATCCAAGGTTGCTTTTTCCTCAAGAAAATCTGCCTTTGAAGGTCGGGAGACTTGATTCGCTCACTTGGTGTTACCTGTCTGCAGGTCTGCATACGGTTGGCAGATGAGACCCTTCAGACACGGGCAGCTTGTGGAAGTGATGCAGCGTTAGTAGATGCTTCAGAATGGTAAGTGTGTCCTATGGGACCTGTGTTGAGTCTTAAAGCGCAAATGTCTTTGACAGGCTTACTTGGAACAGGCTTCTTTGGATACCCTTGGCTGGCTGGTATTATTTAATGTATGTGCTTCCAAGAAGGTACGTGCCAACCTACTGCAGAGCTGTGGTGAGCCTGCTAACTTGCTTTGCATGACTGTATGTGCCCTTTTAGCTCACCCATGCGCATCCTCTGCAGCTGAGAAGGAAAAAAACTGCATAAGGCTGGCTCTTGTGATGCAGTCTGATATTCGAGCCTTTTGTTAAACTGATGGCATGTTGTTGGGGTAATGTCTGTGAAGTTAAAGCTTTTATCAGAACAAGCAGTGATGCTTTGATTTAAGTACAAGGAGGATGTTGTAAATCCTGGGCTATTGCAGGTTCAGGAAAAGGGTGACATCACTTAGACATGCTTTTTAAGCAGGTTCACCATAATCTGCAGACTTTTATTGGTCCAGATGAGATTGCAAGTGGCTAATATCTGGCCTTCATTTCTTTTGCACTTTGAAGAATTAAGACAGACGTTGATACATACTGCTGTTATTGGCTGGAAAGAATGGCTTGAAATCCTTTGTCCTAGGGTGTAAAACTTCATTTTTCTTTTGTTAACAAGACCAGTTAAGATGTACGTAACTTCTGAAGCATCAATCATAGCTTGTCATCATCACGTGCAAAGCGATAGCCAGTGGGTTCCTAGTCCACAGAAAACTCTGAAGCTTGCATAAAACTCTTATGCAACTTTTCAGCTGCTTGTGCCTGAACTGTTTTGTGTAGAGGTGCTGGTGCTTAGGTTTTTGCTAGAAAATCACTGTGAAACCTCACCCTTACTGATGTGAGGGAGCTCTTCCTTGCCCAAGCCAGTTGTAAATCCAGACTGTGTTGGGCTGATGAGTGTTACGCTTGCAGCAGACTACTTGGTGTATGTGATTTGCCTTGAATAGTTCCTTCTCTGTGATTGTTTCAGTAATCAAATTAGTGATGGTGGTGGTTATAGCACTGATGAACTTACTAGTCTTCCTGGTCTCTGTGCTTGGGGAGGCATGCAGAATGCATCCCTGCATTTCACATACTGAGCTGAGAATGCATCTCCCACACCTGATTTTTGTTGCAGCTTTGTAATATGTTGCTACATTAATTTTTGGCTGATGCTTCATAAATATCCTTCCTTTCATTAGAAGGATGAGGGGTGGGAGTTTGAGGAAACCAGAAGTGGCCTTTTAGAGCTATAGGATCTTCCCTCTCTTCATTCCACTTAATTGATGTTGGCTACTGGTATTTAGCTGTCCCTCCCACCTAATAGGGCATGTAGAGTGATGAGGAATGCAGTCCAAGGAGTGTTAGTAATTATGTTGTGCAGTCAAATGTCCAGGAGAGTGAAAATACTGTAATGTGTTGCCTACTCTCTGTGATGCTTAATGCAATTAATCCCTCCTTTTTGAAATAATCTGTGGTTTCAGCAGGACAGGTGGGTAGAAGTTGTTCATCAAACCCAGCACTTCTTGAAGTTAGTCTGTTCCCTTATGTATCAACAGGGAAGCTGAACAATGTGTGTGTGGTCTGGAAGCTGGCTTATTGTCTAGACTGTATCACTTACTGGCTTGCCTAGAGTTCTGCAGTGGCCAGTATTTCTCAACGGATGTTTCTTTTGACTGTTTTTTTTTGCTTTAATTCACAACAATGTTGTGGTCTATTAAGATTGGGTCCTGCAAAACTCTGATTGGAGCAGAAGATCATTTCTTCCTGAAGACCACTGAATCTACTTGAAAATTGGAGAGAAGGACTGGGCAAGTAACAACATCTTAGCGTGGGTCTGAGAACCTGCCCTTCAAGGAGAGGCAGGGAAAATGCTGCTTGGGAGTATCTAGCCAAGATTGAGAGCAGAATTGAAAGACCTTCCTAGGGACCTAGGCAGAACATGTAAAACCTCTTCTAGAGGGGAAGGGTGTAGGAGGAAAGGTTGATGTACAAATGTTTTGATCTTGCATGGCAATTCTGTATAGCAGATAATCTAGGATCCAGGGTCCAATTTCAGGATGTCTTGTAGCTGTTGCCTGCCTCTTCTTGTGTCCCTCCAGAGCAGTGGTGCTGTATCCCTAGACCTGTGATCCATTTGGAAGTTCTGAATCCTTTACTGAAAATGTATATACATGTATCGTCTAGTTTTTCTAACCACTGTTTTGGTTCAAGTGATAAATAGTGTGATAGGAACATGTCCTTTCCCCCCTTCCCATCAGCTCCAGAAGCTGAGGAAGGCCTCTGCAAACAATTTCTTTGTCAAATATTTTTTTGAGTCTCAGCAGAACAGCAATAAGAAACAGACATGTTGAGGAGTAGTAAGTGTAAGGTGCACACTCTGTAATAGAGGAATAATACTGTTTCACACTTGCAACTTAAGTGGAATGTTTTGGTGGGTTTTTTTCTAACCTGATTTAAATTTTGTGGAATTTCTGTCCTTGGAAGTGTTCAAGACTTAACTAAAGTCCCTGAGCAACCTGGTCTAATTACACCTGCTCTGGACTGGAGGTTGGAGTAGCTGACTTCCAGAGGTCCCTTCCTACTTAAATTGTTCTATGATTTTAATAAGAGTATCCCATACCTTTCTGTGTGGTGTGTAATATGTTATGCTATTTTGGCAGGGATTTTCTGATTCATTTAAGTCATTTACATGGAAGTAATCCTTGAAAAGATTAATAAATGTTATACCACATAATATCATCTTACCATATGTGCTACTCTTCATATCAATGCTTGGATGAATTCATGGCTGCTGTAAATCACTTTGGCTATGTGGGTAGTTAGTTGCAACACTTTATTTTATATATTCACATCTGAAACTTGGTTTTCTTAGTTATCTATTAGCTTTTAAATTCAAAATGGGAGCTCTTTATGACTTGGCCTAAGGCTCCTCAGGTGTGGCCAACTAAAATTCATGATTGCTTCTAATCTTTTCCTTAGTACATGAGAACTGGGCCCTAGGATGCTTTCATTTTAATACAGGAGTCCTAAGTACTTTAGTACCTTTCAGGCTGGTGAAATGGCACTGACTTCTATTGGCAGACAATTTGGCCTATTCTGCAGTGTTTGAGGGTTGACAGATTGAAGATCCAACCTCTGCCAGTTGGCTAGGAGGGAACACCAAGCCTTGGATGTGCATAATCTTGTGGGAACAGTCTACTTCTGGAAATCAGAAAATATTTCCTTAAACTGCTGATTGCTGGGAGACTATACCGCAAAAAGGATAATTCACTTGCTTTGTTTCTGTTCCTAAACAGCTGTTTCCTGGACAAGGCTGGAAGCAGCGTAACTGGACTAGAAAGACCTTTGATTTAACTCATTATGGTTGCTGTTATTTGTCTGTAAAGTAACGGCTGGTTGGAACCATGCCTAATCATGGTTGGTAAAGGAGGACCCAGACAAATAATACATCTGGGGATTAAGGGAGGATGCATTGATGAAGAGTGGTGGAGGTGGTCATACTTCACTGTTGAAATAAGGCTTAATTGCTGCTGTTCAACAAATACTACTGCTGTTCAATGCATGTTGCTAGCTAAAATCTCCCTTGATTTTAAGGTCTTAATCATATCACCCCAACAATCAGCAAAATGATCATATTATGTGAACCACAAGATGTCAACAAGACACACCCACTGTCCACATTTGGCAGCTTTTTTTAAAAAATAAAATAACAAGCTACAGGAGAGCCAAACCAAACCCAAAATGAAGGCAAAACCAAAAGGACTATCCAGATGGGTGTGACACTGTCTATTATTTGAAATGGACCTTTTTTCAACAGGTCTCATGACACACTTGTCCCAAATTGGAATCCAAGTCATCAGGTTTATGGTAACAAATGATTCAAAGTGAGCAACTCCCTACCCTTCTGTATGTTAAGATTTCTTTAGATTTCTATTGTGAGATGAAGGAAGGAAGAAATCTGTGGTTGTCTAACCTCAAACCTCTAATGCAGAATTCCATTACTGGTGATGGACAGCGTGTTGTGGGCATACTAACTGCAAAATGTATTAATTAAGTTGATGCATGCCTTAATTCAGGGCTGTCTCAGACATACTTGGTGTACCCAGGTTCCCCTTCTAAATGACTTAATGGAGGCTTTCAAAGCATGAAAAACTCATTGTGTCCCAAAGACACAATAAGATGATCAGGGAGCCCTCTGAAAATGTAACTGATGTTACTGAACACTTTCTATTTACTTTTCCACCTATTGCATGATTCTAAAGACGTTTAGGCAGTTAATTCTTTAAAACCTTCCTTTTTGTGCACCATTACGTATGTAGAACTGATAATTTTAGATATAACATTATTTTTATTTATTGAATATTTAGATAACTTTATGAGGTATTCCAGAATAGAAATCAATAGTTTAGTTGTCCATAAACAAAACTTGTTGATAGATGTTATAAATGGAGAAGCTCTTAAGTTTTTCCTCTGTATTGAAATATTAACTAGAACAAATATCTGCTTAACTTTTTTAGTTCATTCTGACTCTTACAGTACTTTATCCGGCTTTCCAAATCTGCTGCGATCAATTAAGATTCACAGCACTTGCTTATTTTGAGTGAAATTCTGGAGCGTGTGAGTTATTAGAATGTGTGGGTTTTTCCTCTCTAATATATTGGTGTCTTGGAAGCTACTACTATGTGCTCTCTACCTTTGGTCATAGAGAACAGAGTGGGTAAGCAAAACTTTCCATTCATTTATGGCACGCGGTCAGTTGCATTTCAGCATGCACTAAACAGATCTGATTCTGTTTAAGTTGGTTGATGTTCAGGGGTGGAAATGAAATTATAAAAATGATCCCTTATTATAGATGTGTTAAAGGTGCTCTCTTCTGCAGTAACTTGAGAAAGCATGTTAACATTTGCTTTAATGCATAGCACATTATTAGACAGCTCATCTGAAACTCCTCTCCTGTCTGAAGAGGACAGAGGCTATTTAGTCTAAGCACACACTCAGGACTAATATGTAAGCAAGGCACTTTTTTTTACATATTGAAGACTTTGGGCAAAATTTGAATTTTGTATCAGTAAAACAGGTTGTGGTTTCTTTCCTTGGCAGAGGAGAATTTCAAATTTCTGTTTTGCAAAGTGCTTCTCCACAAAATCTTGCCCAATTTCACAGTTGGATCTCAAATTCTGTTTTTCCAGTACCTTTTCTTTCTATATTAAATAACTTTTTTATTTGTGATTTATAGAGGTCCCCAAAAAAGTGCTGGGAGTGTGTGTGGGTAATTTTCTAGCAAACTACTCCCTAAAACGTGGCTTTGTGGGTTTGAAAACGTATTGCAGGAGTGCCTATGAGACTGCATTATCATCGTCTAGAATCACTTTTGTTAAGTGTCATGTAAATACACTTCTAAAGAGAGATCTGAGTGGAACATCCTCCATGGAAGGATGTTACTTTTATTCTTTCCCAGACTAGAAAAAGGCAAAACCTTTTAGATTTGACCATCCTTCTCTCTTGGAAAGGTGGAGGGAGAGCAAGGATTCTGAGAAGATCCAATTAAAAATGGAGGCATCTAATCAGGCTTTTTTTGCTGTCCTACAACACAGGTTATACTGCCTCTGTGTGTATATTGGGTGACTAGTCGCAATCCACTTGAATAAAGCTGTTCCCATGCATGATGTAAAATGGTGACAGTGCAGTACTTCCAGTGGTGATCCTTAGTAGGTTTTCAGAGTCTGACTGCCTTTCAGGTGTCACACGGTGTCCTTGGGTGTAGAAATTGGGAAAATTTCCCTCAGTGGCAGCAAGACACCCTGTGTTTTATAGATGAAGGATTGATCAGTTGGAGTGGTGGGGTGTAAGAGCAAATGTAGATTGGAAGCTATCCTGGCTATCTCAGAAAAGGGTCACAAGATCTCAACAACCTATAGCAGGTCAGTAAATGGACTGTGATGGGATAAACCAAGTGATGACTTTGTGACTGGTGAAACTTTAGGAAAGCTGAAATAAATGTCTTTTTAATAGTAGAAAGAGTAGTTTTTCTTCTGCGTTCATTACCTCTGGTGGATGAGTATGTATTTCCTTAGGAAGATCCTCTGTATTTGCAGACTAGCATGTTTGCCAAGTACTGCTCCAATTAGAATATAGTAAATATTTGTTTTTGATCGAAAGCCCAGTAAATATTTGTGTATAACCCATATAAATGGTTAGAAGCATTTTACAGCTACAGCTGAGCAGGCACAGCCCTGCACTAGCCTTTCCAGAAAGCTTCCTCTTTTTCTGAGAATTAAATCATATAGTTTTGTGGGATAGAACCAGAAATAGCTGCCATGCTGTTCACCTTCCATGGAACTGGAGATAGGGGCAATGGAAAAACACACGAATAAAGATGATTCCCAAATATTCAAACTTGTCTAAACTTTAATATTGAAATGAGAAGTCCTAATCCAAGTCTCTGCACCCCAGGCCCATCTCTAATTGTAAGGGTGGTTGGCACAGTACAATTTTAAAATGTTGGTTTGTTTTTTTTTTTATGGGGAAAGATAGCATCAGGACAGAGGGGTGGTTATTTATGATGCCCTGAGAAAGGGGTGATTGCTCCTTATTCCTTAGTTTAGTCTGGGAATTGTGGTTCTTTCCCTGTATTTCTGGTTTTCTGCTAGCTTCCCAAACATGTATATTATCCTCCACTGCGATCTAAAAGGGCTATTTCTTTCCTACACCTAGAAGTCTTCTTGCTGGTACTCTACAAAAATGTCTGCTCTCACTTAACGTAGCAGCAGTTGTGTAGATGCATCGGTGTTTAGCTGTAACTTTATCAGTGGTTCAGTTTTGTTCTGTATTCCCTGTGGCATCTTCACAGTGGTGTAAATAATGTAGTAAAAATGCCTTCTTGGTTCTCCTGCTTCAATAGAAACACAGCGCTCTCCCCAGAGTCATGAAACTGATGTGAAAACTGGGTGCAAGTCAAGCTCTAAGTGATTTCTTTCTCTGCTTCTCTGATTTCTTTCTCTGGTTGTTAATATGCTGAGGCAGAGCTTAATGCAATAAGGTGAGTCTACTGCTTTGTGGGTTCAACAGCAGTAATACAGAAAATGCTTTCACCGCTGCTGAGGCATGAAAGGATGGTTTCTCCTCCTGTCTGGGGAGCCTTAAAAACTAGGGATGCATCTAGAGGAGAGGAGGAAGCTGTGAGTGTTACGATGAAAGAACTAATTGTACTTGGCAATGAGAACACGTGTGTTAATGCTGACATAGCAGTTCAGTTTTCAGTATCTGTGTGCAAGATTTTTGGTTGAGGAGGAAATGTTCTACACACGTTCTTTATCTCGTGCTTTTTCATCACAGGGTTTATTCTTTTGCTCAAAGCACCTTGTGCAGACAGTTTTCTTCTCAGGACTTGTTCAAAGATGACTTGCTGTTCTGGCACAATCTAGCAATTTCCCCAGTACGTTCCTAAAATACATGAGGCATGTCTAAATATAAGAGGGAATGGAGTAGAGTAGTAACCAGATCATCAGTAGGTAGTATATAAGTTCCATATGAGCAATACCCAGATTTGCAGCCTGCCAACTCTACTTTACTACAGGCTGTAGAATGATTGTCTGTAGTTACATCAACATAGGCACAGGGATGTGGCACCAGTGATTGTCTCTTCATAAATATACCTACATCAAAAATTTGCAGAGGCAACTTTCTCTTATCTGCCTCCATAACATGCCTACCTTGAAAGGTTACATTCCATGACTGTAGACTTGCAGCTTAGCAATGCACAATTAATGACATTTGTCTGTATTTGGTCACTTGATGAATGTAAGCAGTAGTTGGCTTGAGAAAACTCCCTGGGCAAAAGGATGGAGATACATCTCTCCATCACTAATTTAGTAACTGGGGTATGATAATTTATGTATTTATCTTTCAAAAACACCTGGGTGAATTATTAGGCATTAAAATTTAACAAGAGGTTTTTGTATCATCAGATAAGTGACTAACCTTATAAAAAATTTCAAGGTCTTTGTTCAGACTTTAGTTTTTTGAGTTGGAGTCTTTGACTAATGGAAACATGAAGAAAACTTCCAGCCTCTGTATTATAGGACTTAGATTTTCCTGAAAGTCTTCTCTTAAAGGTGTTACAAAATCATCCTATGGATTCATCAGCCAGTTCTGAATGGAGTTCAAATTATTTTTGCAGTGTTCATTACCACAAGGTCACTAAGGTAAAACATTTAACATGACTTCAAAAAATAAAGGTGCTGGGCACACCTGTGGATATGATGGATATCTTGAGTCATCTTATGTTACATACGTGTCTTGCTTAACCAGGGTGCTTGAAAGGTAAACTCTATTGTGTCAAACATTTTAAAAATAACTGACTGGAAGGTGTAATGTAACAATAAAACATCTATCTTGAACACGCTTTGTGGTGAGACTGTTCCTCAAAACTGAGTGTCTGGAACCAGACCTGAGGAAAACCCAAACATTAAGAGTTTTCAGGTACATTCACTTTATGACTATTTCTGTGATGTGGACTCTGTAGGAAACCAATCTCTACAGCAATGAAAGAATAATTAAAAAAATGCAGCTGAGAGGAATGCAGTTCTTCTAGGGCATCCTCTGACTGAGCAGGATCAAATCAAACTGTATCACTCTTTACAGATTTTCTTTTAAACTACCCTTAATTCTCCTAATGGTGGATGTCCTGTCCAAGAAAAACATTCCTGTGCTTCACTATTCCTTTACTTCCAATGTTTTCCTGAATACGTGTAACTTAATCATATTTCTATTTGTTCTGACCACCATGGATTAATTCTCCCCCCCCCCTTTTTTTTTTTATCAGCCTATTTCTCTTTTCTTTAAGCAACCTCAGTTTCTAGTCTTTTTTTGGCAGCTCATGATTTCTGAACTTCGGATCATTCCCATGACTCTCCTCTGGAATTTCTCTAAATGGTCCAAATCGGGGCATTATTATTCAGCTGAGGTCTTGCAAAAGCTGAATGAAGTGGGCACTTCATAAGCCTTGCAGTTTTTACTCCTGTTTATGTGTTCCAGGATGATGGCTACAGCTTTTATTCAAAAGTCTGGTTCCCTTCATGTAGCCAGCAGTTCTGCACAGTCTGCACCTCTTCTTCTACCCATAGGTGAGTATTCCCACTTCAGTGTAAAAGTATTGCACTTACTGAATATCTTCAGACACTGTTTTTACCATGTAATTTATTAATATAGTTTGGAATTCTAGTCCTGTCCTCCAAGGCAGATTCCCCTCTAGCTGCAGCACCATCCACCGAAGTTAAGTTGTGTAAGCCAGAGAATCTGCTCAAGTTAATGCTAGCTTAAATGTGGGGAACTGTGGTTAAAATGCAATTTAAAAGTCCCATTTTGACTTAAATTTCTGGTGAGTCCCAACAGGAAAGGTGTACTAAGGGATCTGCATCCTATTTTGAAGATGAGAAAACTAAGGCCCAGAGGAATTAGCAACTTGTTCAAGGTCATGAAGAAAGATGGCAGGAAAGCAGGGTCCAATCCCAGCTGTGTCAACTCCCAGACCAGTGCCTTAACCACAAGCCCGTCTTTCTGCCCAGCTGAGTCTTTCTGTCTGTCTCCTGGGCAAAGCCCAAGACCTTGGTGAAAGATCAAGATACAGTGTAAGCAAACTTGTGTTTATTTTAAAATGTGGTACTTCGTAGGCTCTCAGATAGTCGGCATGGCTGCTGAGCTGCTGGAGATGTTGGTATGTGTCATGGGGTTTATGCTACATTGGTATGTGTATAAACCCTGTGACAAATACCAGTGTAGCTGAGGCAGGCTTTAGGAAGCAGGAGGCACCTCAGCTGGAGTCGATTACCACTTCTGTATATCCTGTTGGCTTGGGAAAAATCTGGCAAATGTGTGTTGGGAAGAGTTGATAGTGAGAATAGGGAAGAATTAGTGATCGTAGAGAGGTCAGAGTGAGTGGCACAGCTTGTTAATAGTAGTCCTGAAGCCAGATGGGCTCATAAGATTATTGACTTTGGGAAAGGCGATGCTGTACTTGATTTGTATACCTCTCCCATGAATTCACTGTGAATTTTGGCTAGACCAGCTTCATAGCAATCCCAGCTGTCTTGCTGTAACCTATGTCTTGGGAGTAGAGGGGTGATTATGCCCTTCTTCGGTTTTTGGCTAGTTATCCTAGGAAATGTATACCTACTTCACTGGTGGCCTGTCTTGCAAATGTTGTTGAAGTACTGAGTCCTAGAAAGGTCAAGAAAATGTCAGTAAAGGATAGAGTTTCTGATTAATAGTGGCATCTCTTGTAACTAAGCTTGTTCTGTTGTCAGGGATTTATCTTTGAGAAAAGGGGATGTCAAAGAATATCACCTAGTTTAACCTACTTGGATATAAATCCAGAAAAAGAAGGCCATCTCTAAGAAGAATTGTCCAGTAGTGAAGTGATTCGCAGGAAAGATCCTTTTCTAGTCCACTTAGCCATGGATCAGGCATCTCTGCTTTGCCGAACTATATAAAGTGCTCGGGTTAAACTTGTGACATTTGTGTGTACAAAATGCTAGAAACAGGAGGTAAAGATGTTTGTGGGATGTGCTGCAAAGCTTGGGCGAAGTATCTGCTCAAAGCTCCTCTGAATAGGAGAAAGAAAGAACGGGTTAATGCAGCTTGTGGGGAAACAGGAAATGTCCCAGCTGGAACTAATTATATCTGCTGTGTAGCCTAAGCTGTTCAGATGGGAGACACATGGCAGAGTAAGATGTGTTGCTTAGCTCCAAAGGATGTGCTATCAGTAAACGGGCCTTTTGCATTGGTTAGAAGTCTCCCTCCGTACTTAGGGATGGATCTGCTGGGATATTGGCAAAGTGTCAAATCACATTTAACCTTTTCCACTGCCCAAGAAAAGGCATGTGAAGTAAAAGCTGCATGTCTCTCTGCATCTGGCCAACAAGCAGATGTGCCTCCTGCTGTGTGGCTTTAGAGCCTGTCTAAAGCCTCACTGTTCCTGCCCATTTGCCTCTGCTTCAGGGGAAAACTGTGACATGAATTGGCCAGGCAACATGGAGTATTCAGAGATGGGAACATGACCAGGAGAGCCCTACTGTCAAACAGACTCTTATAACTTGACAGCTGCCAGGGGCATGTTAATTGTGGCTGTATCTAATTAGCAGGGCTTGTGACCTCTGCACGAAATCCCAGTTCATAAGCAGGTACAATACGTACAAGTTTGTTCCGAGTCATTACAGAAGGTCCATGTTTCTTTTGAAATAAATACAGCCATGGGCGTAATCCTGTGCCCGGCAGTGGTTAGTACAAGGGTCTGTGCATAGTACTTCCTAACGAACAGCTGTGGGACAAACCATCTCCAAAATACTTGTTTGTGGCTATTTTGGTTTTTATAAAAGTATTTGTTACAGAATGCATCCTTATTTTCTTTTTTCTGTTTTTACATGTTATAGTGCTGAGGCAGGAGTTTCTAGAAACATTCCATGCTAGGCACCTGTTTGGCTAATTTTCTCCATCTTTACAAGGTGTCTTGCAACCTCTGTCAGATCCTGGAGTTTTTCCTTGGACTCTGTATGCAGCAGCTGGGGAGCATCAAGGCTCATGCACTAAGGCAAGGCTTTGATGTTGCTCCAGTGATACTGTTGATAACACCTGATTGTTTTCCATCTAGATCTCCTCAGAAATTGAACTTGATCGAACACATGTTAGGCCCTGTAAAACTAGACAAAAACTTCTCCAATGGGGCTAAAACAGCAGTTGCACAGCTTTGGGTTTGTTTTCTTTAATAAACTGTTTTTCCCTTTTTCTCTGTTTTGCTGGGGGTGAGGGGAAGAAGCAGATGTGGGGAGAGACAGTTCACAGTGGGGAGGGAACTGATCACATTCCTGCTGATTAGAACTGCATAAAGTGAGTAATTTTTGCCTTTGAGTAGGAACTCTGGTATTATTACAAGAAAACTGCAGCTGAGCACCATTCAGTGGCCTGGACAAGTTCAACTCCACTATCTTTTACAGTAGAATGGCTCTTTTACCAAACTGTTTCCCCATTCACCAAGGAGCTATGTCCCTAGTGATTCTGGCTCTGTCACAGACCCTGGCAATCTGGAAAGATAATGATTTCCCTTTTGAGCACATCCCTGAAGTTGTGACAGTGAATGAATTTGAGCAGGTACAGTTTTCCCTCAATTCTGAGAAACAAAATTAACACCTGTTCTTGCAAAAGGAAGGTAGGCATTTGTCCCACAGCTTTAATAACTGCAATAGCCAGAGGCAGTTTCAGCTTATATCAGTTCTGAATCTGACCTTGGAGTGAAATGTGGCTGTGCAACCACAGCTGGGGTCAAATTGCTGCTTTTTTCTTCTTTTTTTTTTTTCTTTAACTTGAGAGCATTTTTGAGGTGACACTTAGCATTTACACAACAGTAACCATGGAATTTGAGTTGTTTCTCCAGAATGAAACCCACATACCTATGGTTTGGGGAGTCTTTCTTACACATGTGCTATAGTCTTTGTTTCTTTTATCCCTCATGTTAAAATTGAAAGGATGGAGAAGATCGCACACATGGGGATTTGATGGGGAGATGCCAAGCCTGCCACAGACAAGGGGAATGATTTACTGGTTCCCTCTGCCACATAAAGGTCTCGGAGAGTGGAGGTCTTGCTACCAGCCACCCCAAACCCAATGGGAAGATGAAATCTTCCCCTGAGCAGGGGCAACTTAGTTGCTCCCTGGGACACTTAGCCTATTTGCCACTTAAAAGGGCTGGGTTGAGACAGGAGTGATCCATAGGCCCTGCTGCTTAAGGGTGGATGATTCCTATTGAATGGTACTACTCGGGATAATTAGAGGTGGCAGTGCTGGTCCCAGTTGGCTTTCATCTACCCCAGTGGTTAAGGACAAAGCTTCAAACCCTGCAGTAGTTCAATTGACTTGGTCCTGCACTGCCAAAACCGAGGGCAGAGCTCCCATCTTCACTTTCATTACAACAGGATCAACATCTGCAGGAGCCCCTCAGGATATGGAATGCAGTGAAGACTGCATTAGTGGAAATTACTTGTATTTCAGATGTACAGGAGTATCTGAATCATAGTGCAGGGCTAGTGCTAAAGTTTCCCATTTGTTGTTCTGACCAAGAATTCACACTAGTTCTGCAATTAATGTGAAGATCACTGGCAGCACAGGAGAGAGTGTCTATACTGCTCTGTTCATTTTTAGCGTGGAGTAAAGCCTGAATACATGACTCCAACTTTTTTCCCCTCATGGAGTTTGCCTTGTTGTGGTGACTGGGCAATTTATCCTGCTTTTCCCTGTGAGCTTTATCAGGGCTCCAACACTCTGGCAAATGCATCTCAAATATCTGAGACCCTTCAAGTTTTCATGAGATTTGTTTAAGTGTGATGACACAAATGATGTAAAAGCTTTTGCTAGATAATTATTTGAGCCTTAATGTGTTTAAGTGTTTTCTGATGTTCTGCAGCTCAGGATGCAACTTGGGTTTTTTTTTTTTTTCACGATCTGCTTTTGTGGAGATCTTGACATCCTCTGCTTGCTCATGATGAAACAAATCTGGAGGCACAACTTCAGTCTTTACAGAAAACATCTTTGGTTCCCTTGATGATGATGATTTAAACACAACTGATAATTAGATTCTAAGTGACTTGCTAGGGTTCAGAGCAGATCTTCAAAAGACCAGTGATTGAGTGGCTGTTCCTATTTAAATAATTTGCAAAAATGTACTAGTTAATATGAGATTGAGAAAACACCTGATTTTTTTTTTTTTTTAACAACTTTTGGGACTTGATGCAAGAAGAGCATGCAACGGAAACATTGTTGGTGTAGTGACTGCCTTTGCACAGTTGCAGCAGACTTCTGCTGGGTGAGTGACAAAGGCTGGAACAGCAACCTGGCTGCAAGCAGATGGAAAGAAAATGTGGTGTGCCCTTCCTGGCTCAACCAGGTCAGGGAGGGAAGACGGTGATCTGAACTACTGGCTGATTTTCGTTCCCCTCCCCGACTTCTCTCTTCTGCTGCAGTAGCATTTTATTAACAAATCTTGCTGCTGAAACCAGATAAGGCTGTAAACCACATGGGAGGGGAAGAAAGAAAATAATTCCATTTTGACTTCTCACATGCTATTAGTGCCCCACAATGGGAGGGAGTAGGTGATACTCAGTATAGCTTTACCTAATTCTGTGGGTCATATGTAACTGAGGTACTTGGTGGCCTGGCCAACTGTAATGGGAAGAAAAATATTATGAGATTCTTAGCTGATCTTATCCCCCAGTTGAGAATAAAGTCCCTTTCTCTACAAATGAGCAAACCCCAGTCCAAAACAAGGAATGCATTTCTGCATAGATGTGGCTTATTGGATAAGAGAATGTAACGTTTTATGTGTGAGTCAGCATTCTGGCTCCCAAAAGGTTATTCAGCTAGTCTAAAATATAATATGCTTGGAACAATGACAGCACCCCTTCTGTTATATTGTAGAAACTTTTGCTGTATTTTGTTAAGGATCAGTGAAAAACGAAACATTACTCCTTAATCCCTGAAGAGTCATCTAGCAGAGCAGTTGAAATGCACAAGGAATAGCTATGAAGAAGAAAATAATGGACTGGCTGTTTAGTCCAACAGAAAGTCTTAGGTGGCAATTCCTGTTTTCCTATGAATAGCAGTTTCTCTGTAGCCTTTTTCTTTTGCATTGATGTAAGTCATTAAAGCAGCAAAATTTCAAACACAGCCAGAAGCCAAACTGGTTAGTTATAGACATAAACGGTTTGCTTTCTATCTCTGCACTTCTAGATTATGAAATCTTTACATTGAGAAGATCAGCCTTAGTGTATAGAAGCAGAAGACCTGTGTTTCTTGAGGCCATCCTATCAGAAGAGAAAGGCATCATCAGTACAGTGATCGTAAACATCTCTTGTATTTTTCTTTTGAATTTGCTGTCAAGGAACTACGCAGATACCACTGGGCGATTGGCCCTCATAGTGTGCAGAGGTTGCACCTGGGGAAAATTTTCAAATCTGCATAAGGCAATGGAGTAGATGGTTCCCGATAGGATTCCCTTGGGGATTGGCATATCTGGTTCTCCAGATGGCTCTGAAAATTGTACCCTAACCAGCAGATACACATTTATTTTCAAAAACTGCTGATATCTACAATGTACCATAAGATACTAACAGAGGTAGGACTTTAGGATGGGTTTCATTTCAGAAATACATTAGAAACTTAAGATTTAGTGATTTATTCCTTTATTCCCTTCTGCCTCCCCCCTTCTGCCTCCCCTCCCCCAGCACTAGCATTCCTAAATCACTTATGTGCTTAAAATTCTCATCATCAGCCTATATGTGGGGTTAAAACACTGCTGTGCCTTATGCTGCTGCCACAGTTATTAAACCTTGGGACAGAGGAGGAAGTAGGTGTAAAACACTGGCTTGGCATTCTTCTTGGAAAGAGCAATGGGTTACACAGAACCACTGCTGTCTGCTAGTGCAGATGGGTGTACACAGGAGCAGTCATCAGCTTAATAAATTGACTAATGCTCTCTGCCTTTTGGCTTGGGAGGACTGTGGTCTGGAGAACTGAGCATCCAGACTGTGCCTAAAAGTCAGTTTTGAACCTGTGCCAGATAATTAGCATTCAAAAGGTAATGCCTTACTCTTGCAAACTTAGATTATCATATGTTGTTCTGCCACCTTTTTTACTAATACTGTGGATCTCATTAAAAGGTAAACCAACGTCATATCGTGCTATTGACTTAATTGCGGTATGTCCTAAATTTAGAATGGATGCCACAGTATGGTATTTGTGCTGTATCCTGGCCAATGTTTACTTTTAAGGATGCCATCTGTGCTTCAGTGTTGCTTTCTTTCAGATGCTTTTAAAAGGGGTAAAATAAATTCAAAGTAGGAACTGATAGTTAAAATTTAGTTGCAATATCTTTGACGTACTACCTATTGCCAAGGTGTTTGCAGAGTTGTGTAACTCAAGACACAGTGATGGAGCAGACTATAAAACTTTAGAGAGTTAAATCAGCTAAAGAGGACCCTGGCAGGAAAGTAATAAAAATAAGTAATCAACAGTGGTTTTTGCTTTTAAACAGAAAAGGAAAACCACAAAACCTTCCTGCCCCAAATGGAATAAAAATAATTGCAAAACAATCAGTAACAAAAAAGCAATGCTTACAAAGGGCTGCAGCTAAGAGGAGGGAGGGAGCTCTGCATTTTGGAGCTGCGTATGTAAAGACAGGGTCTTCTGGCTGAATGCATCCTTTAAGGCATCTTCCTTTCAGATGAACAGCATCTGTCGTTCTGGGGATGATGATGCTGTTTCAGCAAAGCATTGCTTGGACACTGGAGGGCAGATGGCTCTTGTAGCTTTATGATTTTGGGACAAGCAGCTCTTAGTAAGACACTAAAGGATTGCCTCCAAGTACTACCGCTGAGGAGTGTAGTGCATATGAACTCCCCCATGTCACCCTAGGTCTATTCCCTCCTTTGGCTGAGTTGAGAGAGTAACCAGCAGGTGAAAAGCTGAAGGTGCCTGTGCTATTTCCCATAGCAGAGTTCTGCTGCACAGGGCTACTCTGCTGCTTGTGGTGTGCAAAGGCAACTTAGGACAGCAGTGAATCCAGCCCAGAGTATCCATCATGGTGAGGAGGGTTGAAGAGGTTTAATTTTTGATGTGATATGTGCTAGACAATAAATACTCAAGTTCTGTGTTTTGTGTTACAGCAGTGCTGGGAGGTTTCGACTGAGCTTGTCCACAGTCTCACCACTTTAACAATGTGATCTGCCGCAAGGCACATAAAATCTTGGAGCCAATGTAGTAGCTGATTTGACTGGGCCTCCACCTGAATACCCAGATGCGAACTCTTCCAAGAAGAAAATGCAGCATTCCCAGGGCTGCCAGGATCTAAGTGCCCTGCGGAATGCTTGCAAAATGCTTCTGGGTATATAGCTGTTTACAGGTCAAAGTGGGAGAGACCACTTTACAAGTGCTTTGAGTTGGCAAGTCATGGAAGACCAAGGCTTTCTTGAAATGAGAGTATTGATTGAAATTAGTTGTTATGATTCATTTCTCAGTTAATCTTCTGCTGAACTTTATGTAGAATGCTGGTTTGTATGCTGCAATTTTTAGGACTTTGACCCAAAATTGTAAATAGGCAGATATGGAAACGTGAGTTTGTGTATGGTATCATGCAAGTATGCTGTTATTCCCTCTGATTTTGAAATGAGTTTTGATTAAAATATTGTGACTTGTCAGATGGATAATAAATAAGCAAGTTGATCAGGTTGACCACCATCTTAGAAAAAGACACTAGAGCGGGAACATCTCCAGAGCCTTGTCCAACTCCCTGTTCAAATTTTCAATGGTGCATAGGAACTGCAAATAATATTTAAGACTGATACTTTCTGCAGGCACTGAAGAGACGTCCCATGAGTTTCTTACCAGAGAGGAGAAATGTTACACTGATGGAATCTTAATACAAATGTAGATTTTCAGTGGGCCAATGCCGGACAACTCTTCAGCTATTTGTGCTCTTGCTTAGCTTTGTAGGTGGTCTAGAATCTACAGTTAGTGTAGTATAATGGTAGCAATTATGATATTTTGTCATGTAGATCTTGACATAGGTGGGAAGACCAAAGGAAAAGGACTTCTAATACTTGCCAGCAAACTATAGATGCTTATACAACTTATCCTTTGAAAACAGGCCTGTATTAAAGAAAAAGCTGTGTAAAATGCTAATCAAAGATCTGGTCAGGAATGTCCTCAGATACTTTCTAGCTGTTTTTATTTACTTGTTTGCTGAACAGAGGGAATAACTGCAAGGTTTTGGGACTGGAAGGATAAAGAAACTATTTCTGCTTTCTGTAGGTAATACTTCTCTGATTTGCTCTTGTCTACCAGACTTCTGATGTCAAATGGAATAGAAGGACTATGTGCCTTGTAAAAGCAAACCCTTTAGTGGCACAGGTTACACAGGAAAAAAACCAACGTGTGGTCTGCAAGAGTATGAGAGCAGAACTTAACTTGGGACCACCACCACAAAGTCTCATTGTTGATATGTTGTTCATATAATTCTCTTCCCTTGCTGTATCTCCAAGACAACTTGCTTTGGCATGGCGGGTGTCTCTGCTCGTAGGCAAAGAATCGTTGAAATGTCACTATTCTATGGTTTGCTTTTTTTTTTTTTTCAAGAGGCCTTCATCTCCTGGAAGGCAGTACTTATTTATAAGGAGAATCTGTCAAAAAGCTTAGGCTTCTTACATCTGTTTTCTAATACTGACCTATTTATTGTGCCAGTGGTTTGGTCAGCCCTGGACACAGGGAGGTTAAATGCTTGAATCTCCGTGTAGAAGAATATGCAATTCTAAGCAACTGGCTAAATCTCATTTAAAATGTCGTTGAGATGGAGTTCGGCTGACTAGCTTTGACCATGTGAAATGTTAAATTGTAGCGTGCTCTGCTAGAATGTGAAAACTAATGGAACTGATAAAATTTGGAAAGGATACAGGATACCAACAACAAGTGTGCATTTCCTATTGCCTTACATCCTATTAGTGGTGAAATATAAGCTGCTGCTTAAAAGGAATTTAGGGTAGGTCAGCAGATCACGTGTAGCTACTGCAGTTAGACTCAGTGCTGCTTAAAAGTAGATGATGGGGGGGGGGGGGGGGCAAACTTCAGAAAACCCCTGGCCGCTTTCCTAAGCGTTTAGACAGCTGAGTTACTGGACCCTTGCTTGAGGCTGACTGTGCATCAGACCCAAGTGGGTGAAAAAGTATTTCTTCAAGTTACTTCCAAGAAACTACACTTTGCATGACTCCCTGTTTCTTTCTGTACCAGGAAAATGCTAATTAACTTTTATTAGACTTTGCTGATGGTATCTAAATTATGAAGTGTCTTGATAGATTCAGTGGGCAACTTGGTCAATGAGACTGATGGGAATTTTCCTCTGAGAGAGGCCTGAGGCCTTCAAAACCGAGGGACTCTTGGCAGGACGTCCAGTGCAGGGCTTCACGCGCTTTTGTATTTTTGTAAGCTAATGAAAAAATTGAGCCTAGGAACAGCCCCAAGGACCTTGTTGCTTATTGGATTTGATTTTCCAGAAAATAAAGTTATAAGTGTTGATTCTGGGTCTACATATAAGAAAGGATGTTTAGTTCAGTAAGGAGATGATGAGGGCTCAGATTAGGTGATTTGGCTCTGGGTGGAACTTGGAGATGCTGGTGGTTGTATGTAAATCCACTTCTGGTGGCCAGCAGTGATGGAGCAATGAGTGTGCTCCCCATTAGCATCTGTTGTTACACAAGAAGACAAATTGCTGCTTTGGCAAATGACATGGGTCCTCTGCCAAAGACAAAAGCTTTGTTCTGAGTCAAAACTGAGACATTTATGCATTATTTCTCATATGTAAAAAATTAAAATTCTTGATTTTTCTTTGCTTACATGGTCATTTCTAGCCCCGGGCTTTGACATGGAAGGCCCTGTGGGACTAGATAGCTAAAACAAGACCTTATTTGTATCAGCCTCTGTTTATCTTTGCCTCTTTTTGGAAGATCATGATGGTCCAATGAAGGTTTTGTGCCAAGACTTGTGCAGTTCAGCCTATCATCTGTGATCTGAAAAGAATGAATAGCAAGGTGAGAGAAACCACCTCTGATACGAATTCATGCAAGCAGACAAAACTAAAGCTGTCAGTGAAAAAAGGTGCAGAAAGATCTCATGACAGTGCCTGACAAAGTAAAGTAAAATATAAATAATAGGTCCTCTGCTACTGACTGCTATCCTGCAGCCTATATGTTCCCTAAGGAGCCAGTTCTGAAGAAAAGATGCTAACATAGTTTTTTAGGATGTCTTGCATGTAATTCCCTTTGGTCTTGCAGCCAGGTTCCCAAGATCCTACTCTTTTGGTAGAAGGTGAGAAGGTTCTCTCCAGGCCTTAAGTTAGCAACAAAGCATACACCAGCATGCTGACACAGTGTTATCAGCTGCCCTATCACTCGAGTCATATGCCTTCCCACAAGCTTTAAGGGCTAATATTTGCTGTGGCTTGAAATGCGACTTGTGAGAAGTTGTGGTTGATATCTCTGTTGCTGGCAGTACCGTCATCTTGTGGCTGTTGCTAAGGCAAACATCAGTATGGAAAAGGTGAGGTCAACCATAATTAGCCCTTTTCAGGAGGTAATGCTTTTAATTGGAAGGAGGAGGAGATGGGAGTGTTTGGCAGCATCATTGCTGATGGTAGTGCTGCCTGTCCTACCAATGCTAGTTGGGGTAAATGCATTCTTCTGTAAGCAGTTCAGAGGCTGCTGTATTGCAAGGGAGCTCTCACGGCCTGAAACACGAGCCATGGTATTTGGATGCTCCTTTATGTGTAGTCTAACCTTGATGTGAATTGCGTGTTCATTTTTAAGTCTTGTTTTGGTTTTCTTCCTTCATTGGTGGGTATGAGGATGTTCAGGAAGTTTAAATAGAATCAAGTGTTACTTTTTTTAGTGCTAGAGCCTTGTCTTGCTGCAGATTTTGCTAATGTCACTTTCTCTTGCTGATTGCTGTTGAGACTTCTGACCAGCTGCTGAGAGACACAAATCTCTGTATGATTTGTTACAATGGCTGGACTTAATTCAGAGCAGAAATAGATCTCAAAGAATTGTTGTTTCCCCTTGTTCCTAGTAAAGCATGTAGAGCTTCAAATGCCCAAGAGCACGTATGGCTGCTAACCGAACAACATCCTGTTCGGATCCATCCTCCTCACTGTTGATCACAAACACTGTGGCTGCTGCTACTGTGGTATGTTTCCTCCCTATTCCACCCACTCCAGGCTGCTGCTGGTGGTCTCCAGCTCCGTACTTCCTTCATCAAAGACTGAAATGTCCATGTTGCACATGGTGTTAATAATAACAATTGTGTCTCCAACAGTGCTAATGGCCATGGGCTTCCTTTCATCCATCTCAAATATTTGAAATCCTCTTCTAGCACCGACCACCCCTTTTTCAGGCAGCTCAGTGGGGCAGATTTGGCTTATGTCAGAAATACCAGCAGGCATAGCGATGATGAAACAAAATCTTAAATGCAGTACCCCATGGATACCCCATTCCCACTCCTTCCTCACTACTAGCTGTGGAATTAGATATTAGCTATGAAGCAAGGTCTTAAACTGTGGATACAGGAGTAGCCTGTTGGCCCATCTGATGTGAGCTCAGAAACTTGTTCAAAAGTTTTGTTTGGAAAATAAACACATTTCTAGGCTTTTTATGTGCTACAGGGAAAACACTGAAAATGAATAGTGTGCAGCTTTTTTCAAATGAAGGTCACATCTTGATTTAGGAACGAACTTCCATTTTCATCCTTTTTTTACTGTTGTTCTGTTTCTCTGACCTATTTAATCTCTCTAAAACACACCCTCTCTTTTTCCAGTGTTTGAAAGTAAGACTGGAAGGATGGGGAAAATGGCTGACCCTTTCAGAAACAGCAGCAGATTTTAAAAGAATAAAATTCCTGTGATTAAGAAGGCCAATAAGGCCTGCAAGTCACTGAATACTGTAACTAAATCAGTAAATACGAGATTCCTTTATGCTGGGTCTGGCTTGGTGTGCAGCACTCCAAGGCCTTCCTCTAGGCAACATTTTCAGCCCCTGAGCCATTATGGGAAAATGTGAGAGAGTTCTTGGAGTTGTCTCATAGAAAATTGGGCCAGGAGTCAGCTGACTAAGATCTTATTTTAGGCTTTTCCTCTGCTCTGCTATATGTTCATATGGATCATTTTCTGTTTACTTTTGTCCACAACTCCTGAATTCTGTCTGGTTTCATAGTTGCTGATCTACTTTCTGTTTTATTTTCTTGGGCTGCTGTGCTGGACACAGCCGACTGGCTGGGATGTGTAGGTTTTCAGGTGGTACGAAGATGGTATCGCAGACTGAGCAAGAATAACTTAAGACTACAATGCCCAAAGCACACTGGAATAAAACAACAGCAAGAAACTAACTGAACGAGCCCGTTTTATCTTCTGATTTTCACAGTGTCATGTCCCTGGTTCAGGTATTATGGGACTTAATTATGGAGAGGTGAGGTTTTTGAAAATTAGGCAAGAGAAATACCTAATTTGACGATTGACATTTGACTATTTCTGCAAACTTTGAAACTGCTGGAAGGTAAGCATGTCAGGTCTCAGCCTTAAGGAGAACTTTGATTTAAAAATATATTCAGAAAGGTACCTCCTTTATTTTGTTTAATCTGGGCACTGTATTGCATTGAATGCGTGTTTTCTTAATGCTTTTTTTTTTTTTTTCCTTGGAAAATAGGTTTCAAATGAGGAGGTGACTTCTGAATGTTGATGGTAGGTGCCAACCTCAGTTTGAAATAAGAAATTGAGAAAGAATGCGTTTTCCCTTTTGATTTGCAAACTGCTTACAGGAAAAGTAGTAGTAATGTTGTCAGTATTCCTTGTTGACCCTAAAACAATGCAATCAGTAAATATTCTAGTTGAGCTCATTTTTACAGTGAGTTAAGCAAAGTGTGCTCGGGAGAGAAGTGGGAGGGGAGGTGGCATACAGAAAGATCCCACCAAGGCAACAGTGGGTTGGAGCAAAGTATTCAGGAGCATGCAAAGCAATCCTCTCCTTATTTGAAGTTTGCAGCTATGCTTCTTGCAATGCAGAATGTCATTT
Source organism: Numenius arquata (assembly GCF_964106895.1). Taxonomy (NCBI): domain Eukaryota; kingdom Metazoa; phylum Chordata; class Aves; order Charadriiformes; family Scolopacidae; genus Numenius; species Numenius arquata. Next base: position 25,882,726 of record NC_133582.1, on the reverse strand, counting down.
CCCAGTAAACTGGGAGGTGAGGGAGAGGTTGGATAGAGCCACAGAAAGCATGGAAAGATATGTTAGTATGTGTGGATACAAAGCTATTGCTGCAGTTCTTGCATTTACCTGGCCTGAAAACTCCTTGCTGTCTTTCTCCATGAGTTTCTAGTTTTGTTGTTTTGCCTTAGATCTTCACATCCAGCATACAAGGTTTAAACCTATGGGCCAAAATACAGATGGTGTAAAGAATGGAGTTTCTTGACTAAGGATGTGAACCATGTCTCTTTAGCAAGGAATCCTCAGTGTTAAACTGCTGTCCCTCTGCAGGGACTTCACTAGTGCTGTGAATTTCTATGCTCCAGAATACCAGTCTTCATGGGATTTCAGACTCATATGTTACAAAAGGCAAATGACCCTGCTTTGAACTTCCTCCAAGTCTTCCCCTTATTGCTCGAAAGCCTTTATTCCAGCCAACTGAGCAACCCCTTCTCCCTCAAGCACTGCTTCAGTCTCTGAAAACTCTTGTGTATCATATTAGATACAGTGTATGCTAGGTATCCCGAACTGAGTCTTGCTGCTCTTGGTGTTTCTGGCAGAAGGGATTCTTGATTGGTGTGGGAATAATTGCCCAAGTTTTGCTGCTACTGAAGAAGGGATGCTTGGAGAGCTGCATCATGAGCAAAGGTTTCACAGCAAGAATGTGGAGTTTTCAGAGCCAGATGGCAAAGATTGCTAATCTCTGCAGGGTTTGCCTGGGAGGGGGAATAATGAAGGCATTCCTATTAACTCTCCTGGATATATAGATTTAATAGAAGAAACAGTGCTATTTCTCAAGTCTGCTCCCACATCTTATTGTGGGCATTGACTCTGTTCCTGCTCTAGTTTTTTTGAATGATTTCTGTGATCCCAAAAAATCCTCCATTCTTGCTCTTCGCATTGCCCACTACTATTTGTTTATTCTTCCTTTATGGGAGACAAAAGAGAGGATATGCTTTAACTGGGCCATATTCCCGTTTCCTTCAGAGCCTCCCCCAAAGTATACTGGGAGATGAACATTTCCTTTCCCAAACGAGTGTCTGGCTTTCCTCCTCTTCTACCTTTGGGAATCCCTATAGCATGCACCTAGATCAAGCACTTTTTAATTGACATCAAACACCACCAGCTCTACTAGAAAAGGCTTTTGTCTGAAGGCATTAAAGTGACAGGATGGGAGCCTATTTAGACCTTTATTTTATTAGGTCTTGCAAAATTTCTGATAACTGGAAAATGGAGAATCTCTACAAGTCCATTGTGAAACTACATAAATTCAGAACTTAATGAATTGTAATTAGTGGCATCATAATGGGCTCCATATGTTAGTAAGTCATTTAGGAAGAAATACAGTTGTTTGCCATTCTGCACAGCACTGACAAATTAGGATTCAAACCATACAAGCCTCTGTCTTTCATGGATCTCTTATACAGTATGTTTGTCAAGAATGAACTAATATGAAATGATGTGCAAAGCAGGATGCACAGAACTGTTCCATCTTGTTTCCATGTTGCCTCTTTGTATGTGAGAGAAGCGAGGATGTGCATGCCTGGTTCTGTGTTGCAGGAGATTCAGACCATCTTGAGGCTGGGATAAAGGAGTGCTCAGACTATACGTTACCTTCTATATTTCAGTACATCCTGGACTTAGAAAATAACTACTTCCTAGGGAGGGAAGTATTGTCTAATAGATTTGGTTGGCATGCCTGAAGGTGCTGTATAAATGACAAACAGACATATGTTTGTATAATCTTCATTACTTTTAACACAGCTCAATATAATTTCACAAAATGTTTCATTTATTTTTATTTCAAAGATTGTGACAGTTAGGATTGTGAAGTACAAGTTGCCATCTGCAATCAATTTATGATCTCTCCCTGGTGCAATTGTGGAAAAAAAAAAAAAAAGAAGAGGAAAAAAGAGAGAATTATTTGGAGTAAAAAGCATTGAAAAACAAGTAGAGTGGAGTAATAGCACATCTGTTTTCGTAAGAAATCATGGAACCTGGACTTTTTTCAGTGTGGTATTTTACTACCACATGGCTTTAATCCTACATCTGGGCCTGTTGTTTTATGAAATATTTCCCACAGATGATGTCAATTATAATTTTTGTCCCGCTCGTCAATTTACGGACTTTTGGAATAAGACAAAATGAAACAACCAGAAAAAGAACAACTTATGTGGTCTACTCTCTGACAAAATTATAGCTGTGTGATACACTTCTAAAATCAATAACTCTGTTAATGATTAGCAGAAAACATTGCTTAGTTTATGAGCAGAGATGTGGCCCACACTCACCAGATGTTTGGCTCTAAGTTGCATTCTTGTTTGCTGTGTATTTACCAGCAGATGTTCAGCAGTTTATTTAATACCTCTTGTATGAGCCAGTAGTAGGTCTAAGTCTGTGCGACATTTATAAGCCATCTGCCAGCAATACAGGTGGAATGCTTTTATGATTTTTCTCTTCCCTCTCTCTCTCTTTTTTCCAGTGCTGATCTATCAGTGAAATCATAGATAAGTCTTTATGGATTTATATAGCTATTAGGAAATAGAATGCTTATCTTTGTAGGAAGACCCTAAAACGTATACCTCAGCAGATGTGTTTTCAGCTCTTCTTTAATTATTATTTTTACACTTAACCTGCAGTATTATGTGAAAGATCTGATAAAACTCTCTTCCTCAGAGATACTCCAGCTGTTTTTAAGTTTAGATCCTGATTCAGGTATGAATGTTCTGAAGGCTTACACTCATTGGATTCTGAACCTTTTTTGAATTGACCTTTGAAAGAAGGGCCTGGGCAAAGTAAAGAGCCAGCTTGCTTCCCTGACTTTCCCAGAGCTGAGGAGTATTTGAGTCTAGGGTTTACAGTGAACTAGACTCAAACTGTTTCAGTGCATGGGCATGCCCAAATTCCAATCCTGGTTTTAGTTGGAAATGCCAGTGGGGTCTGATCCAAATCCTATTGAAGTGAAAGACTCTTGCTGACCTCAGTGGGCTTTGGATCAGGTCCATGGAAAAGTGTTTCTATGAAAAGAATGCATTTACTGTGGCCCTGATTCAGCAAGGTATTTCAGTGTGCACATAATGTTTCAACATGTGTATGGTCTCGTTGGTATACACATGTTTATTGTTATGCAAAGGCTTTCATTGCTCCTTGAACAGGGGCCTTCAGGAGCCTCCACCCTGTCCAAGTTGGGTGAAGATTCTTTCCCTGGTAAGGGAGCAGTCAAGAGGCTTAGCCCCAAGCTCTACAGAGCTTCAGAAATCTGCTCTATGTAAAGGAAATCCATGCAAAAAGCTTCTATTCCTGGCTCAAGACTTATCCTGACTGGCTCTCCAGAAGCATAGCTGGAGGAGGTAAAAGGATATTATCCTATTTTTAATGGCATGTTGGACTAAACTGACTCCAGGAAGATGGTCCTTTGGGAGAGATAGTCAAGGGAGTACAGTCAGGCAAGTCAGTCCCTGCTGCATGGTAAACTGCAGATCCATAAGATATCTGAGCTACCCATAAACTGCATAATCATATCACAAATTATATTAGCACATGAATTTAATCCTATGTTACGTATTAATAGCATTTGGATATGGACATGCTCTTCCTGAGTGTTTGCCACAGTATCTAAAACTGGTGCATAAGGAACTACTTTGATAGTGAATTTTAAAAAGTTTATTGCTCTATAGAGGAAAAAATATCAGAAGTAGACTGAATAAATAAGGGCAGCAGCCAGAAATAGAGTAGACATTCAAAGATATACAGTAATTGGAACAGTCACTGGCTATTGCATATTTTGGCTGTGTGAAGTGTTGCAGTCTTTTCTGAACTTGGTTCCTTTCTTTGTCTTTACCCCCTTTGTGCCAGCCCTGGTCAACCCCAAATCAGTCTGATTGAAAATGGATACTTGAATTTTCAATAAATAGTTTAAGGTTGGTAGAAACCACCTGTTGGATGTGGGAAGAGTGTTATCTGTGAAAATATTTCTAAAATATTTCTTTGCTTTTTCTAATGAAAACTATAATCTGTGTCAGCTAATTAGTTTTCACTTTAGTGAAGATAGAAATGTGGTGCTTTCAGCCTCTGGTCTCAGTTCAGTTCTGTGACGAGTGTGACCTTTGAATGTATATGAGTGAATACCAGTAGTGCTTTTGTCTTTCCACGCTGTGTTAAGACTTGCAAGAGAGCTCAGTCATTGTGTTCCTTCATGAAGAAGGATTCAGTGGAATAATTTACAGAGAGCCTCAAAAATGAGTTAAAGCCTAAGCATGGAGCTTTTAGCTCTCAATTTATTTAGCTATCGCAGCTGAAATGGAGGTGTCTTGAGCGTTGTGTAGATATTTACATGTGAAAAGATGCTGGGATGGATCCAGTTTGCTGATGTGCAGAAACGAGATCTGATGGCTGGTCAAAATCAGACTCCTTCAGCCTAGAGTGAAGATGAAATTTCATAAGTGATATAACTAAGCCCTGCAACAAATTAAGGAAAAAAAAATTTAAAAATTGTTTTATCAGCGCTGAAGGTCCTCATAGTGAGAGTAGGGACTTGATTCAGTTTCTTACAGGTAGAACATTTCCAAGGAACTTAAAGCCTAAGGTGTCTGAGAGATCTGAGACTGGCTTGAAATAGGACTGCAGGTGCTCGTGGACCAGGCAGATGGTATCCCACCCACCCCCTCTCCCAGCATCCAAAATAGCCGTAAATTTCTCCATGCAATGGAAGCAAGCCCTACCTGTCTGAAGGATACTGGTGCTTTAATCCAGCTGCAGATTATTTGCTATGTGGTAGTATTCATTCCCTTCTTAGGGAGAACAAGATCTATACTGGTTTCAGTGTGTTCCTAACCCTTTTGAAATGGAAAGCTGTAACCAAATCTCATGTTTCAGGGCTTCAGCCTACAGGACTTGGGAAGGATTTATTGTTTGCTTCTGAGGCAACAGATTTCTTCCCAGCTGGAGATGTGACACTGGAGGTAGGCCAGTGCTTGGACATGGTACATAAAATCATCATCTTTTTGCAGATGACTGACTGGTCAAACTGATTTGATTACCAGACTTGAGAAGAAATTTTCTTCTGCATCACTTTGTAAGGCCCAGAACCATAACAAGGCATTTTGGTTGGAAGGGGAAAGCAGAGAAAGACCCATAGTGTGGCAACTTAAAGGAAGTAGCTGAGCCCACTGACAGAAAGTCTCAGTTGTAGGCAAGACTTCAAGGGGAGATGCTCAGATTCACCCCAAGCATGAGTTCAGTAAGGTGTCTCCCAGCCCTCTCACCTCTCTGTCCCTAGGAGGGGATCTAGGTTGGGCTTCACTTATAAGTCCCCAGGCAAAGTTTCTAGCACTAAAATTAATGGCTCAGAGAAGACATGCTTCCCCTGAAAGCCAAGGTTGTACTGGCTGGTTTTCCTGCTGCTCCATAAATGCTTTGTTCCACTTCCCCCACTGGGGAACGAGCCTCTCCTAGCTTGTCATGCAGTGGCATGAAGAGGCAAGAGTCCCATCAAAGGTTCATCTTCCTCTACATCCAAAAGCTTCCTTAGCAGCCAGGGGACGCTCTGGTTTCTGCTAGCAACTTTGTGCACTACATGATAAAGTGAGACTGGCGTTTACTTAGATTGAAAAGCATTTTAGTCACTAATACTCAAAGGCGTTGCACTCAATGCCTTGTGAAACACCTATTCCCAGACCAGATTGCTCAGCATTACCCTGTCTGAATCAGTTGCTGACAAAGCCTGAAGAAGATGGCAGGAAAGGGGAAAAATGCATAGACTGAGGTAGTCAGTGCCACCTGCAGGATCCAGATGTTCATTTCAAAACTCACAGAAATGGAGTTCACAGATCTTCTAGAAAACTTCGGAAGTCTTACTGTTTATAGCTAAGTGCAATCAAGCTGTATGGGAATCTGGGATAATGCTCAACAGCAGGATCTTTTCAACCAAGTGAAACAAAATAGCTGTCTTGAAACTGGCTGTTGACAGAAATCACAGGTTTTCAATTAAGCTTACCTTGAAAAAAGGATTGCTTTCCAGGGAAACCTTTTTCTTGAAACCTATTTCTCGAAATCCAAAATGTTTCCATCTGGATACGCTGAAGAGGTGGTGTGGGAATCTGTTCGTATTCTGCAGCCTCAGATCCCCATTCATTTCTCTAGTGTGTGTGTCCTAACAGGAATTAGGAAATACAACTTTGGTGACGCAGCAGCTGTCATCTGAAAAAAGGGAAATCAGCTGTATCGTAGGGCATAGACGGAAATGAGTGTGAGACCTGGAACTCCATCTCCCAGAGCACTATGCAGCAGCATCTCCTAATGGAAATATTTGGGGGTTTGGTTGAACTATTTTGGTATTTGAGTTTCAGCCAAAAAATTGAAATTTTTTCTTTGAAAAATTGAGATGAAAACTATCTTGTATTTCTATTGAAGTTTTGCCCAGGAAAAATAAAGCACTTTCCAGTCAGCTCTAGTGAAGATCAGAAAAATCACTCTCCTTTTTTCTTTTTTTTTTTTTTTGACCATTTAAGCAGCTGTTAGAGGATTAAGATTTTCTTGCTACAGTCAAGAAAAAAAATATGAAATGAAAGTGCATCAAAAAACAGTGAGGGCTAAATTTTTTTGAATGGTCCTTCAGTTGTGTTGGTGAATTGTGTATATAAGCACAGAGCATCAAATACGCTGCCTAAATATGAAATTATGCAATGAAAGATAATTTTTGTTTTGCATATGTTACTATTTGTAAGTAGTCTGTGTCAAGATATATACAACACTTCATTATGACTTGGTTTTTGAAAATGCTTATGAAAATATGGACTGTCTCATCTAGAGTATTTCCAGGATCCCTCTTTCCTCTTAGAATTACCAACTAAGGGAAAAGATCAGAGGCTTAAGCTCTCAGCCTGCACACTTGTAATTTTTCCTTTATCATGAGAATGTACCTGACTGTTTACAATACCAACAGATCAGCATGGCTATTGTTTTTCTCTGTGTGTGCCTTCTTTGTAGCTTTGAGTACCAGTCATATATGTGTTAGAATAGATAAGTCAAACAAAGCCTAAAATGTGAACATCTCTCCCTGCTTTACAGTTTGAGTCAATTCATTACTAACAGAAGGATACTTAGTGATGTTAAGAGCAAGTGACCCATCCAAGCCCTCATACAGGCTATAGAAATTGTACTATGTCCCTTAAATATGTTTTGATTTGTCTAGTGGTTCTCACTGCTCTATGCTCAGGCCTGAGCCAAAACAGTAGCAGTGGTGCATGTATGTACTGCTCTGGTGTACCATTTCATATGTACTTAACAAACAAACAACTTGTATTCCCCAAGCATAGAGGTTTTGCTGTGTCGAGAGTAGAAGATGCAGGAAAAGGTGACTGAAGAGAGGATTCTTTGAGGAAAAAGGTTTAGAAAGAGCTCATCTTCATGGGATATTTGAGTGGAACTATAGGCATATGACTTGTGCGGGTGCAAGTTCTTGTTTGGACAGCTTCACTCCAAAATAAGTCTTTTTCTGCTTAAGGCATGTCACCAGCATACAAGGAAAACCACTAATTTTTCAAAGCTTTAATGATATATTGTGGCCATGCCATTGATAATTATGGTCTACATAAGTCCTGAGACAAGGTTGAAGCTATCCTTAAGGCACCCTGACCACAAAGCGTGTTGCAATGATACTCCTTTCTGAAGATGGTCAGTTTTTACCTCGCATAGCAACAGCAGTTCATCCCGAGTGAACTGCTGCACATGAAAATCAAATGGTATCCATTCACATGTGCTCGTGACAGTGCGAAGCCGCAAATCTTGTTTGAGACACTTCATGTGGTTTCAGTGTACCACTGCCTGCCTTGTTGCATCTTCCTATGGAAGACTAGATCTTTTTTTACATGGCAGAAGGCCTCTTGCCTTTGATTTTAAATGTTTCCTTTTTGTGGTGTAGAAGCATCATGAAATTAATAGAAAAGACCTGAGATTCTACTAAAGGGTTAAAAAAAGCTTGTAACTGCTGACAGGGAAAATGCTCTGCAACCAGCTCTTCCTTGTTACCCTGGGCATAGTGGCGTTTGCCACAGGTGCAGCATGGCTAGAGGTGGGCAATATTCTGTGGTCACTGCCACAAGACTGAAACAGGAATGCACTATCCAGTGATGGTTGCTTTTTGTGCCACCACTGATGGAGAAAAGGGAGGGTCTAGATCTGGAGACAGTTAAAGTATTCCTGGTTGCGCAGCTTGAAGATTGATAGTAACAGAAGCCGGCAGACCCAGAGAAGCTCAGGTTATGCATCTCATAAAAAATATGCACAAGCTATGTGGGACATGGGAATTGATGTAGATAATGCTAGAGCACTTACAAGAGGTGTATTTTTGAATCTGCTTGATGGATGTTCTGAGAATCTTCAAGTAATGTGCAGGAATTTGGCTAGTTTTAATGCAGAAGGTGGAAGAGTTAAGGCAGCTGAAATCAAATTTACTGTGATTTACCCTCTCAAGGATCCCAGTTTGCCATCTGCTCTGTCGAACATCTTGCATGATCTCTTTTGGAACTGCTGTGAATGGATTGACAGGTATATCCTAACAATCTCTGCTAGGGGATCTGCTGTAGGAATTCAAGTAGTGATATTACAAATAGCATGATAATGTATTCATGGGCAGTAAACTCCTGCCTGGACTTGCTTAAGTGTGATCCACAGAGCGACATTGGGGTTTTGTTATGTGTTTTTTGTCTTAGAAAAGTGTCTTACTGGCTACAAATAATTGTAGTTGGCAGTAGAGTTCTTGCACAGGAGGAAGATCCTGGAGATAATGAGTAACTGCATCAGACTTATCATCCGATCGTTTAGAAATGGCATTGAACATCTGGGTGTTTGTAACACCAGCAATCGAGCACAATTTCAAAAGGAGCTACTGCATCGGTGTCATGCCTTCAAAGCATGGAGCATATAGTAGGTGCTGGTAGGGATGTGATACTGCGAGTGAACTGCTGCTGTTAAAAGTGACCAAATGCTAGAGTAGAGAGCTTCTATTGAAAAGCTCTACTACTAAGTGCAGGCACTGCTCCAGATGCCTTTGAGACATTATTTAGACAGAAGTCATCATTCACCTCTTGGAATTAATTTGTGGATGAAAACTTAATTATATTAATGCATTTGTAACTTTTTGTTCTTTTCCCATTAGGACATGAGGAAAATGTAGAGTAGGTAATAGCTGGATAATACCACAGCTTTACCCAGATCATAGTCCCTCTGGGACACTGCTCTCTGCTTCCAAAACCAACTGGAGCATTACTGTGGTAGTACCTGCATGTAGATACACAACAGTGCTGGTGTGAATCATGGGAGCCTGAGAAAATTTTGGTTGCTCTAACAGTCTGTGATCTTTCTTCTTGCTCCAATTGTCTTTTTACTACTTAATATCACTAAAACTGCATTTTGCTTTTAGTCTCTTTTGGTTCCTCCTTATGGATCAAGATCAAGCTCCTTCCACTTGCCCTTGTTGCCTTCCCTGGACCCTGTACTCTTGGAAAGGCAGCAGTAAAACAAATATTACAAGAGATATCAGGATGCCTTAAATCCTGCTTTGGGCAATTTTTTACAACTAGTAGATTTTTTTTTTTTTTCGGGGGGGGGGGGGGAAGCCTCTTTAACATCACCTTCAAAGTTTAGTATTAAGCAAACCCCATCCATGGTTCCTACCATTTTTCTTGCTGTTTTATCCAGTCTCTCAGCAATTTAGTCTGCGTTTCTGAATAGGCATTCTTTTCTCCTACTTTCTGTTCCTGAATAGCCTGTATGTTCAATGTTAACTTTCCAGTCATATGAGTTATTCCATTATATCTGTTATGCTAACTAACCTATAATTTTGATTATGTACCGATGCTTTCAGTTCCTCATTTCCATTTCCCATACTACTTATTGGAACATGCAGACATCAGCAAATTGACCCTCCATTTCCCTTTCTGTCCCTTGTATAACCCTGTTATCACTACCCACAGTCCCTTCCCAAGGGTTAGGCTTTTTTCCAGGTCACCATGTTCTCCCTGGTTGCCCTGACATTACTTCAGCAGTCAGTCATACACACACAACCCCAATCCAGGCAATCTCTTCTCTGAACTACTTAGTAAACTGTTTTTTGTCTGATGGTTCTTTCCACCCGTATGCTTTGGGAGGAACTGCAGAATCTGAGAAGGAAAATAGAATTGAGGAATGAACCAGCAAGCTGAAGAAAAAGCACTGGGGTGGGTGGAAAGGTATAGTTCAGTGTTAACCAGTGTTTGTGATATGTTAGGCGAGCTGCTGTGTTTAGCCTGAGTTATTGGAGCACTGCAGTGTACCATTACTGCTGTTGAGTATGTCTGCTGGTAGGTCTAGGAGATTTTATAGTCTGTCTTGCACCTAAATTATTGTAAGTGACATAGAACCCCTTCAAATGGGGCATTTGCTAGAGGACTAGCGCTAATGACATGGGTGGTCTGGGGATTACTAAAGTGACTGAGTCATTTTAATTTTCCCTTTTATGTCTACCTGTGTGGCCCTACAGGAAGGAGAATAATGAGAGAAGCACTCATTAAATGTGGAAAAGGGATCTAGTTACCCTTTTTCAGGTGTGTCTACATGCATAGATCCTTATGGAAAAGTCAATGTATAAATGAGGGGAAAAATATGTTAAATGTGAAAGTTTGAAATTCTGCAAGCCTTGCACCTGCCTTGCAGTGTGACATGTGACAGGCAAGGAGGGGAAAATTGAATTAATTATGCCAATAAAACACTTGAAACCTAAAATAGTAGTGAGAATTTTTATGCATCAGCAATTCCCATACCAGAGGAGTTTGCCAACCGCCAAGGGAATGGGGCCTTTTGAAACCAAGGGTTTTCCACATGTCTAATAGGTGCATGACCTCTGCTACTCCAGCAGAGAAACTTGTAATGGTGTTGCTTGCATTCCTCTGCAAGCATTTTGGTATGGGAGTCCCAGTGTCTAACTTTCTCTGTTGCAATGTGAGCTGGGGAGCAGTGAAGTGACTTGTCCAAGATCAGGTATGCAGGTGTTAGTACGTGTCAGGAGTTCCTCACATCAGCTAAGGCACTGCCCCACCCCTATTCCCCATCCCTCCATTCCCCTTCTGCCCAGGATGGTTATGGGGCTGGCTCGCTGCATTCCTGTGGGTCATTCATGATTACCTGCCTACTGCCTAATTCAACAGTCTCCCCAAAGCTGTGACTGTCATCCCTGTGCATTTGTGTTTGAGACAGGCACCGTTCATGCTGAGGCCTTTAGATGCTGCTAAAGTGAAGGTACAAGATACCTGGGCGTATACACTTTACATGTGCTTCTGTCAATGCTTCCCCTAATTTCTTGAAAAGGGGCAGTCATAAGTACCACGTTTAGCAATAGAAGGAAGTTAGTTCATACTTTGGCAAGTCATGGCTAGTAATAAGAATGCAGCATCTCCCATAAGATACACGTTCTAGTCCATATACAGGGTTTTTTTCCACACTTTTCACATAGTTCTCACTAACAGTATTAATGTACCTACATTACCTACATTTTGTGAGTCCTCCTGCACCATCTCTCCCTTTCAAAGGTCCTATATACCTCAGTGGTGCAGGATCAGGCACCCTCTGAAGTAGTATGCCTGCTACAGTTTCTGTTCTATGGCTCTTTCTGCGCAGAAATGCACCAGCAGGTAACACAATAAGTGAACACATGGTAGGAAAATTGTCCAGTGCACAAAAGAGATCCTGGATGACATTAAACAAATGGCCCAAAGTAGCTTTAGAAATGGTTTCATGCATCTTGGGCTGTTAGCTGTTTTATGTTTCCTGTCTGGAACGAAGAGAGAGACAGGGCAAAAGAGTCGGGGCCTTGTTTATGCTCATGTGTTTATTGTATCAGAGACATTTAAGTAGGAGGATATGACAGGTTTTCAAGGGGACAAGGTATGACTCAAATCCAGGTGCAGCTTATTTTCCATGAAATGCATCACTTGCCTATTAGACATAGATTTACCAGCGGCCAAAACAAATCTTGGCAAAGTTGGCATTCTTCTTACCGTAAATGAATGGTATCTCAGCTTGTTATTGTTATTTTTACAAATGCAACAGGTGTTGCTGATTTCTGCTTGATAACCTGCTCTTTAAGGGAAATTATTTAACTTATACATACAGATAAGTGGGCTGCTAAACCAAATCCATCCCAGGTGTAACTGCAACAATTTTTTTAGTTCCTAAAATACAGATTCTTATCCTAAATCTTATTTATTAGAACTGGACAAATGTTACTGTGTTCTTCCTAGAATAATGGATTTTGAGGTGTGTTTTCTTCAAGGAGTTGAGCCTTTTTTCTTTTTTTTCCCCCTCCAGTCATTCTGGTGCCTTCTATTTGCATTTCTCAGGAATAAATGGCATGGTAAGCACATAAAAGCATATATCAGAACTTCACATTCTTTGAAAAATAGACATTGTGTGGTGGACATGCCAGGAATCTAGGCCACAAATGGGATTTCAGCCTGTAAATACTCCTGTACTGTGTAAGGTAAAAGAAAGCCTATTGGAAGAACTTTGAGGAATTCATTTGGATCATGAATATGTTCTAGATATCAGTGTCCTTTGAGAGATTAAATTATCATGGCCTGTTTTAAGAAGCATCCAAGCTACTGTAATGGTTTAAAACTTAAGCTAATGAAGAACTGTCGATAGACCTTACTGATTTTTTTGGGGGGACAACACACGAAACAAACACTTCTTTAGATACTGGAAGTTAAATCCAAGGGAATGGTATTTCCAGGTAGCCTGCCAGCATTGGGTGCTGCATGCAGCACAGCAGATAAGATCTGCTATGCAGTTTAAAGATATTTGAACACTCCCAACATTTTTGCATGCTTCCAAAGAGAGAAATACCACAGACCTGAGGTTACGGGTGTCTGTGTTGGGTTTGGTGGGAGGGAACAGATTCATCCAGTAACCCCGCAGCACTGAATCATTGTTTCCAGAAATGTTACCTCCTGAGTCAGTCAGTAATTTGGGGGTATCCACAAGTCCATGCCTGTAGGTGGGTATATAAGTACCCACTCACATCGAGTGTAAATACCACTGGCAGGATAACTTTTGCATGAGCTACTGTGCAGTAATCCTATAGGAGTTTAAGTGTTAGTGTTGCCTCAATGGGTCTTTGGTTATGCTAAAGACTGTCCCCCAATTACTCTTGTCTGTGGATGGAGACAGCTTGACTAACTTACCGTGTTATAATCTGAATCACGGTAATGATTTTAGATTTATTTCAAGTTCCATCTCTGACATGATTCATCAAAATGGCATGCAGTATAGCCCCACATGATGTTCTTGGCTTTTGTATCTCTTGGTTTGGTTCTGACTGTGATCACTGGTCTTGCCCATAAGAGAGTTTCTGAAGGTTTTTTCTCCAGAAGAAATGAAAGTGGAAGGGACATATCTTTCAGTGCAGCTTTGTGAATGAAGATACACCACTCCTGCTGCTGCTAAATCAGTTTTATTGTTGTATGTGCTTTAAACCATACACTGTAGATAAGGGAATCTTGAGTGGTTTGTTTTTAAGGGTTATTTGTTATTGCAGACTCCAGCTGACATGGTGGCCTCTCGTGCTTGATGTTTGATTTACAAAATTGAGAAAGGTTCCCGGACTCCAGAGCTTTTAGTACTAGCCCCATTTTATGAATATGCAGAAGTCTTACAAGACAAAGCGACTGGCCAGTAGGTGACACAGAGAAGCTGTGGCAGAAGCAGGAACTAACTGATTTTAGAAATGAGAGGAAATTTGGTGTTTTACTTAAATCGTCACAGGTTTCATGCTTTATGTTCTGAGTCAGTATTTTGATACTTACTGACAAAATGTATTTTTTCTGGTGAATTTTTAATAGGACAACAACAAATAGGATGCCAGCAAGAGCCTTGGGGGAAGTGTATCCAGTCATGCTGCATATGCAAACACAAAAACCATTCAAGGAAGCAGAAACCTTCTCCTCTCCCCTCCCCTCCCCTTCTGTGCTCCACTCCGCTCTTCCCCAAGCAGCCCACAATATACCTGATCCTAACACCTTTGTTTCATTTAGTGGTTTGTTGCATTGTGCTGTTCTTACTGGTGTAGTATTTAAGCGCTTCCTGTATTACCAGTGATATCCTGTGGGATCTCTTCAGGAGAGTGATGTATGGCTTTGGATTCTACTGAGTGTGCCAAGTGACTAACTGGGTTTTTAAAATCTGCCTCTAATCTCTAATTTACCCCAATGTATTTTTGCCCTCGTTAATCCCCTTGGGATAATAAGTGTGAAGGGAAAAATATTTGTATGATTGTTCTCTTAGCTCATTCTTGGTGTGCTCTTTGAGAACAGAAGTTCAAACTCTGGCTTTGTATTTGGCCTGGGAGAAGTGTGTGTTCCTGTAGGGATCTTGAGCTCCTCCCAGATGGGAGCTTCCCAGCCAGCGGCAGCTCTGGTGGCAATGTCTGTCTGCAGCTTTTTGAAAGAGCTGCCTCCAGGCCCCGACACCCAACAACCCAGCTTTAGTTCCTCATTCTAAATCGAAACATACCCAAGTGGGTTTGGGTGTCACTATGAAATGAGCTGACAATTCAGTTGTGGCAAGCCATTTACTCCTTCTGTGTGACTAATTTGGCTGTTTCCCCCGACTCCCCTTGCAAATTTATAATTCCTTTCCCCTTGTTGATTCCTACTGCCAAGTTGGTTACATTTCTCTTAACTCTTCTCCTTTATCCTGGCCAGCTTTACTCCTGCACTCCTTGTGTATTGGTGTTATACCTATCCCTTTATCCAAAGACTGAAGTATTGAGGCTGACTTCAGGTGCTCTGCCCACCTGGTAAATGCAGCTGTATAAACTAGAAACCATCTTTTCCTTCCCCAAGGCATTCTTTGGGGTCTAGGACTCTCTAAGAGACAGCTGTTGTCCTCTTCTGTGCCTCTAATCCAGTTGTTTCTTGCTCTGGGAGCTGCTTTTGTCAACCAGGGCTTTTTTTTTTTTTTTTTTTTTTTTTGCATGAACTCAGTATTCGTGTTGCAAGATAGGCCTCCATGAGACATACTGCGCAGATGGCAAACAATAGCTGTCTCCAGCCCGGAAGGAAATCCATTTGTCACTGTTTCATCATTGGTCCCCATTGTGTTGCCTTCAGACAAACCCATTCATCAAGACAAGTTCCAAAGTGCTGGTGTTTACCAGGGATGCTGCACAAACATATCTGTTTAAATGCAAGTCCTCCCTCTGCAGTTTCCAGCATTGCTCTTTGTTTCTGTTACAAAAAGAAAGACTAGAAAGACTACCTGAGGTCAGCAGCCTGTTTTCAGATGATGTTTAGTTTTGAACCCAGTTGTTAGCAACAGGGACAGAATCTGGGACTTTTTTCTGACAACCTGTTCAGCCTAAGTGAGAATAGGTGGCTTTTATTTACTAACATGAAGTAGAATGTGAGTTTGTGTGCCATCCTCTGTGTGTTGCCCACCTCACCTGCCCAATACCTCATACTGACAGAAGCCCATCTTCATGGATCTTGCAATCTTTGTGGAAATGTTCAGACAAAGGCATAAAAAGGAGAAAAGATGTCTTTGTGTTTATCAGGGTAATAGCAGAGCTGGGACTGGACCAAAGTTTTGCTTTTCAGTGTCCTGTCCACTCCTTAAAGCTTTTTCCTGAGGCTGAGTTCTTACCTGCTGATGTACTGGTATCTCTAGAAGAATGCATACTCTGAAGGCCAGGAGGAACTTCTGTGGGTCATGTAGACAACCTGCGAAGCACAAGAGCACAGGACTGGATCCTGCAGATAGGGAAAGCAGTGCTCAGGATAAGGTGGCTTTGTTGCTAGACCCAGTAACTAATGCCAAGCGCCCCACGAGCTCAAAAGGGCTGTTGTGTACTGCAGTGTCTGTCCCACCACCCCTGAGCAGTTGGCCCTTCAGCTAGGGGCAGGGCTTGGCACTGGACTGTGCGCAGAAATGTTTTTGCCGGCACCAGATGAGTCTAACACACAAGTCTTTGGTCTTGCAAGCTTCACTTGTTTTGATTTGAGGTGTTTCCAGCCAAATTTCCACCATTTATGGGGTAACAGTGAGAAGTTCCCTGCTATGGGGAGGCTCAAAAAGAGACTAAGAACTGGTTGGAAAAAATATCCTTGAGATGGCAACAGCAGCTAATACCAGCACAGTCAGGTGTTAAAAAAAAAAAAAAAGAAAGAAAGCAAGCTGAAAGTATTCAATTTTGGGTGGTCTGAAATCATGAGAATGCAGCTAGAAGAGAGAGGCTGTGGAGTTCCTGCACAAAGCCAGAGTGTGCTGGGGTGGGAGGGTTTATCCAGTGATCGAAGCAAGGATCGGCCCAAGACTAAGGGTTATCTAAGAACACTGGTGTGGGGACTCTCTCGGAGGCACTAAATTAAGGGGTTTCTGGCCAGGGTGTTTAGTGAGGGAGTGTTCATAACGGTAAGCAAGCGGATGCTGTTAATCAGAACAATATGGAGCAGGCAAGTACCCTTCATACTGCAGGGCTTCTCCTTTTCCTTTCTTTTCCCCCTCTCTTCTTCCTCCCCAGCGTGTATATCATGGTACTATATGAGGGCTTGTTGGTTTGAAATTAGTGAAGATAGGCTGCATTACAAGAGCTGAGGATACGACACATGTAGACTTAATTATGAAACCTGCAAATAAAAAAAATAAAGTGTTCTATATATCTGAGAAATCACGGAAAGGGTTAGTGTTTCACCAGGAAGCTGACAGCACCACAGAGGGCCACAATTAAGACTTTAAAATATGTAACAGCATTTTTATGACATCAAAGTACTGTTGCCGCACAAGGCAACGTTTATGAAAAGATCCCTGCTCTTCACCCTACAATCACGATGTACGTATTGGCAATAAGGAAGTCAGCAATAGCTATTTACTGCTCTCCTGCAGCTGTGGACTTATAACTTAGGTCCCTAATTAAGTAGAAGCAGGGCTAACCACGAAGCACACCACAGTGCCTTAAAATGGCTTTCATACTGCGGAAATCTGGTGTTTGGTTACTCCAGAGAGTGGGTTTTTTTCCCCTTGAAAACTATATTTGCACATTCAGAAATAATTATCTGGAGATTAAAAAAAAAAAAAAAAATGCTGTCTTGATGCACCATGAGATCTAAAGAGCTTTTCATGGAAAGCATTTAAAATAAAAAAAAAAATCGTGCTCTATATGGGAGATATTGACACCAGCCCCATCTCTGTCATCGAATGTGAGTGATTGTTAGCAAAGAAACTAGTCATGCTGCACAAAAGAGATCACAGCGTGTGCGTAAATCTGCATAACCTAATTGACTGTCTTGGGAACGTGATCTTCAGCTGTAAAAACCCACTTTTGACAAAACAATAAAGTTAAAAAGGAATGTCCCATCATTATGTTCCTTAAATGTCACAGGAACTGCAGTAAGTGCATCTTGGCAGAGCCGAGCCTACATCATTAGTTCCTCTCCTGGTTGCTTTTAGGTTTTTTGTTCCACATGGCCTGACTTGACAGGACAACAAATAGGCCTTTGCATCTGTACACATTTATTAGTGGATTTTATCGTTGGACATCAAGGAAATTGAGTCTCATCTAAAGGTTTATGACTGTACACATCTGTGGGTTTTACTACCCTCCTTTCAAACAAACAAACAACAGCAGCAGAAAATTATTTTTGGAAAGTAAAGTTTAAGATTTAATAATCGTTTGATGTTCTGAGAAGTCTGTGGCTGTTTGTCCAATATTTGCTCAACATTTGTTGAGCACTTTATTTATTGGGGGTGGGGGGTGGGCAGGGAGCTGGGGGGGCAGGCTACCTTCTGCCTTGCATGAAAAGGTGATTCGTGTAATTACAGCCTCCCTCTCTACCCCCAGCGTAGCTAGCTTTTGTGGTTCCTGCATAGAGATGAATTATCACTGGGAATAACCACCTTTGTAGAAATTGTCTCTAACTGATAACATGCAAAAGAATCCTGGGGGTGTGTGTTAAACTGAGGCATAACATTGACCTGCGCTGCTTTTGCTCTTGTCTGTTAATAAGATTTCAACATGTTCCATCTCTGCTGGTTCACAAAAGAGAACCTGAAATGTAGCTAAGATAAAGCAAGGCCTGGACAGTCTGTTTGCCTTGCTCAGTTAAATTCCTGATGAAGTTAGAGGGCTGAAGGATTTGTTCAAGATTTCCTCATAATCAAAGTATTGCACAGTTCCCATGCCAGGAACTTCACACCTGGCTATAGTCTGAGCTGTTATGGTTAAAAAAATAAAATAAAAAAATCACAATCCTGAAGCAAATTTTGGAAACAGCAGCTGGGGTACATATCTAACATTTCAAAGGGCCTTAAACAACAATTTTGAGTGAATTGGTGCATATTTTTTCTTAATGCTGTGTTTACATGGAAATCTAAAGATGACAGCTTACATGCCAACACTCTGAAATATTTTGCTGACAATAATTTGAGTTTTGTATCTCCTAGCATGTTTCATTGGAAGAGGACTGTCCAGGGTGAAAATTGAGGTCTTGAGTTAACAGAGCCTGTTTTGATGAATTATGCTTTGTTCATGAATATTTTAATAGCTTACATAAGGGAAGACTGGAAGCCGATTTTTTAGCTTAGTTTTTTCAGACTGGGGAGCTGGATGGAGGAGGATTTTTGCCTAAAAGGAGATTCTTACTATCTGTCTTATGCAAAGGATACTGTTTCATGAAAACATCTTCAACCTACTTTATTTCAATTTGCAAGTGTTTGAACTGAGATTAACGTTTTAGATGGAGAGACTGACTGGTATAAAGAACCTGAGAAGATGATGCTTGTTATTCATTGTTTTGTAGTGAGGAAATAGGACTCTTGGTTGACCTAATAGATTGATTTTACTTTAGTGTATGCTGATGTGTTCACTTTGAGGTAGGCTTTCATACACTGGCTCTTGGAGGAAGTGCCTGGAGAAAGAGACAGGATACTGGACTTCATGGTGCTTCCCTGAAGAGAAGACTCTCCTGCCTGCTGTGCTCAGGGTGGCTCTATTTTGAGGCCCACTTTGGGCCATGTTTGGACTTGCTCCTGTGCAACTGCCCAAAGATTGTGACAGAGCCTGGAGCAGGGCCAGTCCTTGTGCTGCGGCCTGACCTCAAGACCAGTTTGCATTTTCATTGTTCTGTTTAAATGGTGTCATCTGGAGAAAGAGAAAGCTGTGTGTAGGACTAAAATAATAATCACCTTAGAGGAACTGATGGCTAAACATCTTTATTGGGCCCAGGAAGAAGCCCAAAGAGCAAGTCATCAGGACAGAGGATGGAGCAGTACTTAGGCCTTTTGGTGAGCTATTGCAGCCAGCTCATTTAAAACTTATGGAAAGACAAAGTTTAAGAAGCAGTTGCTTGCTGGGAAGAATAAATGTATGTTTTCCCTATACCACACAGTGCAAGTGAAACTGCCACTGAGGTGAAGAAAGCCTGTGGCAGTCCCTCTTCTCAGTCATTTGTAAATCTTTGAATGAGTTCCCAATGCGAATTGTTACTCCGCTCTGCAGTGGGCTACTTTTTGGCCAGCTCAAAGAAGCCCCAGAAAATATTGCACCCATATGCGCTTTTTTTTACATTCTCATTAAGTTTATAAAACCCACAAATTTAGACCATCTGTCCTATAAATGTTTCTAAACTACACCAAGATGAAAAAGCTGTTCTAGCTTTTTGATATAAGCGGTCAGCAAACCAAACACAAAACCAGAGCAAAGCAAATATTTTCTTGTCATACATGCTTCCCAACCGTGACGGATGAACTGTTATTTTTGATGTGTGTTTAGATCCAAATTTTGGAGAGAAGTACCTCCTAGATATGCACACTTAACACCAAACCAGCTTGATATGAAGAAATCTTGTTGGGGTGGGGGAACAGAGGGAAAGTTGCACCACATGCTGCCAGTGGACTATATTAAAGAAGCTGTTTCTTCAATTATTTGTCTTCCAACTGCCCTGCTGACTGCTATAACAAAGCCATCCCAGGCACGGACTGTGTCAGCCCATTCTCAGGGTAAGGTGTTCATGCTTCTATTCAACCCACTTCTCTCTTGGATGTTAATCCAGGAATATTTATTGCCTTCACATGAGACTCCAAAGTGGGTTTGGAGTGCAATAATGAAGAGAGGCTGTTTGAAGCACTTGGCTGACAGGTGGGATTAAGCCCAGGTCCTTGCTCACAGGCAAACTCAACAGCAACCCATGTATTGTGAAAAGACTCAATATGTGGTAGAAAGTGGAAATCTCACTTGAGGTCCTTTTTCCTGGTGTTTCCATGGACACGACAAATCCCCAGTGTAAACCCTTTAGGAAGGAGAAGATACTGTTTAAATTGTACACTCTGCTTTGGTATTTACAGCCAAGTGGAAAAAAAGAATTCTCTTCTGACTGTATCCAATGGCATTGTTATCTTCCTTTGCTATTGGCACATTTCTGCTGTGAGGGTCAGTTTCTCACCTAAATCCAGGGTCAAATGGATCTTGTTCTGTCAGATAGACCCTCAGTTTGTATGCAGAGATATTCTTACGTATTTGCTTTGGGTATATTGTAGCACTTACTACGCAATTACTGCAGACTTAACCAGAGTACGGATATGAAGTGGTGTATCATGATGTAGCCATGGACCTGTCTTACTGGTGTGCTGAGGAACCATGAATGGAGCAGTTTGTGGGGAGCCATGAGCACTCAGTATACCTGGAAAGCCATATTGAATTATCATGTCTGTTTTCGTGGAGGAGGAAAAAAACAGTGGTTGAGCTATGCAAAAAATGAGGGATAAATTGTTGCATGTGCAAGCAGTGCTGGCTTTTTGGTGTCCCTGAATTCAACTTGGCTGCCTTCAGCTATTTTCTGTGCAGATATCCATGGCTGATACAGTCCTCTGGGCCCTCTTTATCATCAGCAGGAGCTATAGGTAATACTTAGGCACTTGTTTTAATCCTATGTCTTGGAGGTGAAACATGACTTAAAAGTGTATTGTTCTCTGCTGTGATTATAGGGGCAATTGAGATAAATAGCTTGTAGATGCCTACTTTTGGGCTGAAGAATGTATCCTACTTGTCAGTTCTTTACTGTATGGCCACCTGGGTGTTTTGTCCATAAAACTGTGGTGCAAAAAACCAAAGTCATAGTTAAAACACGATAAAAGCTGAGCTGTATTCACCACTGCCATCACTTCCCGACTCTTTCATGGTATTCAAAGTCTCTTCATCTTTGCTTGCCCAGCCATAGTCTGATTCAAAAATGCACTTCTTCCAAGCCTTTCCTGACTATTATCTGTGGATTAAACTTCCTGGCTTTATGGCAGCTTTACCCTAGAAGAGCAGGGACCAGTGTGCTAGGACACACTAAATCATTGCCATGCAGCAGAAGGTATGGTGTGTGCTGTCAGCGTTGGCTCCACAGGAGCTGCCTGCCTGTACATCTTTAGGGATGGTCTTCCCTGCTCATTCCTGCTATTTGGGCAAGACTGGCAAAAAACAAACAAATGAAAAAAAAACAAACAACAAACCACGAAACAAAACCCAAAAAAACAGATCAGCACAGACAGGTCAATAATGTGTTGTTGACCATTGATTTTGATTCAGTAGCCATTTTTGCCATGAATAATGTAGTTTTGTGTCAGTAGGCGAATGAGGGAAGTTCATCCACAGTGAGTGGCTCCTTTTAAAGATAAAGAAAGGTGTGGAGATTTCAGTGTTACTGTTTCTCTTTTTGGAGTTCTTCTGCTCTGCTTTTCCTTTTAAAAAATTAATGAATGGGGAGAAATTGTACCATTTCTTCTAACTCATTACCTTCTGTTGCACGTACCTTGGGTCCTGCCTGCTGAGCAGGGAGGCACCAGAGCCCCTTGGTAGGCTGAGCACCCCAGTTGTCTCGTGCTGCAAATGGCTACCAGGGAGCAGATAGATGAGCACTACAGCTGGGCTTTGCAGGTAAGAACCCTGGCAGAAATGTGGTGGCCTCTGTCAGAGCTCAGCTGGAGAGTCTCGCAAACACAGCACCAGTCATTTTCTTCCATCCTCCCACTGCTGTGATAATTTAGCCTGGTCTTTAACCCCAGGGTAGTGCTCTACCTGACTGTCTCTAAAGAAAATGGCATGCTTTGTAGGCAGGTAGCAGTATTCCTCTTTATAGAGTTCTGCTTCTCATTTTAGGAAAGCGAAGGTTTATTTTTCCATCCTGGGTTCAAGCCTCAACCTGTTCTTCAGTACGTCAGTTGAAGTGCTTGTTGAACAAAGCAGTTACTTCAATGACTAGCAGACTTTCTGAAATAGATGCATTTTCTATAAGGCTGGGACAAACTAGTAAATAATTTTGGCTAAAAGCACTGTGTGGATGGAAGAGATGTTGAAAGTTTCTTTCAGTGCTTTATCACTATATCTGTATAGTGAAAATGTCTAATCTAGGTTTTACCTGCATAGAACTTTTGGCTTTTTAATTTGTTTGTCACATTTAGAACATATAAAGGGATCCAACTAAAGAGAATAAAAGCATAAAAGGTTACAGACTAATTCCTGTGGAAAACTTTGCTTTGTCAAATGCAAAATTTAAGGTTTATAGTTTAAAGCAAAAATAATTTGGAATCCAAAAGTTTGGGCTGATCAGGAATGATTTTTTTTCTTCATCTGTAAACCCCAAAGTTTGCATTTGGCATAACCAAGCTGGGCTTTTTTTCCTGGTCACTCAAAGGAAGAGTTCACTGTTTCTGCAGCTTGAGTTATAACTGCTGGGGAAGAAATCCTGCATTCTACACATGGGCTCTGTTGACAGAGAGGCTGTGCAGCACGGTGAGGAATAAGATGTCCTGTACAATATGCCCTGTTTCCTACAGGACACTCCAAGATGGATAGGAGTCTCTGTAGTGACAGCAGAGTGATAGGTCTTCTGATTTCTGCAGCCTTCTGTGTATGTCTTCTAGTGTTTTATAGGAATTGGAGTTGCATCATCAAGCTAAGATTGTCGACTTAAAAATGATATTTATGAGTAATTAAAAAATTGTCAACTAATGTACTTATATATGAAACTTTATATGCACGCATATATATGCTCGTGTACTGAACAAAGATCTGAATTCACTACTGAATTGCCTTACTGATCTGCCAGGCTCAGCAGCCAATCAGCAGCTCTTGATAAATCAGCTTAAAAAATAAATATATAAAAATTTTGGAACACCCCTTAAGTGACAGAGGAGGATTGAAAAGAAACATTTTAGAACTAAGAAAAAAAAAAAAAACAACCCACAAAGAAACCTTTTTGCAAAAGATTTGGAGAAATCATTAACTCTGCCCCTTTTCTACTGCCTCCCCCCTCCCCCAAAAGTTGAAATACAAATTGTCAGTGTTCTTTTCAAAGGTTTGCAAAAGTTCAGCATGTTTCAAGCTAGCTGGGGAAACTTTTTCTGTTCATTCATTTACAAAAAAAAACCAGGAAATTTTGCATTTCTATTCCATCCAGCAAAACCCCATTACAGAACTTTATTACTTTACTGTGATCTCTACCCTCCCTCCCCGCCACAAAATAGGTGCATGCAGCACTCAGCTGAAATGAATGTCTGAACTTAAAGTGGGGTCGTTTATGCAAGTGAGGGTATTGACGTGTTTATTTTAGCCAGACTTTTCTAAAACAATATAGCTGACTTAAATCCCAGGTTCACATCCAAGCAGATGGTCATCCCAGTGCCCTGTGCTCCGTGGAGTGTCCTTTGGACTTGGGCGGCTTGTGGGGTTTTTCCAGAGGAGGCCTGCGAGGGACGAGGAGCGGAGGTGTAGCGTACTCTGGCTGATTATGAAATAGCTTAGGAATTTGGGACACCAGTGAAGCTCTCTGGTTGGTTGTCAGTGATGTCAGCTAATACCTTTGCCAGTAATGCCCAGTAGCTGCCTGCTGTATTTCTTATGCATCGACACACTACTTCTAGCAAGTCGCATTTCATTTTTTACAGCCTGTTTTTTTAAACGAGTAGAAAACTATTTTATTTTACTGCATGGAGGAAATATCCTTCTTTAAAAGAACTTGA
Source organism: Numenius arquata (assembly GCF_964106895.1). Lineage (NCBI taxonomy): Eukaryota > Metazoa > Chordata > Aves > Charadriiformes > Scolopacidae > Numenius > Numenius arquata. The sequence goes on along the minus strand of NC_133582.1, from coordinate 25,858,678 downwards.
ATATCTACAGTAGACTAATGCATTTGGACCAGAAAAGCATGAAGAATTAGTCTTGGGAGCTGGATCCAGTTTTTGCCCTGTCCATTGCATTCACATGCCTGCAACTGATTCATTCAATTGCGTGCCCTTGTGGCCAAATACTAAGGTCTATATTCCGCAGATTCTTATTATTACTTCTCTGCCTAAGTGTGTGTTACAGTGGGAAGGATCCTTACCACTATACCTCTTGTCTATATCTGGTTTGCTTCTCTTGAACCTTAGATGTCCTTAATTACAATGCATACACTAACTCTTAGCTGCTGAGTTTGAATTTTTCTCCCCCCATTGTGCTGCAAGAGAGCAAGAAGATGTAGAATCATAGAATCATCCAGGTTGGAAGAGACCCTTGGGATCATCGAGTCCAACCATCTACCCTACACTACAAAGTTCTTCCCTATATCATATCGCCCAACACCACATCTAAACGTCTCTTAAACACATCCAGGGATGGTGACTCAACCACCTCCCTGGGCAGCCTGTTCCAATGCCTGACCACTCTTTCTGTGAAAAATTCTTTCCTAATGTTCAGTCTAAACCTACCCTGCTGGAGCTTGAAGCCATTCCCTCTTGTTCTGTCATTAATTACCTGTGCGAAGAAACCAGCACCAACCTCTCTACAGTGTCCTTTCAAGTAGTTGTAGAGAGTGATGAGGTCTCCCCTCAGCCTCCTCTTCCTCATACTAAACAGTCCCAGCTCCTTCAACCGCTCTTCATATGATTTGTTTTCCAGGCCCTTCACCAGCTTCGTTGCCCTCCTCTGCACTCGCTCCAGCACATCGATATCTCTCTTGTATTGAGGTGCCCAAAACTGGACACAGTACTCGAGGTGTGGAGTGTAGCTGTGTCTGTGTGTGTATGTGTCTGTATGTGTCTGTAGCTGTGCAATTAAAGCAGAGGCATGTGGAATTTCTTCCCACTTTTTCCTCACCTCCATTGTGGACAGGCTTATGCTAAGAAGATTTATGCTTGAATAGTTTTTCTACTTTGGTGAAATGCAGTAAGATGTCCAGGTGTTTGAGGTACCATATGAAAATAGAATTGAACTGGTAGGAAAGGCTATACTGTAATATTTAAATATATATGAGTTAATTTACGTGGTTGAATTGTACAAGTGAAGATGCAATTGTTTCAGCTTCTACATTGCTTTGTGTCGTAGCAGCATTTGACTACTTTGCAGGCGAATCGGTAGCTCTGGCAAAGCCCTAGAATAGTCTGTGGTGTCTGACGCCAAGTTATTACCTCATCACGGGCAAAACTCTGAGCTATGTGTCGTCTTTAGCTGTTCCAATTTTGCACTTGTGTGTTGGAAACATGGGGATAGGAAGACATAACCTTGCAGCTACTTCCCCATGAGCTGTGGACCTTCTAAGCCATTAGGCACCATATGCTTGTGTAAAATCAGACTTCTGCGGTAGCACTTTCACTCCATGAGTACTACAGAGTCTAGCATTTATTAGTAATTTAGTTGCTTGGATTTGTCTGTTGTGCCCTCTATCTGTGGTTTTAGGTGAGCAAAATAAAACCAGCTATATTATTCTTTTTAAGGTATACTCACGAGTGTATTACTAAAAGTATTGCGATTAATAAGGAGAAATAATGCAAAGCCTTGCTGTATGACTCTTTCTGAATGGGTGCTTTCTCTCAGCAATACTTTTCACTGTACTAGCAGAGGAGCCTGCTTCTCAGTTGCTGTATGTATTTTGAGTTACTGCTATCTCCTAGTGTCATTTCAGTTACCAAACACAGGAATTGATCCAAAGCTCACAGAAATTAACAGGAAGCATTTCTGTTAACTTCAGTACAATTCGTGTCAGATTTGTGCTTCGGAAAGGCTGTTTTGTTTTCCTTGTCTCCCACAAATAAAACAGTTGACTGTTGCCAGCAGCAGTGATAGCTCTCAGGCAGAACTCTGTCTTCTCCAAGAGGCACGCACTGTCTGCTGGCTGATCCATCCTCCAGTTAAGAGGTTCTTCTGCTAAATTTGTTATACCTGCAGTGTTTGCGTGTATACAGAAAGTAGTAAGGGGTTCCCTGTCACATGTCAGAAAAAGATCACCAACTGATCCTGTTGTGTGTGATTTTTAAAGAGACAAAATTACTGGTGTGCAAGCTTTTCTACTGACAGAATAGCATCAGTTCACTTATTTAATCTTATTTACAGTAAGGTAGATTGGCAGAATTGTAAATAAACATAGTAGTTAAACTGTTTCACTAGAACACCTAGAAATTTTCTGAATTCAATATAATTTTTCAGCTGATGAGAAACTGTAGATAACGGTGTTGGACAATGTATCCCAGTAATAATGTTTCCAATGCTGAATATTCCACCTCTTAAATGGAGTACTCCTCATGCCTTTGCATGTCAGCAGTTAAAGGAACAAGGTTATGATGTGAATGAAGTTCACAGAGAGGCTGGTTGGGCAGATAAGCAAATCAGCATTCAAATATGCAAAGTAGAGAGGAAAAATTCCTGTTGGATTTTCAGGTTGCTATTAGTAGGGCTTATTTCTTTTCTTTTTTGATGAGGAACAGCTGTGGATTAGCACGGGGTAATTGGAGACAGTAGACAACCTGGTAGGGTCATTGTGCACTGCTCCTTTGAAATGCTCAAGTTTATGGGGTGTCAGAGCAAGCTGGGGCATGAACCGACTGGGCTGAGTTATAACAATAGTTTGAATCACAAAGGGCTGGACCATCAGCTGGTTGAGATCAGCAGAGCTCTGCAGGGCAGATAAATCCATTTATTCCAGGTGGGGATTTGCCCCCAAAAGCTTTACCCTTATATCTGCCAAATTTCTTTCAGCACAAAAATTTGATGTGATCTTGGTTGAGTATGGTCCTGCAGTCACCCGAAATGAGTGTTTCTGGAATGGAAAGACTTTAAAAGGTGACCACATTGAGCCATGACTTCATTTTTAGAAATAAGCAAAGATTGCCGGGTTTCTGCAGGCTGTTTTGAAAAATGACTTTTTATTTTCTAAAATGGAGAGTGCTTTTTGAAAAAAATAATTTCTTTTTAAATTTACATAGGAAAAGTGAGTATTTTCTCTTCTTTCTTTTTTTTTTTTTTTTTCTCCAGTTGTATGACTTTACTTTTATTTTTATCCTGCCCACAAGTTGGTCTTTCTGTGTTTTTTAACTACCTAAATTGAAAAAAAACAGTGGGGAAAAAAATAGAAGAGGAAAAGGAAAAAAATGATGAAAGAGGAAAATCAGAAAAAACATTTTTAAGAGGGGGAAGAGCAAAAGACTGAACAAAAATGCCAAAACAATACTGATCACATTTAAAGAAAAAGTAATTTTTAAAAGCCTGTCACTTAAGGAATTTTCTGATTCTTCCACTAGCTCTAATTCCAGTTTATTTTTTGCACAGAAAATATGAAAACTTGTCTATCAGTGTATGGTGCATTTCAACGTTTTAAAAGTTTTTGTGCATTGTTCACTCTCTGCCATGTCCCTTTGAGATTCAGTGTTTGAGGTTTGGTTTCGGGTTTTGTTTGTGGTTTGGGGGTTTTTTGGTTTCTTTTTTTAAGCTATGCTGTACTCATTAAGTTCAATTAAAGTTGTGTGAAATAAATTTATAGACTAGTATTGAACATCTCAGCTGAGCACTTTCGGAGGTGAGCTGTGTTTATTTAGTGTTGTTGCCTTCTCGTGCCAGATTATGGACTCTAAGGTTCACTCCTCCAAGCTGTGCCGTAAGTTCAGGAACAAACTCTGGCTGTTAACGCAGGGCTTCTGCATTCACTTGTGTTTAGTTTCTCTCACCTAAATAAACACCCAGGTAAGTGGGTTAGAATGGGTAGGGGACCTTTCTCTTGCTTTTCTACCCATGCTTGGATTTGCCCCAGTACAGAACAAGAATAGTTTTTAAATAATAAAAAAATAAAATTTCTCAGTAAAAAAGGACTTTGACTAGAAATTCCATTTTTGGTGGAAATTGTGACACATTTGAGACACTTATAGCTTCTTCCATGTTAGCTCTCTTAGGTACTGAGGATCAACTCTGTGGGCAGACTGTATTGGCTTACTTTAATCAAATTCAGGTCTTTATATAGATACTGCAATGCTCTGTGTTTCTGTGACTCTCTGTCCAGCCCACCAAGTCATCAGCTTCTTCCCTGTCTCTGGAGGGCGAGGAAGGAAGCCAACACAGAGCTGGAGGCTTTGCATACATACCTTGGTAAGAATCTGCATTTCCCTGTCCTAGCTTTCAGCATCACATCTTTGCCAGACTGCATCAGCCTTATTTCAGGGTTTAGTGGCCAAATACTACATATTCAGATCTTGTCTCCTATAAAATTGGAAGGAAAAGTCATCATAAACCATTAATATTTTATTTACAGTTGGCTTGATCAGAATCAAAGTCACGTTTCCTTTTAGCTTAATGAGTTCACATCTGCAGTCCAGCAGGCAGATCAGTTGTGTCTAAGCAGGAGTAGAGCTGACAAGGGTAAGAGCTAATCAGCCATGTCCCATGTTGGGATTAAGAGTCAAACATTAGGACATTTTCTGTCCCCAAGACACTGGAGTTTCAGTTTGGTGGAGAGGGTGATGTTAGCAGTGCCTGTGGGGAGGCTATGAAATTCCTCCCAGTCCAGCAGCATGGTGTAACAGGAGGTTTACTGGTGAAAGAAAACGCAAATTCTGGGTTAGACCTCAGTGAAAGTAAAGAGGATAAAACAAACAGGGAATCTTTTGAACGAGATTCTCAGCTTGTGTGAATTCATTCAAAGTTTCTTCTGTCCACGAACACCATGTGGGCACATCTGAAGTGTGTCCTTTCTTTCATGCAAAATTGGGCATTTGGGAAGAGGCATTTGCAGCAGTTGAGTAAAGATTTGGCCAAGCCTCCTCCAACATCATCTGGCATAATCTTTAGGAAATGTATCGAAAGCTGACTTCCCATACACCACTTCAGAGTCCCGTTCTGATAAGAAAAATCTGAATTATAACCTGTTAATTTTAAAAATGCTTATTTTTTTCCTTGCATGCATAATATGTGCGGTTTTTGTTTTTCAAATTAGCCATGGGTAGCCATGGGAACTTATGTGCTCTTAAAACAAAAATAAAGGAAGAGCTGAAAGCATCCCAACCATTGCTGCCCATGATTTAGGATAATATGCTGATTGAAACTTCAATATTGTCTCCCGTAATTAGTACTATAGTTTGCTTTTTTTCTGTTGCAAAACTTTTAGTTTATGCAACTGATGTCAATGGAGCTATGCTAATTTATGTCAGCTGGTCTGATATTTTTGCCTTGGCAAAACACATATATAATATTTTTTTTCCCAGAAGATTGGCTGAGTACTCTAAAAGTCATTATTGACTAATACTGAGGTTAGCCAAGTAGGACTACGATTTCTTTCAGTAGTGGAAACATTGATCATTAGGGTGAAACAGATTGTATTTTGCTGAAAGAAAAGCTACTTCTGTTTATTTGTAGAGCATAAACATCCTGTAGGTCTGTTCAGAGTTATAACAGTGTAAATCCATTATAGCTGAGTGGAGACTCAAGCCCATTATTTTTCAATGAGTGGTATTCACCTGTTTGCTTAAATGATGCCAGGTGGACAGAACCAACTTTTATAACAAATTTTAAACTCCTCATAAACAGAGCTTTAACTTCCCCTCTTCTTTGATTTTGTACTGCAGGCCTTGAGAATGATGGGGACATCTGTACCTTTGTGGTGAGGCATAAGAGCAGGTGAAGGAAAAATCATTTGTCCTTATCCTCACTGTATTGAACAGCTTGTCTGCCCACGCGATCACAGATCATCTGAGGGGGGAATTAAGTTACACTAATTTTTGAAAAGTTAGCCCTTTCTAAAACTTGAAACTCAAAGCCTGGCCCCGTTTTGCCAGCAAGCCCCTTTTGAAAACAAGTGGCCTCAACTTCAACAGGTATAACTGCTCTCTGGCGCCTCCGAGCAATGCTTATTTACACCAGTTTGATCAGACAGCACACAAGCTGGTATGGGTTTGGCCACAGTCTGGTAAATCAGGATCTGCAGCAGATAAGAAACCTGGACAGTAGATGGAAGCAGCAAGATTTGCCATGATGTAGATGGTGGTGATGGAGGAGAAATGGGTATTGGGTGGAGAAAAGTCACAGAAGGAAAGGCTGTGCCAAGTATAGAAAATCTCAGTAATTTGTAACTTGGGTACTGGTGTTAGACCTGTCTCCTAAATTTATCGGAGGATACAGAATAATGAGGGTAGGTGATTGTGAGAGTTTGTTTCCCTGTTGATGAGACATTTCAGAACAGTGTCTGATTGAAGTCTAGTATCAGTATTTTGATTTTGCAGTGGGTATGTCTGCCTTGTTCTTTAAAGTGCCAGATATTCAGCTCACAATAAGGTCTTCAACTTTATTTTGGGTGAACTGAAATTTCTGCTAAAATAATAAGACTCAGGAGGAAGAATTGCAGTAATCTTTCCTGCATGTGACAGAAACAGGTCCAACCATTTCCAGGTCTGCAGAAGCCTGGCAGGGTTAAATTTTAACCATGGTCCTAAAAAGACAACAAGCTGTTTCAGTACATCTTAGCACCACACTTATGAGCAGGGGGTTGTGGTTGCAAGGTAAACTTTTCTAGCAGATGTGCAGGCAGGTAATTAGAGTCTTCTCCAGAAATTGCACACAGTGAGATTTGGGGTAAGTGATGTTTTAGATACCTTCTAAGTCAATATTTGCACATCTGATCTTTGCTGTCTGTTTAAAAAAATGCAAGTGTCTAGTTGATCAATTGCATGAAGGTCACCCACTCATGCTCAGAAAAGCTCTCCAGTTATGATCTCCTTCCTGTAGAATCCTGGTTTTGCCAGATTTCATGTGGCTGGAGCTCTATTCTTTTTTGACATGCACTCATTCTTTTAATCTGCAATTTTTGATGAATTCCTAAATACTGGATGTACTTCCATTGTTCCCTCTGTAACCTGGCCAGTGTCTTCAGATGGCAATGTGCAACTTAACCCAGTGTAAGCAGTGAACATTCTCAGCTGGGTTTTTTTGAGAGGGTTTACCTATGCAATGAATGGAAGTGAAACAAAGAGCCAGACATCTCAGAAATTACTTCTTAGTAGGCTAATAGTTTTTCAGCTCCTCCTGACATATTCACAAACTGGGCTATTTCACAGGGAAAATTTAGTGCTGGCAGAAAGACAAACCTTTCTCTGACATCCTCATCTGCCCAGTCTGGTGTTCTGTTGTACTCTGGCACTGTGGGTGAGGTGTATGGAATCTGACGCTGTTGAGAAAAGCCTAACAGCTGCTCCTCTGAAGTCTGAGACTGCTGCTGTGCTCCTGGGTGCAAGAGGAAAGAAAGGCTTCTCTCTTTAATAACCTATAAGCTAAGATGAGCCAACAAAGTGGGGATAAGCAGCCAGCCACTAACCACATCTTTTTATTCAGGCTCACAGTTATGTTTTAATTTAGGACGCAGTGCATTTTTGCCAGTTCCAGGGTATTCTCATTCAACCCATTTTGGGGACTTTTTGAAAACATTTTGTCCCAGCCTTCATCAGAAGGTGTCATTACCAGATGTAAATCTTTGGTCAGACAAACTGGTTTACAAGCGGTCTGTAATAAAGCACACTTGACCTTCTTTGAATTCTTCAGATCAAACTGCTTAGACGTTTTTCATACTTCTTCCTGCCTTTTGGTGGCAAGATATTAGTAACATACTGTTCTGTACAAGTGTACAAAACTCTTGGTTTCCAAATGGATGATTCTTACGGTAGACGTGATGCTGTCAGCACTGCTGATACTAATTTCAGCAAGCCAGGAGTTTACTCAGTGTAGAGTCATTACGCTCTGTCCATGATGACCGTGCACAGAAGTCAGGTTTTCCAGGCAGCAGTGGATAAAGGCAGACCAAAGCCTGACAGCAATCCATGGGAACTGGAGTTCCTGTCAAGGACAGCTTCCCATCTGTCTCCCTTTACGTTGACCTGGATGCTCTGCTCCATTCTCACTCCGGTGCATGTAGCTGATAATTTCCTGTCGTTCCTGTAAGGAGTCCTATATGCTGAGCCTTGGCAGCGTGTGCCATCTTTACATGGTAGCCATTTGTCTGGAAGACTATGGCTTACTTCTGTTCATGTTTCTCATACTCTAGCTTTCTGTAATAAATGTCTTACTATAAATTCTTGGCCGACCAAAGAAGTTTGGCTAATCCTGACTTCTGGATGCTTATCAAAACCAAAGCTTGAATTTCATCCACCGTGAATCCTAGTCTTTTTTTAATGCTGCTGTTTGGAAGCACGACTCCATGTGCTCTTAATAAAATAGTGGAAACAACATGCGGCAACTTTGTAAACAAACTTAAAAACTTTTTTTGAGAGCCAACTTATTTGTAAATAATCTACACCAGATGTTGTCCATGACATAAATTTCCACTATTAATATCTTTTTATATGGCTTTGGACAAATCACAAGTCTGTGCCTCAGTTCCCCACCCAGAAAATAGGTGTGGTAGCTTCTGAGGACATTAATGCTTCAGGAACAAGGGTTATTTAAATAACTAAGAGACAAAATTTGTGCTTAGACCGCATTGATGAGTACTGGAACCTAGAGGCTCTTAAAAGCATATTTCTAATACTCACAAAATTGCCATGATTGTGGGACTTGTAGCAAAGACACAGCACAGTCCAGTCCCTGTGTTTATATATTTAGGATATATTTTGGATAATGCTACTTGTAGTTGTGTTGTAGTCACTGCTGTAATAGTCGGGGCAGAGCCAGCCTATTTATGCTTACAGGTTGGCTTTTCTGGAAAGAAGCTTGAGGTACACCCACTTGGAATATTTCCAGGATGTGATTTTGATTTAAGTGCAATATTTCCAGAGCTGGAGCCTGAAGTCAAGATGCTGGGTAAAATTTGCAAAAGAGACTTAGTTATCTTCCTCATCAAAAGGTGCTGAGCTACCAAGCTGGTTGGAGATTACATACTTAAGGTACTGGACCTAATTACTTCAGTGGTCAAAGACAACACCATGTTGTTGCCCCAGCTGACAGTCAATTAGGTGAGGAGCCGTTAAGTATTTTCACCTCAAGGTCAGTGGTAAAACCTCATTGTTTGGCTAAGTGTCATCCTGGGGCCGCTGAGCCTCCTGAAAAGTGACAGTGCTGGCCTTACTGCAGTTTCTAGTTTGGGCATTGGCAGAACCAGCTCAATGATGCGTGTACCAGCAGTACAGACATGCCCCGGGTTGCTTTCAATCTGAATTTCAGGCTTTTGAGGCAGACACAAAGACAGCTGAATTTTCGGACTTGGGTTCCTGCTGAAGCAAATAAATAGCCTGCATTTTCTAAAATGTTCAGTCCCATGTTCACCACCCCAAGAATGTGGCAGCAGAAGTTCACGTTGCTTTCTGGGAGAGCTGAGGGGTGTTTTGTCTCCATACCCAAAAGCTGAATTCTTGTGGTACAGTTCACTGTTTCAGTGTCAAAGTGGGAAGTCTTGGGAGTGAAGTTGTTTCAAGAACTGTTGTGTGGTGGTGACATTGAGACACAGCACTAGAAAGGAAATGTATATTTCTGCAGTTACAAAGTGAATCAAATGAGATCAGGTTTTCCTAGATCTCTGCTGTCCCCCAGAAATGCAGGCAGAGTTGTGTCCTACCTTCTTGCTGAGTTTCGGGTCCTTGCTCATGCAAACAACAACAAATAACGAATTTCCCAAATGCTCAGTTCAAGTTCTGCTCTGCTCTGCTCACAAATAGCATCTGTAAGGCCTAAAGTGACATATCAGCTTGGATGCATGATTAAAGAAAAAAGTGTGAGTTCTAAATCAGTGTATTTTTCAGTGAGAGTGTCAGTATTTCTGCACACCTCACAGCACTTGCACTGTTTTTCGTTGGGGAGCATTCCATTCGCATAGACAGCTTCTCTGTATTCTTGTAATAATGAAAAAAAATCAGATCCTTATTCTAGTCTTTTTTCCATGCTGACTTGGTTTTTATTTCAGATTAGTTTGTTCTTATTTGCTTTTCCAACACCATATGCAAAGATGCATGAAAACTAAAGGAGAAAAGGAACATATGTATAGATCAGCTGTAATATAAAGCTTCTCAGCCCAGAAGTCAGCAGGACCAAATGTATCCAATAGAGCAGCAGCTGAGCAGCTCCCCTCCAACGTGCCTCAAGGAGAGATAAAAGAGCCTATGGATTGCTAGGTAGAGTTTAAAAAAACCCCATGTTTTCATTCATCACCGCACAAAGCAGTGGTGTGGATTGTAGCTGCACACCTGCAGCTGTGTTCGGTTTGACCTTTCTTGTTATCCCTGCCAAAAAATATATCTTGACAATAAATTCAGAAGAAGCTGGTATGGTTTAGAAAACAATAGTGGTGTCTCATTTCTCCTTTATTATTTCCACATCTGAGGGGTGAGTGTGAAAGAGGAAGCAAGGCCCATGTGCAGGTGGAAATGGAATGGGTAAGATTTAGCAGTATGAACAGTGGAGCAGGTCAGATGAAACTCACTTCGTTTCTGAGGACTTTTTCTGCCCAAACTAAGCATTCTTTTAGTAGGGAGGACATTTTCCTTCATAATATAGTCTGTGGCCATTGTTTCCCTTTTAAAATTAGGTGCAATTCAGTGAAAAACTTTCAAAACCCACATTAATGTGAACTTTTGTTAAAACTTAGAATTCTGACAATGGCGATTCTTATAAAAGCGTTCCCTGGGTGCAAGGAAAGGAATGTTTCCTAAGCAGTCCTAGGCTGCCATGCTTTTTAGCCTTGTTTAAAGTTTCTTTCCAGTTGGATTTTTCCCTTTTGAGGGGCAGGGGGACGGGACGGGACACAAACAATGCTGCAAGCTCAGGATAGGTTTTCTAGAACTGGTACTAGCCACAGAAGATTATTTCATTATACTTGCTGATAAGCAGCTTAAGAGGGGCCAGTCTATCTCCTTTTTCCCTGGGGTTGGAGTTGGGATGCAGGGCTGTAAGTTCAGCTCTGTGCTCCCACCACTGCAGAGCACACGGTGGTCAGAGAGGTTTAAAGAATGTTGTTCAGAGCAACTCTGTCTCCAACAGCAGTGCCACTGGCAGATAGCTCCAGCAAAGGGCTTAGCTACCAAAGAATGCCTTTTTCTTCCGCTTTTGTTGGCTGTCTCTGGGTACCAAGTCCTCATTGCTGAGCCAGTCCAGCCAAGCTGCATGCACTGTTTCTTTATCTCCTTGCAGGACCACGCTATTCTTCTTTCTATCACTCAAACTTTCCATCCCTCACTTTCCACTTCCACTTTCCATCCCTCAAACGTCTTTCAAAGGCTCTTCTATATATGTTTGCTTGCGCTTAGTCCTGTTTTTCCTGTGTCATGTTACCTTTCCTTTCAGTATAAAGAAGAAAGAAAGGATCAGTTCTGCCCCTTTTTCTTGTAGTGTGCAGAGATACATGTCTAACCTTAGCACAAGTTTTATCCAAAGCCTGCTGGATTCAATGAGTCTTTGGCTCACATTCTGAATTGCTTGAATTCCCCCTCTTCCTTTCTTCTAGCTACCACCTCTCTTATTTCTTACGGCTCATTACATCTTGACCATATCTGTAGTGTCTCATTCCCAAAACACATTCATTAGGCGTGGTGGAATATATGCAGAAGGTTTCAGGAGCCATGTGAGAAAAACATTAATAAAAGCCCCTACTAATGGAATTCTCTATTAAACATAGGTCTAGTTAATCTGTGAACAGAGCTAAGTCACAAGATTGATACCTGGGAACATGAGGTGATTGTCACTGTGGCAGGTTTCTCTGGGATATAAAATGACAGATGAAAATTGCCTCTGTATTTTGCAAACCTGCGCTAGTTCTGGTTTATGGTGAAGCATACCCAACCTGTAAGTAGCTTTTATGCTTTTTAGAAACAAGTTCCTTTTGCCCTTGTTGTGGTTGTAGTACTTTAACCTTCAGTAAAAGTTGGATTTGGACTAGGTCTTTTGGTTTAAGTGGTCTGGATTGAACCTTTTGTTCCTATCTTTGTCATATATACAACCACATAACGCACTGGAGGGCCTGGTTTTGCTCTTCCTGAAGTCTGTGAGATGGCTATTACTTGCAGTGGTGGAGCTGAGTTGGGCTTCTTGCTCCTGGATTGAAAGCAGTTGCTGATTTTGGTTTTAGAACGGAGGCTCAGGTTGTGACTCTGTGACTCAGGCTGCTTTCAGGAAGGCTTATATGGATAAATATGAAATCACTGAAAGTCTACATTAGATACTGTTCAGCACAAAAGTGGTCTTGCTGGAATCAGCTGGAGATTTACATCTGAGTTCAGGGAGGAGAAGAATGGACTGGCTTGTCCCATGGACCGACCTCTTCCTCGGGGAGAGAAGTGTTCACCAAGTATTAACATACTTGTGTATTTGATTTAGTTTCTCAGTGTAATTTGCAGACCTTACCACACTCCTTATCTCAACATCTTCAGGAAATCCATCCCTTTATTCCAAAACATAAATATAGAAAAAACTTCCCCCTTGCCCTCTCTTATTCCCACCACCCCCCTTCAGTTTGGGCAAACAAAATCATTCAGGTAAAACTTTTCCAAACGAGCTTTGTGACTAGGGGGGAAAAAATGTAATTACTATGCTCAAGGAAAACAGACATTTTCCTCTAATTAAAAATCCATGGGGGAAGAGGGGGAAGTAAAGTTCAACATCTCTAGTCTCAGTATGTGCTTGAAGTGCATGGAGAAAGTTGCACAGATGGCAGCTCTGTGAATGAGCAAGTTGGAGACAGCTAGAAAGCTTGAAAGTTTTTAGGCTTGCATATGCATGGACTGCTTTTTAGCATCCCTTGGAGATGTTGTTATTTGGCTTTTTCCTCCTTTTCTTGTGGAATTTTCCCCATTTTCCTTTCCTACCCCTATGTAGAAAAAATGAGGAAAAAGACAGGGAGGGGAAGTCCAAGTAAAACTTAATTATTTTTGATCCAGCTTCTTGTTTTATCTTGAAACTTCCAGAAAAGACTTCTTCTCTCACTCCCTGTGAAGGAGATCTGTATCAGTCACCTGTACCTGTGCTAATCCAGCATCTTGCTGCCGTAATAGTCTGCCTGGTACATAGTAGAGTTCCAGGTGATTTGAAGGTGTGAATTTGGCTCTGAAATGTCAGAACACAGATACAGAGCCAGGTGAATGAAGGAAGTGACCGCAAGATCTAGCAAATAACCATGACTTCCCTTCATCCTGCTATGTGTGTTCATGGCTAAGGCCTCGGTTCAAAGGGAAGAGCAAAGACACAAAGACGGTTCTGTAGCTTTCACAGTGGTTGTCCTCTTTCGGGGTGTTTTTTCGCTGCTCTGAAGGCATATTTCATGGGACACTTCACAGAATCAATGCAACTCATCAGCAAATGGGTGCTATGTGCACCAGGCCTCTAAGAAGGCAGGCATTTGTTTTCATGGCATGTCGGGGCTTTCAATCCTGCACCTACTCTGAACCTCTCATCCTTCTGCAGATCAAGAGAGGTTTTTGCACAACCTGAAATTAGTGCAGCAAAACAGAATCCATTCTATAGATACACTTGGTTCTTATCTCTGATTAAAATCCTGGCAGAATATTTTTTTGATTCTGCTAACATGACAGGCCACAACAGATTAATAAGCATCAGGCACTAAAGTTCAGAGATGAAACTCCATCAGTGACAAGGCTTAAATTATCCTTATTCCTATTTATATTTTCCTACCGGTCTGAATGTTGTATAAAAGCCCTGGCAAATGCCCCATTTTAGAGTTTGTAGATAACGTTTATTTAAAATAAACTACCAGCTCCATAGGGTAGGCTTTCCTTTGTAAAATAAACAGCCACCCATTTGATAACCGTTAGTGCATGGAAACTTAAATACAAGAAACTTGCAAAACCAGGCCAGCGTGTGGGCTCAGGCAATGCACGGGTGTCCGTGCCCTCCGCTTTGGCAGGAGTTTTTCCTGTGTTACGGAGTCAGAGTTGGGCTTTCCAGTGTGATGAATCAGCCCCCAGCACCACTGAGAGATTGGCTGATGAAACCTGAGGATGTTCTAGAAATAATAATTTAGGGAGGCTCGCTCTTTTTGTTTCCCTCTACCTTCTGAATCTTTTTGCAAGGGCTTGCTTTTGTGTTCTATATAGCCCTAATGGCCAGAGATGCATTTTTGTACTTACTGTAATTGGAAAATATTAGAAGGGACAAGAGTCCTGACCAGAGTGTATCCAGCAAGAGGAACAGCTCAAAGAATTGTACTACTGTGTGATCAGGCTGTGTGCACCTCAGCAGCCAGCAGTAATATCCCAGCTTGCTATTACATGGATGATCCACAAGTGGATCATTTGGTTGGGCTTTGTTACCTAAATTCCAACTATTGTTATTTTTTTTTAATCTAGCCCTGTATCAGTACCTTCTTTCCAGGTGTATATTTTCACTGACTTAGGCATGTGGTAAAGGAGGGCCAAATATGTTGGTCTTCATGCATATATAGAAAAATGAGTATAATGTAGATATTTCTCTCTGTCTTGACTGTTTTAATTGTTGACTGACCTTATCAATATGTTTTATTTTGCTGTATTTCTTTTTATGATGCCTAGTTCAGTAGGAGCATGCTATCACTTAGGACCTCTAGGAACAGCTGTAATACAAACATCAGTAAACACAAATGTGGAAAAAGAAGAAAACTGACCTACAAATGGGCCCAAGCTGGAATTTGAAGCTTATGTGTTTGCTGTCATCTAGGGAAGTGACTATGTTCTTCTGTTGCCCCAGCTCCTGAGTCAGTTCTGCTTTAGACTTTTGCATGTGACAAATACAATGATTTCTTTTTGAAAATTACTTTTCTAGTGCTTTAGAAAGAGCTTGTACAGTGACACCAATTAAATCACTCTGTCTTCTGGCAGAGTTATTTTGCACAGGGAACTGATACGTTATTTTGCTGGTTTAACTTGCTCCTTCTCCAGAAGGATTTACTTCTGTTGTGTTCTTGGCACAGTTTTTTTTATTTCTGACTTCTCCTAAATGCAGATAGTGTTGCCTAACTTCACGTTAAGGAAACTAGAGTCCAGCTGATTCCAGGTAGTATAGAGTCAAGGGACTGTATTCTTAATTAATGAGCACATGAGTTCACGCTAACTGATGATCTGGTCTCAGCCGAGTTTAAATACTTTGTTCTAAATGGCTTATCAAAGATTAAATAACTAGGTAGTAACAGGCTAAGGAGTGAATTCTGCATATCCCTGATCTTTAGTCCTCGGTTTTAGGCACTCAGCATGATTGTCTTAAAAGGAGGATAACAGTGCTCTGTCTACAGAGCAGACTACTAGAGATGGGGGTTTCAGACAATGTTTTCTAATGTATCTCTGTATGGAAAGCCAGCGGGAGAAATTCTGCCCGCATTTACACATATGAAACCCAAGTTTGCAGTTAACTGAGTGCAAAATGCTGCATACACAAGTGCATATGCAAGTCCTGCATACACAAATATATTAGAAAACATGTGTGTTTTATAAGGATCGTACTACTGGTTTTCAGCATGGTTTTATTTAATGAAAGTTAACATGATATATGGTAATTGTTTGTGCAGTTATGAGTTTTTGTTGACGTAAGCATACAGTCATGAACCCAATTCTAGCACATGGTTTTAATTTTTTCTTTGTTACTTTCACAATTTGACACTCTTAGCCAAATAAAATATTTTTTGAGAACTGATTAATGAACATTCTCTGATTTATAACAAGACTGATTTATAGAGCATTAATAAAGAATAACAAAGTTTACCCTAAGATGACTTAGTCTTTCATTTCTGGTAGCTTACTAATGTGGCAGGTGGTAGAAGATAGCGAAAACATAATAATGAAAAAGGCACGGCAAAATTCCAGATTTGTTCCACAGGAATCCAGTAATGGGAAAACTCTTACTATGTATGCTAATATTTGTGCAGCCCTGTCTTACAGATGACTGCAGCAGGCCTGAGTAATCTGCTATGGAAATAGCAGTTCTATTCTTTTAATACTATTTTCTAGTGCTGCCTAATAATGGTGATTTGCATCTTGCTTGTGGTGGAAATGGACTGAACTTGGTGATCTTATGAACTGACACCTTTGTAAACTGGCAGTGTTGATGTCTACACGTGTGCCTTCACTGAGACAGGGAGAATTGGGCAAAATGAGACACGTCATGATCTTTGGAGAATCAATGCATACTGCATCTGGCACCGCAGCAAGACAAGTACTAGTCTAATAGCTTTCTGGCACATTCCCTCTGTAGACATGACGTTTGTGGAAATGTAATTACATTTCATAAAAGAAAAGAATTACAACAGAATGGAAAAGAAACACCAACTCAGTTGACACAAATAAAGAAAATATCCTGTAAGGCTGAATAATAACCATGTTAGTAAGAATTATCATATATTTGATACTGTATTTCTGCTATTTGCATGTCTCATCAATTTAACTATACAAAAATCCACTATTTTGATCCTTTTCTTCCTGCAGCAGTCAAGGTTTCGCTTAATTTTTGTATGTGGATCCACCATGTGGAGTGTGTGCCAGATGACCAGCTTCATGCTGCAGTTTTGTCACATGGCAATAGCATCAGCTTCTTCCATGTGCCTGTTTCTCAGTGCATCTTCATCCTGACTTGGTAAAGGCATCCCAATCTCAGTCCAGCACTACGCACAGCAAAGGTGAAGTTACTGTAGATGACTGAGATTTTGGAGATGTTTCTACCTGTCCACTATGCTCTGGGCTGTCAATGATAGGTCATGTCACAGGAGCCACTCAACATCTGCCAGATGTCAATGGCTCTGTCCCTACCACTTGTGTTGGATTCAAACCAGTGACCTACAGCTGAAAAGCAACGCAGGCTGCAGACAGCTCTTTAGTTATGCAGACTTTCTGTACTGGGGGAGTGAGTTTACAGACTCCTGTTTAAACTTTCTCACTTTTGCAGTCTTATTTTCTTGCTCTATGCTTTGGGCAAAATTCTGAAGCAATTTGTATTGTCTTCTGTCACCAGACTGGAAACATCATTAAAGATTTCTGCTAGGGTAGCAGTTCTCTACCTTGCCTATTTTGCTGCTTCTCCCACTTCAAACCATACAGAGGCAAGGCATGCTTTCCTTTGTTTATTGTGAAGAATCAGATGCTCTGGACAATTTAATTTCTGCTGCAAATCAGTTCTCTGTGTTGGCTCAGTTACAGGGCGAAAAAATTTCTGAGTATATTATCTTATACAGGGGTGAGTTACAGAGCCATGCTACCAACTGACTTCAGATAGCATAGAATGGTTTAGGTTGTGATGCCCAAGACAGCCGTTTACCCCAGTTCAGGGTCTCCCCCAGCTTTCTCATGGCCACAGTGAAGATCTTGCCATGAGCTGCCTCTTCAGGGCAGCAGGTGGTTTCTCCTGGCAAATGCTGAACCTTACACAGCCCATCTGTGGTGACAGGGATTCATTATAATGCTTAGTGCTCAGGCGCTAGCCAAATATCCAATTCCACACTGAACTGTATTTCTTGACACTGGTTTCCAAGCTTCCCTCTATTCCTAAAGAGGGATTATTCCAATAAGGATGCTGGTGTAATCTGGTCTCTCTGTAGTGTCATAACTTTCAGGTGTTAGTCTGGTTCTGTGGCATCTAAAATAGGTTTTCATCTTCGGTTGCTGTGATTTCTGGCTTTTCTATATAAATCTTCCAAGGTGGAAAATCAAATGTCAAGGGAGAAATGGAGAGATGAAAGAGGATATATGTTTGCGTCTTTGCTGGAGGGTTTGTATATAAATACAGGTGCAAATCAAAGCCCCTATCTAGGTTCTGAATGCTCAAAAGGGTTAATAGAGATGTGGGGAGGGGGTGTTTTCAGGGCCTGGATCCTGAAATGGCTTTGTATTCGTATTCATTAGACAGCAACTATGTCTTTCCAGAGCCCTGATAGATAGGGAAGTAACTTAGGTCAGCTGTTGACAAAAGGGCCGCAACAGATTCTGCTGAGATGTGGCTCTGTCTGCCAAATTGTGTGCCCAAAACCAAAATTACCAAATAGAAAGGTCAGTGTTTCCTCACGTAAGGCAACCTAAGAAAAGTTATAGTGCTAAAAAAAAGGTAATGAAAAAGTAAAAACCACTAAACTCATGCTGTACCACAGACAGCATGTGTTTACTCACTCAACAGTCCATGTATTTACTTACTCTGTGCCTAACTTGCTCATCTGTGAAGTTGTTAGAGTAAGACCTCTATTGCCTTGTCTGCTTAGATTTTGAGTGCTTCTGAGCAAGTTGTGCTTTGTGTGAGACTGTGCAGAGGCTGGACTAGAAGGCCTGGGCTCTTTCTGGGTGCATGGTGCTGCAGGTAGTTGTAGTTATAAAACAGATGCAGCTGAGACCTGTGGTTGTGTTAACCAGCTTGCTGGTACGGGCAAGCTGAATGCAAACGCTGAATCACACAGCGGTGTACTTTGATGTCGCTCTGGTGCTGGTGTCAGGAGGGTTTTGTAGCACTGCTTGTTGTAACAAGGATTACAATTGTCAGCATAGCAGAACACCTGCTTTTCATCTTAAATTGCAAAACTTTACTATAAGGGGCTATTGTCCCCTTACACATGTTGCATTGCTCTCTCTGGCATTAAATTCTCTGAGCAGCAGTGGAATAATAAACTTCTGTGTATGTATTCTGCATTAGTCCCTATTCAATGCTTCAGGCATAGACTGGAAATAAGCCAAAAAGAAATGTGAATTTGTGGATCTGGGTGATGTTCCGGGTTTTTTTTTTAGTTTGGTTTTTTGTTTGGTTTTTTTTTTAAATAGCTTCCCCAGTGAGCTAGCTGCTCAAATTTGGGAATCATCTCTCATGTCTGAGTAAGTCTGTTTGGCATAATTGGCATGTGAATACATGTTTAGAGAGCTTGTAAACACTTCAGTGCTAAGAGAAGAATAGAGAAACAAGGTGCTAACAGATTTCAAAAATAATGCCTGGGAAAACAGGGTTCAGCTTGACCTACTTTTCATTAGCTTTATTCTTTAAAAGCAAAACAAAAGATTCAACTGTTATTCAATTTTCTGGAGCACTTAAAAAGGCGCTTGAAACATTCCATCTGAAATGGAGACCGGAAGAAAATGCCCGAAAGCTTTACAGTGTGATACAGAAAGCAAGCATAAGATGATGATCATTAATCAGAACAAGTTAAATAATTAAAGAAAAACATCTAGAAAATAAAATGAAGAGATAGAGATACCGTATCATCAATTTATTAATAATAGTTGCAGTCCATATTAAGGAGTACCACACCGAAGTTATTTCCACTTGCTGTTTGATAACAGTGGAGCACTAATATACTAAATAACATGATTCTGTTATTAACAAATACAATTCCAGACTTAAAATACCATGTGGTTGGCCTCTCAAGAGGTTACCTTAGAGCGGTCACTGGAAATAATCAGACTGTGCTTACTTTTTGGATGAGAAAGTTTTCAAAGGTGCTTGGTATTCCTGCCAGAAGACATTGTCCTGAGCACTGCGTCTGCTGCCTCTGGGACCTCAGCTACTTTAGAAATGAAAACAGTGCATCTGGTAGCCAGTGACAGGCTTACCACCCCACTGAAAGTGCAAAAAATTATTAGACTGCCTACTGCAGAAAAGTGTCTACGTTGCTTAATTAGCTTGTTGCACCAAGAAAACAATCCTGGTAATTTAGATACAATCATATGGGAAAAATTAGAAATATAACCAGGACTCTGCTGTTGCTGTCATTTCTGAGTGGATGGAATTGAGATCCCAAGGGAGTCAATAACAGCAGAAAACCTTGAGTAGGTTGTTTTTAATGCTGTAGGACTTTACATCTCCCCAAAGGCAGAGTTGATCCAAGGGATAGTGGAATCACCAAGAAAGTTCTGAGTCAGCAGGGCTTTGAATGGCTGCTATATCAAACATAGACCAAACCATATGAAAGCACTTAAACAAGTATGCAGTTGTTAGCACATGAATAGTTCTGATAAGAAAGATAAATTTCTTTATAATGCTGTGCTGAGGCCTCATGAGACCTCAGAAATATGTTTTACTGAAATTGTGTGTCACTTTAGGTTTAGTATTTGGGCTACATCTCTTGAGCCTTTCCTACCTGAGTATCACCCTAACAAACCTGACTGGTACAGGATTGCCAAAGGCATTTACAGATCTGCCTCAGCCAAGTGCCGGCAGCACATGTCCTGGGAATGAAAGCACTAAAGCTGGGGAGCAGAGCGTGCTGGACCACAGCCTACAGTATCTGCTCCCAGTGAACTGTGTGGAAGCGTCTCCAAGCCCAGCCCTGGCAAAAATGACTGGAAGTGTAAAATGTTATGGAGGCAGACGTTGATAAGGGTGAGCAGCCAGCTGAGGGAAACTTTCTCTCCTGCTTCACGTAGCGGTCTGGATGCAGAGGGGAAGTTTTAGGGGCCATCACTACTCCTGGGAAGTGATGACAGTACGAGAAGCGTGATCCAGAATTACAAACACTAGTAAAAAGGAGGAGGAGCAAGAAAGAGGATTCACAAGCAAAGACATGAAAGGAGGGATTACTAGAAGAGAAAAAGAAGAAATCAAGAGAACTTAATCAACTGACAAACACACTCCAGGGGCCTGAAGGGAAGCAATAGGTGCTGTCGTTCTCCGGTGCGTGTTCACAGTGCTGCTGTCCAGCTCAGTGCTGGCCCCTTCCTACCACCGTCTTACAGCTATTGCTTGTAGCTGCTGTCTCTCTGTATATGTGTGTGTATATATTCACATATATATAGAAGTGAAATCGACTTCATTTTGCTCCAGTTTCGTTTTTCATCTGAAGCTGGATGCAAATGTCCAGAGCTGGGTGAGAACAAACTCTCAAGCATGGACGGTGCTGCTGCTCCTTTGTAGTGGTTGTGGTCCTGCATACTCAGCTGGCACAGCAGGGGGGACGCACAGATAAGGCAAGTGCTTGACAGTGGGGACTACAGTTATGGAGTAGGGACCTCAGCGTTACAAAATGCTCTCTGGACATTGTGCCATTCTCTTGACAGCTGCAGAGATGGGGGATGATCCGCACTCCAGTTTGCTGATGTAGAAACTCAGATGACCTGTCTCGTAAGTGAAGGTCCCAGGGACAGTCAGCACTGCATTGAACAAAAACCTGTTCCTCAAGCTAATGTTTTAACCACTGTGCATCACTTTCTACTAAAGCACAGATGTGATAACTCGAGTCAGCTGAGCTGTTGTCTTCCAGGTGTCATTTTATTTATTGCCATCCTTAAGAGACCTGATTTTCCACTCTTGGGGAAATGCTTTTCCATGGCTATTGGCATGGAGCAATGAAGACATCCGGTGGCTGGTTGAGTTAATGGCAGGTGAGTGCATGTTTCTCGCGGGGAGCCTCAGTGGGGTTTTATATAGCCAAAGGTGCCGTGCTAGATCTAGTTAAAGTTTCATGTTGCAGCCACCCACCAAGGCTGGAAGCACACACCTCCCACATACAATGCTGCGTCCTACACCGTGGGGACTGAGTTACCAACCTGCCTCTCTCTCCCTCAGTGCTGTATTCCTGAATCTACTCTGATACAAAGGGGGGTGGGAAAGAGGTTTCAAGGCTTCTTAATCCCCACCCCCACTTCCCCCCATGGGTCTTAAGCAACAGCTCGTGAGGATTTCTCCTTGAAAGCTGGTAACCAGTGGACCAGATGCCTCTGGTCTTTTCCTCTGGGACTCGCAGCTACAAGTGCTACCAGTGACCTTTGAGGACTCCATAAAAAAAACCAAACCATGCACTCTTTTCCCATAGACCGTCACTGTGGAAACTACAGTCTTTCTTTGTGCTTCATTCATTTTCAATTTGGCCAGCCCTGCCACTGATATATGGACAAATGAGGAAGCGGCAGAAGAGAAAAGAATACTTGACAGAGGAGACCGGCAAATAAAAACTGTTACGTTATGCTGTCAAGCTCAAGTGTGAATAGCGCTGCACCTGGAGAGCTCTGACAAAGAGCCTGCATTCATGCCCTCATGTGTGGGAAGCCAGCAGACGTAAAGGAGCTGCCGTGTCAAGAGCATGATTCAGGAGACCTTCCTTGTTTGGGATTAATCATATAAAAAGGAGGCATGAGTAAAAATATCCTGTTCACAAGAATATCCTGTCGGCTGGATGTATGTATTGATATTAGCTGAGCAGAGCTGCAGAGAGGTCCGAGACATCTGGGAGATGAATCATCCCCAACCAGAATTGGAGCAATTAGCTACATTTAGACCAGCAAAAGGCCTTGAAAGGTGTCTAATTGAGTGGCTTGCAACTGCGCCAGGAAACAATGTGGATTTGACAAGAATCCCACAATTAATTTCTGTATTGACCTAGTGGGACACCATTTGCTAATGTGGACAGATTATCCTAGATAACTAATTCAATTCTTACAGCATCCACTGCAGACATGAGTGTTTTGTTAACTAGGAAGAAAGTAAAGGAGGTAGTTAATGGCAAGTCTTTCTTGCAGCCCATTATTAAATCTGTGACCATTTAAACATAAAACGGAGTTTTTGGCAAGGTCGAGGCCACACATTTCTTGGGCATAAAGTTCAAAATTCTGACCTGGCAGCCCCAATGGTTTTGAACCACTGTGTTAAACTACTTTAAACAAGCACACATTTACACGAGGACAAATTTAGAAGCTTAATAAAGGAAGACATGTCAAATCCAATTTATCTGTATTAAAAAAACAGAAGCAAATTATGTTCTAGGTAGGTGTGCAAACTTAATTTCCCAAGAAAAATAGCAATCATTCCCTTTATAAATACTAAAAGTAAAAGCTTTTGAGCTTACTTTAAATATTTTTTTAACAATGACAATATTTTTTAAACATCAGTCTTTATTATATGGAATTGCAATATAAGTAGTAAAATTCCTGCTTTAGTTCAACCAAAAGTGTGATGGCTAGACCTGAGAACTTGTTGGCAGATTATGACTGGCAAGATTAAGCCAGAATTAATTTGTGAAATCCAGAGTTTGCAATTTATTAGTAATTACCTGTGTATGTGTGGTACTCCCCAAGAGGAATAACTTTTATATAACAAATTGAGAAAATAAATAGTAGTGTTCTGGGGAGAAAGGTCTAACTCAATAAGGGGTGAGGCAGAAATAGGTTCCTTTTAATGATGTGGACTTTTGCTTTTTTTTCTTGCTGCTTGCGTTAGAGGAACTCTGTAGCTTAACTAATCACACTTGACCTGTGGCTTTGCTATTAAAACCCTTTTCTGAACTAAAGAAGTTTATATAAAATTGGCTGGTTTGAAGCAAAGAGGTTTATAGCTGGTCCTTCACAGTGGCCAGATGCAGACCTGGTCTGCAAAGCAGAGTGAGTTACCTTTGGATAAGGAGATGCAGACAGGCCAAAACTCATTATCTGAGCCCAGCTGTGAGTAGATAAGGTTGTGATGACTCTAAGGGATGTGCCTATTAATACAAGGGATGGCTGGTTTTATTATTTTAGTAAATACCAAGAAGCCCTAAGGGATATCTTCCCTTCCCACCTTCCCTTCCACCCCCATCAGCATGAACGTAAACTCTCCTGAACCCCATTAGACTCAGCCCTGAGTCTGGCTCCACTTTTGCCAGCTCAGTAAACTCTGTCTCTTGCTCAAAGTTTGTGGCAGTAGTAATGATTCAAAATAGCTCCATGTTTTATTTCAAGGAGTAGTAATCTGATGATAGAAGAAAGAATTAACAGGATTATTAATCTATGGATTATTCCTGAAGCAATTACAGATTAATATGCTGCAGATGCTTCAAGGTTTAAAATCAGACCTGCTTCACACCTTGCCAACAGCTGAGTCGGTCTTGCCAAGTGCCTAAGCAGCTCTTTGCACTGCAGCACTCAGAGGGTGATGAGATTCACTGCTCTGTGTGTGCAGATGCCACTGCTGTGGGGCAGGTTCAACCACGAAGAACTTGAATGTTCAGTAGAGAGCACAGAGAATTCAGGGGAAGGCAAAGGGGCAAGCTGAAAATCAGACTCCTGCCCAGGGCAGAGCTCATCCCTGGGTCTGTCTGCTGAACGGTTCTTCAAATCAAATTTTGGAGCAGCCTGTATGCAGTAGGTCACTAGGAATAGCAATGTGGAGTGCTTTGCAGAAATTTCAGTATGAAGTGGCAAGGCCAGTCCAGACAGCAGGAGCAGGAAAGGCTGTCACACTGCTGGATTAGCTCGCATGTGCCAGGGACTCTGGATAAAATCTACTGTGGATTGAAAAAATACTGAATTTTGGTGACAAGAGCTGCATAAGTAGATTGTCTATAATTTTTTCCTCTAGAATTTCTTTTAAGGTAATACAGCTTTCTGACAAAGGAGATGTTTCCATAAAAAAATGTTCGTTCCCCCTTTTCCTCTCTCCACCTTCCCTCCCACCTCCCCCCCCCCCCAAAAAAAGAAGAAAGCCTTCAGCACTCAAGAGCAAGTTCTTGGGTCTTGCATTGCCTTTCATTTATTTGTTTAGTTGTCATTTTAAAATAAATAACTTCATCTACCAAGGTCAAAACAACAGAGCTGCTCTAGAGGGGAATAATCCCTTTTCCTGACCTAAGTGACTCCATTAAAAGGTTATCCAATGGACCAGAACGCAACTCATTTAAGTGACCAGATTGCTTTTATGACATCCCTAATATATAAGCTTAGAAAAGGAAATCAGACTGATTCCTGTGACGTTTGGTTGAGCTGCAGGGAGGGGGACGGCAGCTCGGTCTGCTGAGGAGCGGCTGACAGCCAGAACATTTTGGGGCCAGTAGCGGTGGTGGTATTTTGATATCATTAATGCGTTGGGGGATTATGTATACAACACAATGGTGAGTTGCTATTGACTTTAAGTAGTTTCCGTTAGCAGCAACAGGGGAAGAAATTAAGAATGAATTAACGTTAACTGGTTTGAATCCGCTGAGGAGCTGAGGCACTTGGCCCCAAAGCCAAATTTCAGCCTTAGCATAAGTGTCCTCCTGTAATGCACAACGCTAATGTGATGTCAGAAAAGTGTTTACAATTTATTTCCAGTTATTTATTTTAATTATTAAAGTGGGAGTTTGAAGGTTTTGCTTGGTTGTTTTTTAAGCAAGCAGTTGTAAGCTAAAGTTTAGTGGAGCTAAGTGAGGGCAGCCAATAGAGCAGATGTTATTGCCGTACACAGCAGGAAAGTTTCATTTCATCAGGCTCTGGTAATTCAGTAAAGAGCTTTGGCAGAAATAGGCAGGATTTCTCTTGTACCCAAGCAGGTTCTGAAATTCTTGGATACTTTGGGGGGAGAAAAAAAAAAGAACTAGGAACTCATGCATACAGTTGGTGAGTTTCTCCTTCATACAGTAACAGATATAGCATAAAGGGTCTGGTAGGTTTTACTCCATTAGATTTGAGAGGGATCTTCCCCACTACTGCTGTGGACACTGGATGTGTTCCCCAGCTCTGTGGTTAGCTGTGCTGAGGACAGAAAATGACTAAGAGGAAGAGATTGTGTAAGATCTTCTCCATGCTTCTCCCCATGAGGAGAGAAGGGATGTGAGCTTGTTTGACTTGGGTAGAAGAGCAATTCACTTATTTTGCCATGAGGACAAAGGCTGAACTCTTGGGCCCAGAAATGACACAACAGTTCTCCTGCAAATCCTGATGAAAGAATTAATTCACAAGCTCCCAGTTCTTCAAGACAGCTATGCTGGGCTGGGCTGCTCTACAAGCTGTGTTTTAATGGATCCAGGAAAACTTCATTGTCCTTCCTGCTTCCCAGCAGGAGTTATGGGAAAACACTGGAGAACTAGTGGTACTCATTTAGTAACTACTCAAATGTCTTGTCTGTGAGCCAGCCAAGGCAAGCTAACAAGCCCACCCATTTAAGTTAAGAATTCCTCTTCTTTGTGAGGTGGTAACTCAAGTTACAACATGAGCTAACTCCGCAGTGAAGAAGTCTTTAAAAGGAATTTTCCTAAGGCCTTTCAAATTTTGGAGGAAACACAAGGAACAGGTCACTTCTTCCTTTCACAGTGAAATGATGTCTTTCAATACTATTACTAATCAAGCTTGTTTAGATGAAATAGGAAACACAAAATAAAACAGTCACATTTTGATCATTTATCCTAACAACTGCGGAAGTTATTGTAAAACTGTGGGTTTGGTCCATTGTTGTGTGAATAGACTTTGTGATGATTTCTGTTCATCCTTCCTGTACAGGAAGAAATGTCCAGGAGCGTGTTTTGTAATACTCCTGAACTCTTGGCAATGTGAGACCTCCGTAAAGCAATCTATTAAATCTTAGCAGAGTAGGGGGAAGAGACCACTTCTTTCTGTGTGTAAATTATGAGGCGTGCAGATTAGAGATGGGAATATTGCTGAGGCTTTACTATACTACTTCACACAGTGTATTAGTTACCCCGTCAATCTTATTGCTGTGGGAGGTCACCAAGTTAAATGTGTGAGCAGACTGGGAAATGGGATGGGTGATTCCTCTACTATGACAGCTGAAATTTCCTTAAGCTTTGCTTCTGAATTGTTTGATCCAGGACATCAGCAAATAGCTTTGATTTAAAAAGAGAAATAAAATTCCTTACCTCTCCCTGCCCCCAAGTCAAGCACCTGAATCAAGGTTTTTCAGTGGAAGTGTCATTTTATCTGATAGTTATTGCAGATTTGACAAACAGCTTTAAAAAAATAGCAATTTTGATTTTCAAGTCCTATGTGATGTTCTTTACTATCTTGTAAGGGCAGAGTTCCTGGAAGTTCTCACTGAATTTAGAAGTGATAGAGAGAGATGAAGGCTGTCACTTTGTGGATTTAGGAGACCAATTCAAGCTGCGTGTCTCTGCAATATCTTCCTGGAGGTGACTTGATCTGAATGTCTGAGAATACTCCCATATACTGAGGCAAGCTGGTGAATCCTAAGAGCTGTGCTCCAGGGGTTGAGCCATTCTTTGTAAGAGCTCACGTTATCTCCAGCAGGGCAGATCTTGCTCAACCCATAGGTACACTTGTCTGACCTATTTTGAGCAAGCTTAATGGGAATCTGTATCAAATAACTAGTAATGATGGCAGTGGGGGAAAAAAAAAATTATTTGCCTGACAATTGGGTCATCTTTGTTTCATCTTCCCACAGCTATTAATTTGCTTAAATTCCCCACATCCTTTGTATGACAGTTGTCCTCCTGCCTCTGCTATTGATTCCCATATGTTTTACCTCTGGACTGGAAGTCCACTTGTATACAGATGAATTCTTTTTCTTTTTTCCTTGCTGCCAGGAAAATGATGTTGTTCTTGTAGTTAATTTATTGTTCCTTTTTACCACTTGATATCATCTACTTCCAGATGTCTTTTTGGGTAGATGTCAGTGATTCAGTCCTATCTGAAACTGGCATCTGAGTCTTCCACACACGAAAAGGAGTGTGCGTTGGAAGGTATCATCATCTGTTCATAAGACTCAAGTAATCTTTCATGTGCTTGGCATTTGTTGTTCTACAATTAGACTCCTTTCTTAAAGATAATGACCTAATTATAGGCTTAGCGTCAGCAGTTCAGTGGAATATGTTGGTGAATCATGGGTGAAAGGGGCAGAGGAAAATTCTGCAGCTATACAGGCAAAAAGGTTGGGATATGACAATCAAATACTGCTCTTACCTTTTCTCCTTGATTGTAGTGCTGTCCCTGCTCATTGTGTCCCTGGGAAGAGAGTAGTGTGGTCTTCCTCAAAGATTAAAAATGCATTTAATGCATCATTTCCTTTTACTGTTTATACAAATTTAAGTGTCTAATCGCAGAAATATCTATAACATGTATCTTACAAAAAAGAATCGTGTGTCTTCTGTCTCTGCGGAGAACTTTTCAACATAAAAGGCAAACAAATTACCAATTATTTACTTTGTGTTTGCTTTGGTATTTTATTGCTAAATTGCTATTCTGATTTGTCATGGAGAATGCTTTAAGTTATTTCTCTAGCCTTACTCAAAGAACAGCTATCTTAGTGGTAGTGATAGCATACTAGATCCTATAGGCAGCTGTTTTCGATGCACAGCACTGGGATCTTCTTGAAAAAGTGACTCTGCTACTTCTCATGTAGTTCCAGTTAGCATCAACCATCTGCATTTGGACAGATCTGTCCCACTCTAAAGTGTGAGAAAGGAAAGGGAGGAACAGAAAGAAAAGGAATTTTCTCTGTGTTACCCAGCAGGGCTGGGAAGAGAACTAACCTGTCCTGTTTGCAGGGGCTTATTTCTCCTGGAGTTACAGGTATAAATCCTGATCTGTGGGAGGAGGAAGAGTGCAGTTGTACACATTCATCTAGCAGGCTTTGGAGCTCACAGGTGAAATACTGACAGAAAGCAACCTGTAATGACTGCAAAGTGAGACCTAGGTGGGGCTGGTAGGCGTGACTTCAGGTGCTAAACTTCACTAACTGATTTAGAAAGCAGACATTTCTAGGGCTGTATGTCTGCTGGGCACTACAGTTTCTTTTGTGCCTGTATTTTGGATCTTACACTTTCCTGGGTATGTAATATTAGCTTTCCAAAACAGGCACAGAAATGCTGCTTTCTGACTTTTTTGCCCGGGTCCATCTTTAGCTAGGTTATCTTTGCTCTGGAGTGCTCTGAGGTGCCCAGCTTTCACCCATGCGTGTCTCCCTTCAGGGGCCTCCTCCCCTGGTTGCAAAA
Organism: Numenius arquata; assembly: GCF_964106895.1. Classification (NCBI taxonomy): domain Eukaryota; kingdom Metazoa; phylum Chordata; class Aves; order Charadriiformes; family Scolopacidae; genus Numenius; species Numenius arquata. Next base: position 25,830,005 of record NC_133582.1, on the reverse strand, counting down.
GTGAGCCAGAGACCTGATTTTGTCTCCTTTAACTGCGCTGCTAGATCTGAGCACATGTTACTTAGGCAATAGCAAATTGTCTAAATTGAGGCCTGAAGTGACAGCTCTTGGCAATCTCTAACCACCGCTGCCTGAAAACACCCAAACTTTTCCAGCTATTGTGCCCAATACATGCTACAGCCAAGATCCGATTTCTGAGAAGGTATATCTTATATGCACTGTGTAATGCAATGTTTGTCATTGAAGATAAAACACATTTGGGCTTTGTCTTCTCTTAACACACTCTTAAGCAGGCTAGATCCTCACCTGATATAAATTAAAGTAGCTCTGTGCAAATCAATGGAGAAGTGCCAGTTTAAACTAGTTAGGAAATATCTGTGCATTATTAATCAGAGCTTAGATAATGTTTGTAGAAACTTGATTCCTCAACCAGAAGATAAATAGCTAAATAAGATATAAAACAGTAATGAGTGCAGTAGGCCAGAAATACGTATTGATGTGGAAATGTCTGAGATGTAATTGTTGGCTGTGAGAGTTTCCTTTCCCGCAGGCCAGGTGGTACCTCCAGGCACAGGAGGTTAGCGCTGGGATTTGGGGTCAGCAACCTGTTGCAGGCAGCATCAGGTTAAATCTTAAGGTTTGTCTATGCCTGGAAATTAACCAAAACAGCTATTCCAGAGTATCTGGAATAGCTATTTTGGTGTGTTTCCAAGTGCAGGCTGCTTTGAAATGCTAACGCTTGAAGCTGTTTAGCTTTTATTTACAGTAAGAAATGAAGATAACGGCCCACTAGAAACTTGAAGGAATGGGGGATGCTTTGAATTAAAAAAAGATGAGGTGGCTTTTATTTTATTACAAACAGTGACTGAGCATTTCTGGTTCACACAAAGGGATAAGATGCCACTGTGGCAATGAGTTTTCTGGTCGTGTTCCAGAGGTTAATGACATTGTGTAACAAGGATCTTCTACCAATATATAGGCTCGTGCAAAAGGGGGGAAATTCTGTTCTCGTAGCATGTAGGACAATTAATGATGAGATTAAATTGCATCTAAAAAGAGTCAGGCTAAGTAGCTGGACAAACTTTCTGGCGCTAAGAACAGAACACTGCCAGGGAGGCTCCATATTTATGAACTGCACATATTTAAGAACAAGACAGAAGAAAACTTTTAGAACAAGAAGTAGTGATTCTGCCTTGGGATAGCTGATGGGTGAGAAGACCTGCTAGCATCTGGCATCTGTCAGATGTATCTGGGCTACAGATGTGCACTGCAGACACAACATAGGAATATGATGTCTTGCAGTATCCTCACTATCTGATTGTATCTCTCCTGGTCCACCTGTACACTTACAGTAGATGCCTGCAGAAGAGGCTGCCCCGGCCATTAGGGGCTGCAGGGATGGGGAGAGGACTCTGCCAGTAGAAGATACATTTTTTGAGTGCAAGATGAGATGCTCTACAGAGAATTTGTGTGGCCATGGGAACATCCCAGGAAGCTGCTGTAATAAAGGCTCTAGGAATAAATAAATTATTCTGCAAAGGCCCCATGGGAAAGGGTCATAGAATGGTTAGAATTGGAAGGGACCTTAAAGATCATCGAGTTCCCAACCCCCCTGCTATGGGCAGGGACACCTCCCACTAGACCAGGTTGCTCAAAGCCCCATCTGTTGGTGTGCCGCTGACAAGGGGCCACAGCTGATCCTCATCACCTAGCTCTGCGTTACCAGCAGTCTGCACAGGGGATGACCATTGCATTGTGCAGGCCAGTCTACAGGGCCTAAGAGCTATTTATCTTTGGAGAACTGAAATGCACCATTTCAAACAACATTTGAAACTTGAATTTGAATGGGCATAAGAGACTTAAATTTCTGGCAAAATCCTCGCTTCAGCCTGAAGGAGGGCTCTCAAACGCTCAGTTTATCTCTTTCCCTTGGCATGGGGGCTTTTATGTTTGTCAAACTGTGTATTTACAGCTCTCTGAGTGGAGCACACATGGCAAAACGGGTACTGCCATTCCTGCAGCTTGACTGTGAGGGGTGGCCTGGGCCTGAAATACCTGCTTCACCTGGGTAACCTGTTGCAGGCTGCCTGGAGTTGTGGTCAGGCTGGCCAGAGGTTGTTTCACGAAGTCAGTTGGTGCAGGGTGCCCTGTGGCTCTGTCATAGCTCGTGAAGGCTTTTTCAGCGTCCTGGGTGGGACAGGAGGAGAGCTGGCAGGCACGAACCCTCACGGCATCCCCATGGCATCCTCACAGCCCCTCTGGAAAGGCACACAGGGCTTGGTCCTGCCTCAGCTGCAAATACCCAGCCACTGGGGAGAAGGAGAGCAAGTGTTAAAAGGACTAGTGGCTAAGGTAAGTGTGACTGTAGCAGGTACCCTAATGATGAATGGCATGAATGGACAATCACTCCTGCCACAGCAAATAAACCCTGTCACATGGAATCCGACGTTTTCCAGGGAAATCAGCTTTCACTGTGGGCTGCCAGAGCCAAATGAGCTTCATAAAGCACCTGCAGATCTGAGCGTCAAGCAATTATTCCACTATCTTGCCTAAAAACAAAAAGGGCCCTGCCCTTCGGTCACCTCCGACCTTTTCCAGCTAACATAAACTAATTATATTTGCGGCAGGAGGAGGAAAGGGGGGGCAGGAGAAAGGTGGTGGGGTAGAACCCACCACCCCAAACCTTTCTGCGGGTCTTGCGGGGGGCTGTCAGCAGTGCTGCCAGGTTTGCGGGGTGACTTGGCGGCTCCTTCATCAGCCCGTAACGCCGGGGAGCTCCTTGTCCCAAGTGCTTAAAGAGACCCGGGGGGGGCTAAACCCCGTCCCGGGGGTAGCGGGGCTGGGAGCGGGGCTGAGCCCCGGCCGCCCCGGGACAAGAGCGCCTTTGTTCGGCATCACTTAGCAGCAATTACAGCCCGTCAAAACAGTTTTTGTTTTACGACAACGTGTTAATGGGCCCACGGTTGGGTGTGAGAAGTAACCCAAGCCGCATGCACTGAAGCGAGGTTAGAGGTTAATTGAGACTTTCTAACACAGCGCATGAGATTTTTGCAACCTTTTGCAGCGAGGGAAGTGGGAAACAAAAAGGAGATAATGTGATACAATTAGTTGGAAAGCAGGAGGGTCAAAATTCCCAGATGGAAAGGAAAACTGGCCAAGTGAATCAGGCCAGATGGGCCACCTGGACCATAACAAATGCCAAAAATAGCTTCAGTCCTTCGTCTGGTGGACGAGGCAGTAGGTGGTATGTCTGTCCTTCACACTGGATTTAAAAGATGATAATAATAAAAAAAGCAAGGTCAACATTATAAACAGCAGTAGCTTGTTGCAATTTGTATTCCAGATCTATGATCATTAGTGCATCTCATATTTTTGTATTTATTTTCTTTATTTCAAAGTCTTCTGATTTTAACTCAGCAGCCCTCTTCGCATATGCTCGTGGTACTGGTCTGCTGATAAGCTTTGAGCTTTCAACCATTTGTGTTGCTTTCCCCTGTGTGAACCTCTGGAGCATTATTAACTAGAGCATTAAGACTTCAAGACAGGGGTTCTCCAGGGTCAGTGTGAGGGTGTTATGGCGTACCTGCTCCTCACTCACTTCCCTCTGCAGCCAGTGACTATGTCGCCACTGCATCTGGAGCTGGGGACAATGCTGGTGATGGTGCCCAGAGATGTGGCTCTGGGTCTGCCTTCCTTGGAAGATCACTAGGGCTAATGCACTCGTCCCCTTACTCTGTGCTGCTTTAGTTGCTTCCTTCCTTCTCTGTACTTCATCATTTTCAACACCTCTGTAGGGTGACACATATAAAACAGGAAAAAAAAATCTTGTATTTGCCTCCCAGCTTGCACTGGAAATGAACTGCAAGGTGACTGGAAGTGCCAAGTCATTTTTGGCACCTGTTTAGCGCTTATTTGTTTTCCTAGAGCCAGTGTGATTAGTTTCCTTCGCTATCTCAAGACCTTATAAGCTTCCTCTATTGGAGCTGAATCATCTGCTGTAGGTGCCTGTAACTCCTTTTCTGTGTCACGTCCTAATATTCGGGGAAACCACACATAATGAGTGCGATATGCAGGAAATCATGCCGCCCATCCGTCTGTTGCATATAGCTGCCTTTTCCTTGTTGCCTCAGCAGCTTGTACGTGCCGGACTTGACAGCCCTCAGTTGTTGCCTTCACTCTCCAGTGGGCTGAATGAGGCTGATGTCTAACGAGGAGCTGCTGCCAGCCCTGGGGTACCTGGTACAAGGTCAGCGAGGCCCAGCTGGGCTTCATTAATGAGGACTGGCCTGGTGGAGAAAGAGCATTGGCAGGGGGACAATGGCACTGTGCAGCCTTCAGAGCCCAAACCACCAGCTCGGCAAGCAAGGGAAAAGCAACAACTTATTAGGGCAGTGGATTGCCAAAGCTGTGCCCAACTTTGCTGACCCTGCCTCGTTTTCCATCTCTTCTTCCCCTTTCATATGCCTAAAGGGAAATGTGGGGAGGACGAGAAATGGGGATGGAGAAAAATTCAGGCAAAAGTGAAAGGGGGTAACAGAAGTGGGAGAAAATGGGTTGCATTTCATATCTCGGGATTACCTAATATGTGCTCCATCTAATTCCCAAGTTCAAAGTGGCCTGGTGACTATAGAAAGAGAGAAAAGAGGAAAAATAGAGGAGGCTTGAAATAAAAGCAGAGCCCAGCCATTCAGAAGGCGTAAATGAGAGAAGTGACTGTGACTTGGACAAGCTTGGCTGTCCTCTAGCAGGATCTCACTGTGTAAGCAGAACACTGCTAGGTGTTAAAAGTTACATGCAATGACCAGACATTTCTAAGAATGGGAATCATCAGCAGGAAACGTAATAACACCCTAAGCTTTCATGCAGGACCACAGGCAGACAAATCTTGTAGTTCTATGTTCATCCAAGATCCTTTCCTGTGCTGCAAATATGCCCAAAGTGAATGCTCTTTAAAAGGTGCTGCATGAACACATTGCAAGGGTATTTGCAGTGCATAATGTGTTAGAGCCTGTGCTCACCTTAATTACTTTTCTAGCCAGGTGTGAATCTCAAGGGAACACTGTCCCTGACTTTCCCCATCTCTTCCTCTGCTCCAGCCTGCTCTAGTAATTGTTTGTAGGGCTGCATCTACCTGGTATTTGGGGAAGCCAGAACAGAATAAAGCAAAGGGAGCTAAAAAAGACAGGTTTTAATACAATACAAGGCAAACTTGACCACTGCTCCAGGACAGCTGCTCTTGCCATTGAGTATCTCTAAAGGGGGATTGGGGAAAAAATGGGAGAGGGATGTGCGGGGAAAAGAGCTGGCTGCAGCTCCTTGCACACTGCGTGGGCTAAATACTGTGTGCCTAGGACCACCATCTGGGATAGTCTGCCTCCACCTGGGTCCCAGCACAGGGCAATGCAGGTGCACCTTTCCCCTTCAGCTCCCCTCCACCTCGAACAGCAATGCTTTTATCCCAGGTACTGTGTGAGATCTCATGACACTGCTTCAAAAGATACTCAGACAGTAGAATTCACCTACGTTATTTTTAATTCTATTAATCTAGTCCTAAGGTTGCCAGCGTAGCTCACAGGAACCACGGAGAATTTATTTTCCTTTCATTTGAACAACATGGCTTCTGTTTATTGTTATGGGTGTTGATGATTTATTTGTTGGTTTATTTGTGAGTGGATTGGTGTTTTTTTTTCCTTCTCTTTGAAGCATCAGAGATTGGCTCCAGCTGAAGGTAGGATGCTGGGTGACTGATATGTGCTAGTATCCCTGCTGCTCCTAAGCAAGCTTTCCAGTATCTGGCTTGATATTTCTTACTTTCCATTGGATAGTACTTGGTACTATCCTTGGGTTTGTGGTAGTTTGTACTGAAAGCTTTTGATTTTTCTCCATAATGCTAGGTGGCTTCTATGTCTTCTGGCATATGGGACAAACCGTTTCTCTCACCTTGAGTCCACACTTGGCTTCAGGAGATTGTCCTCTCCAGTCTGCTGTTCCTTTCACCCACTAATTTTACAAATCCAGAAGAAGAACTCCAACCCAAAACACTTTTGAACAAATATTTTGTGAACTTTAATTCCAAGGCCAACTGCTTTTCCTTTGTGATTTGTCATTCTTTACTGCACTGAAGACCTCTTTGGTGTTTCAGCTCCAAGAGTACAAAAGAACCAGTGTCTCATGCTCTGCCAATCTATCCAAGTAGATAAGAAGGTCATGTCTATATTGAACATTGAATTAACTTAACATTGTGAAGCACAGTGGCTATATCTTCACCTTGTGTAACAACTGGAGGTCTGGCTCCTAGTAAAAACATTGCTTGGTTTAAGATAGTTCTTCCCGTGATTTCTGGCTGGTAAAAATTGGCCCAAATGTTGCGATACAGAAAAAGAAAAGATTTCTGAGACTGTTGAGTTTCAAGAATAGTTTGGTACTGTAAATGGCATTAGTTTAAGATACAGCTACTGCAAGATGTGGTATAGCTTTGACTTTGTTGGCTGGCTGTTGTGGTTGGAAGAAATTGTGTGTAAACATGCTGGTGTGAATAGGTTCCAAGTGCTTTAAAAATACTCTTGCACGGCTGTGACGTGGATTTCTTGAGGGTCCTGTCAAAGTATATCCACTCATCACAAACGTGATGTCTGTTGATTGCAATGGACGTGCCTCAGGAGCGGACAGTAGATCGCTGGTCTCTGTGTGTACAAGATGGGAAATACTCCTACTGCTGATCCTCTTGGTTTTGCACCCAGGGAGGGAGCAGTCATAACCTGGTACTGCAAACTGGTAACTCAGCTGCAATTCTTTATCTTTTGAACACAGAATATGTATGTTGGTTTCCTTTTGAATAGCTATTTAGGTATTAAAGCCATATGATTTAGTTCATTTGTCATCAGGAAAGTTCAAGAACATTGCTTGAGCGATAAACCAGTTAAGATATTTTTTTTTTCATTTGGAACAGAGCAATGCAGTAGGATTAATGGTCAACCTATTTCTCTGCTGTGGATAGTAGCTGAAGATTTCCAACAATAAATATCTGGTTTTAAAGTTTGGAAAAGCACAATAGGGAATAAAAATAAGGTTACTTAGCCAATGAAACACAGATCAGTCAGAACAAAATACTGCTTTTAAGAGCAGGAACTACAGGAATACTTCTGTTGTCCTTCAGTTGCCTGCTTCTGGGATGAAGGCTCAAATCAACTTGAGGAGAATTATTGCTACCCAATGCTTATGCTGTCTTTTACCCGAACATCTTTTTTGGAACATTACTTGATTGCTGGCATCCAAAATAAGGTGAAATTTCAAAATTTAGAAAAGTTTTGATCAGCTCTTATGGGATAAATAAGGGAAGGAAATCTCTAAAGAAAAGTGGAGTCCTTTTGACTTCTTATTTTGGTGGTTGTTGGGGTTTTTTTATGATTTTTTTTTGGTTGTTGTTAATTTGGGAGTTTGGTGCCTTTTTTTTCCCTCAAGATAATGATCTGGCTGATTTTAACAGAGCTTTTCCATGCTGGTGGTGCTGTCAATGAGGGGAGAGGCAGGCATATCGCTGTTAAAAAAAAACACCACAAAACAAAACGAAAAGCCCAAAGCAGTTCTGCTATCCAGCGCTGTACAGTGATGCTCTTCCAAGCAGTGAGTGGGGATGTTGCACCTACAGCATTGCTTACGCATTCAGCATAGGGATCTTTGGTGGAAACTCTTGCTTGAACCCCTGAAATCTGGGTGCAGGACAAAGAGCAACAAATGTGCATTTTCTGAGAAGTGTGGGGGTTTAAGTTCGCCACCTCAGTGAAGTCAATGACAGCTGCACTGTTAAAAACCCGGGCAGACCTGACAGCCCCAGCACTTTAGTTTGAGGTGTTTCCAAACACACCATTCCCCGCCTGTTGCCTCAGAGGGAACAGATGGAAAGTGTTACCAGTAAAGCGCATTTTCATAGGCTTTCTGGCTCTCTTTAGCAAAAGCCGTAGAAAAGTCTTCAGACAAATTAGTGCCTAAAGGTAGTGGAAGTCTTTAGTAGCCCTGGAGAACTGCTGACTCAGCCTGTTCTCAGAGCTGTGTCCAAGGGGACCTGCTTTCTGCCTTCAGCGTTTCCACCATAGATGGTGATTCCTTCAGAATCAATTAGATTGCTCTCAAATGTCTTCTTAAGTTAATGAGTCTAGTTAAATCCTAAGAGTTACTTATGAGCCATAGTTCAACAAATGGCAGGCGCAGCCAACAAAAGTCAATATATGACCCAAGGAAAGATCATGTCAGATAAGCCTGATCTCAGCCATGATGTGCACTCCTGAATTTTTCTTCCTTTTAATCTCACATCTTCCTGTTCCGCAAGCTGCTGAGCCAGGCCATACATGTGCCTATGAGGGGTGTGTGGGGCTAGGACAGGGATGGGTTTTAGCTGGTTGGTTGTGTGTTGACCTGTTCCCATTCCTGGTTCAGTAGCACATCTTCCCCAGGTGCAGCTCTGTGCAGGGAACAGGGGTGCAACTGCACTGCCACAGCAGAGGAAGGAAGGGTTTAACGGGGGGTTAAATGCATACGCGTGTCTATACTGTGATCATATGTACACCACGCTGTAAAAGCTCAACAGAGTAATGTACTTATAAAACACACGGTCATTTAAAACACAGTAATTTGGCCCCCTTTTTGCATTGTTTAAACTAGATACTCAATGAGCAGAATGAGCATCAGTGCAGCTAGTCTGATGGATTTGGTTTTAGATGGTTTATCTTCACCTATGCTGTGCTGATAATTTCCTGTGCTCTGCTGATCATCATCTTCCTTCATCCCATGGGAGAGAAGGTCTTCTCTCAAGTTTGGTGATCCCTGTTTGTAGTGACTCCACTGGTGCTCTGGGCTGTGTGTTTGTCATGGCAAGCACAAATATACATAATGAGGCAGGGATGACAGTATCTCTGTCATGACCTGCCCCTTGCTTTTGATGTCACCCAAAGCCCAGAGATACCGTAAGGATGATCTCTGTGGGTTAGTTTGGGCTTTGGAACAAAGCAAAGGGTAAAACTTCTGACTCCCATGTCGAGTTACTGTAACACTGATGTTACCATAACATGAATATTGCAAGGCCATACATAGTATGATGTGAAAGAAGGTGTGGTAGAGGACATGGACACCTAGAATCATGACTGTCTTGGGGAGGCTACACAGGGGACTGATTGTTCACTGGCTCATCCAGCACGATACTGCAGTGACTCGTCATCTGTGGTGAGTTCACGGAGTCCTTGCCTGGGCCATCTGGGACAGAAATATTTCACCTTGGGGCTAAAAGGATTTCATATCTTCTATTTGATTCTGCGTGCAAAATCCAGCTTGCAGCTGCAATACGCGGCATCCAAAAGATTCAAACCCACGCTTTGCGTGCCCAGAACTTCATTTTAAAACAACAGTAATTATTATTTTAAAAAGGGAGGTTGGGTTTTCTTTTTTCCTTTTAGGGTTTTATTTCAAACTGGGAAAATACTTAGTCTTCTATTAATCACTTGGCAAGTTCAGGTTTGAAGAAACAAAGCTGTTTTTAAATCACTTGAGAACCAAAAGAAGAAAACGTCTGGAAACTCTTAATTGATTCTTTGTATGTTCTATAAAAGTCAAATATAGCTGAACTAAATTTTTCAAAATATGTTAAAAAATTTGTTTCCAAGCTTGAATTGTCTCTGCCAAATTTCATCTCAGAATGAATTTTTATCCTGATGTTGATTTAGAAAAACATTTAAGCAGATGTAGTAATTTAAGCATTTACGTCATGGGGACTATGCACATGCTGAAAATCAAGTACATTTTTAAGTCTTCTGCTACGATAAGGCCACAAACGTTTCACAATGAAAAGACTTTTTTTTTTTTTTTTTTTTGAGAACTAAATATCCTGAATTTCCAACTTTCATGTTGGAGGGGTCTGTTTCTCCAAGAAAATAAAATAAGGTGGAATTAAAGCTTTCTGAATAGTGGAATAATTAAAGAAATAACTGGTCAAGATCTTGTGCTCTCTTGATTTATAGCCAAATGAATACAGCTAAAGGGAGCTGTGCAAGGAGATATTCCTCTTAGGCTATGATTTCACACGGTACTTAGAATATGCTTAAATTTCTTTGTGTAAATAGTTTGATTGGATGAATGACTTCAGAAAAATTATCCTTGCCTTGAAAGTTTAGCACCTATTCTAGTACCAGGCTGATTTGAAGTGACAGTCTCCAGAGACAGGAGAGAGCCCAGCTTTTCACATGAGCTCACTGGAGCCAAATCAGATCAACAAAAAGGTTAGAGGTGGCCATTTTAGAGAAAATAGGCGTCCATATAAATGGGAAGAATGAGGTCTTGGAAGAGTGTTTGTACAGTAGTATGTGACTAATCAGGGCAGATTTTAAAGGTAGATGTTTGAAATTAGCCTAATTCAAAGCCCACTGAAGTGTCTTTGACTTTAAAAGGCTTTTGATAGAGCCCGTAGTGAGCACACATCTGAGCTATGGAGCTTGAGTGCTCATACTGTAGAATGTGCAGCTTCTCGTTTCTGAAAATGTGGTCCCACACTTCAGGCAAAGAGCCAGTGCTTCTGGGAATGTCTTGGGTCAACTGCTGGTGTCCCAGAGTTTTCTGGTACCTTGCTTAGAGCCATTACTATAATAACTGGATAAGACTTTATTTATCCAGGCTGGTGGAACGCAGCATGTAGCGAGCAGTCTATCTGCTTTTCCTAGTCATCTCTGTGACTTCTGTTGAATTTTCTGAGATCATTCGCCAATAAAGCAGTACAATATTCCATGGTTTGCAATAGCTTAAGCTAAGTAGGGTACTTACCAAAAGGAAAAGGAAATAATACGTATTTCCCCCTTGCTGATGGGTTTTGCTTATGTTGAGGGAAGGAGATCTTGGTATTGCAAACGCACTGTGTCTGCTTGGGTGATTTCTGATTTTCCCATTTCCGTATGGAGGATGGTATCACCTGTCATTTTTTCCTTTTGTCATTTTGTAACTTTTCAAAATTTACCAAGACTTGCAAAAGTGAAAGAGGCAAGAACAAAGCATGAAAGAAATGTTTTAGTTTTAAGTATTGTCAGACTTTCAAAGAACCTAAAGCTGTTTGAAATAGTTAAAGGAAAAATCCCTGAAGAGTAGAAGCTGAAAAAGTGGGGCAGGACAGGGACAGTACTTGCTTTAGCTGAGAAAAGATAAAAAAAGTGGGAAGATCAAGATGAAGCATACATACTTTGACATACTAGGATTTATTTCTGGTTTCAACCTTAAGGAATAGAAACAGCTTCAACATTTTTTTCCTATAATTTTTTTTTCACTCCCTCACATGCACTTGAATCTTAGGCAAGAAGAAAAGGACCAACCCTGACCTGCACAACAGGACTGGATAGGAGAGCCAGTCTTGTAATATTGATACCAGACGATGCAGACTTAATTCACTGAATCTTTTAGTCTGAGTCTAATGATTTCAGTGGTGCTGATGGTCTTTAAAGCAAGATAGGATGTATTTTCAAAGGTCTTCTGTGGCTCAGCTGTCTGACCTGGGTTTGATGCAGGAATGGTGGGGTGAGCTCCTCTTTCTTGCAGGATATCAGATTGACCCCTCCTAACCTCAAAACCTTTTTAGCTCTACTAGCCACTGAAAAGTCTCCAGATAATGCTGACTCTGAACGGTACCATCTGGACTTCATTTGAATAAAAAGTCAGGATGGAAAATCCTCAGTAACTCTTGGACCCAAAGGCCACGGTTGAAATAACAGCACCCACCACACTTGCAAGAGTGCAACCATTCCCATGCCTTTGAGCACTGACATCCCTCCCTCGCTGGTGAGAAACCACCCACAGATTCAGAAGTGTTCGTGTTTTTTTTTCCAGGGTAACCAGAAAGGCATGTGTGGATTATCCTTATAATAGACTGGTTGGCAGAAACAGAATTGTATGTGTTTAGCAAACAGTGTATTTAGAAATGAAACATAATGTATTTTTAAAACTCACGCTTGGATTTCTTGCTAAAATCAGTGATAGGAGCACATACTAATTTTCCTGTTCTGCAAAGCAGTTTAAACTGTTGACTTTCTGTGCTCTTCTATTTGCAGGCACAGGTAGCTGGTGTTTATATTTTAGCTCTCTTAATTAAGATAAAATAAAATAAAAGGGTGTGATTGGAACCTGAACAACCATATTACAGAACTGCATTAATTAATTATTCCCAAGAGGAGACCTTTTCCTGAATACCAGTCACTGTGGGTTTCCTCCGTGGCTAGGAAAGGAAGTGTTAACCAATGTCTGCAGCAAGTCAAGTCCTGTGTGCTCGCTGCTAACGCTGGCAGGTTTCTACACACTGTTTATATATGGTTATGTGTAGAGATGGTTGAACCTCAAAAGGTTTTGGAGGTTCAATTCTAGTTATTACAAGCGCATTATTATTGAATGCTTATCTGAAGCATAGCAAAACCTCAAAGCCAGCTGGGAGGCTCCCAGGCAGAGCCTCCTGCTTGCCCTCCGGCTTGTACCAATGCGCAATGCTCTCCAGACCTCCCAGGAGTGGCAGGATGTCTTTTGGGAAGGCTCTGTGGAGTGTGGCAGGAGCAGGATGTCTTTGATGTGGGTCTTCGCGGTGTGGCTTGTTGACGGAGGAGACTTAAATGAGGTCTCACAGCTGCATTGCTGAGCTAGATAGAGCAGGTGACATGTCCAAAGGGACAGAAATGAATCTCCTTCACGATTTGTTACAGGAATTGTTGCAGCTAAGAGTAGTTATTAAAGAAAGGAAAGAGTTTCCTGGCCCTTCCCCTCCTCGCCTAGTGGTGGCCTGAATTTGGATTATGCTGGGATACAGTGTCATATTGTTATACTACTGTAACACCGATGGGTCATTTCAGTCTGCCTGTACCTCCAGCTTTGGCCAGGCTGAGAAACAGTACGAGTTTGTAGTCAGTGAATGAACTGAAGGTGTTGAGTAAGCAGGCATGGCTGATCTTTGGTGAATATTTGATTGTGTTTCCCCTCCTTAGCATGAGCAGATAATTTTGGAAAGATACTTAATTCTGTGAGCTCTTTACACAACACAAACTTGACTACACCACCCTTGTTGCTGCTTTCAAACAAAGACCACATATTTCTGTCCTGGTTTTTAGAAATGAAGCTGGACTTGTGTTGTCAAATGCTTGGAAATTTGGGATGTCTCTGATGTTTTACTTTGATGCTTGCTGTTTGTGATCATTATGACTCATTTTCCAGCAGGAGTCAGAGGTTTTGTCTGAAAATGAGGATTCCATAGTGTACTCTTAGTGACATCCAGACCCGTTTCACAAACATGCAGTCAAAATAGATCATATAGAGAGAATGGGAGCATTAGTCAGAGTCTTGGGTTGGGAGCGGAGCTGGGAATTCAGTCCATGTCTGGCACAGGGATGCTGCTGCTGAGCTGGGAAATAAAGTCACATTTCACAAGACTGTCCTTCTTGTTGACATTCCAAGTATTATAGAATAATATCAATGTAGTAAGTGTCAGTGCTGGCATCCCTTTGTCTGGCACACAAATAATCTTAGCTAATCCCTAAGAAAAGGCAGAAAAAGCCAGAGTCAAGTATTTTTATCTTGTTTGCTTTTATCTCATAGTAGAAAAAAAATCTTCAGCATCTTTTGTCTGCATGATGTAGGTTAAAATAACACTGCCATAGCCAGGAAGTTTTCTGTTAATGTGTGAGAGTTATTTCTGGAATATTATTTGGACATAACCAAAATGTGCCTGCTTAGCTTTATCTGAGCCTATTGTTTCTGTTTTACTCTGCATTGCTCTGCAGAGTAAATACTATCCAAGAATTTGAATAATAGGTTTTTTTCCAAGAGAGAGAATTTAGAAAACTTTAATAGTCATTCACTTTTTCATCTAACTTTTTTCCCCACCCACCTTTTCCTAATCTGCAGTAATTTTAGCTATATCTAACATTCGGTTGTAATTTTATGGCATCCAGCTAACATTTGATCTCTGGTATGGCCAACACCATTTCTGCTTCACTTCTAGTTGAGTTAGGGAGTCAAATCAGAGCGTCATCCCAACCATAGCCACAAAATCTGAAGTAACTCCAGTTACTCGGGTTGTTTTGGGCCAGCTGCGTATTGAGGTGAGCAGATTCTCACTGGGAGTCTCTGACAGCAGATGAGTTTTTGTTGCCGAGTTCCTAGAGAGTCCTCCGTAATGTCTGTGGGTCTGTTGGCAGAATTGCATGAAATTTCTCTCAAGTGATTTTTAGGTGGTTTTTTTTTTCCCACAAAATTCTTTTGTTTCTTGCAGCAGGGTTTGTGTGGAGCATGTTTTCCTATGCTTTAGTATGCTGGGAAAATAAAACAGCGGGGGGACTATGTTGCACGTTCTTGGTTGCTTAGTGTTATGAGTGATATCGGACACCAGTGGAGGCTGCTCTTTAAGTAAGATGTTCTGGCATTTGCATGACCCGACGTGGTAGCATTGCAGGGTGACGGTGGCAGAGGAAGTGAGTCAGCATCCTGAGGAACGATGACCCAGACGGTGGTTCAGCACCATGGGAACAGCGCACTTTAGGATGTCATCTGCAAAAGCACTTCATTAAGTAGACCACCAGAGAATGATGACAGCAAAGGCAATATTTTCAGTTCCCTAGAGGAAACACAACTCCCACAGAAAACCTCCTAGCACTTGTTTATGGAAAAATAATATCTTGATCAAGATTTTGCTTTAGTACAGGATTTCTGATGTTATCTTGTATTCTGAGCCTAAAACACCCTCTTGATCTGGCATCCCAGTGACTCTCTGCCCCTGGAATAAATGCCATCTAGGAAGATTGTGCTTCGTGCTCTGTATTTGTGGCAGCACCACTGTGAATGAGGATCACGAGTCCAAGAGCAGCTGTTGCTCAACACTGCAGAGCAAGACAAGGCGTTGGGTTTGATCCAGGCCTGATGTAAGCAAGTCTTGCAGGGCTTGCTGTATTGTTGAATTTGGCCTATTCTTATTCAGGAACGGACTGTGCTGCCTACTTGGCTGTCCCAGTCCTTCATCCTGAGCCAAAGGAGGCTAAGGCTATTTGTGGAATCTGAAAGTGAAATCCTGGCCCTTTTCAACTCAATGGGCATTTTGGTGTTGACTTCTGCAGGGCAGGAATTTTACCCTGAGTATCCCAGATGTCAGGAATACTTTCTAGTTTTGTGATTCTTTGTGGAAGATGTTAGATGCTGTTTTCCTTAGCTCCGCTCTCTGCTTGGGCATAAGGGACCTGCTTGGATTATTTTAATTGGCAAATACATTTTTCCAGCATCTGTGGCAGAAATAGCTCTGTGCATGAAGTGCCAGGTTAAGTAGCTCCTGTTAAGTAGCCCCTCTGCAATCCTGCAGTTAACACTAGTTGTTACTGCCAGACCCCTCTCCATGGGTTGTGTAATGTCCAAGTCTTTGGTGGCTGCTGCTGTTCTAATGTGTTGTGTTTTTTTTTAAATTCCTGGAGGTATAGCCTTTGTTTTGGCAGTAAAACAGGAACAGTGAAATCCTGGCACCAGCACCGGTGAAGGCAAAGCTTCCATGGGTTGAAGCAGGATAGTAAGAATTTTATCTGAGAAGCCTGAAGGGAGCAAACAGACCATATTACAGTCCTGGTGTGTGCTAACACTTGGTGTTGCCTCTGCTGGTGTTGAACCAGGAAACATCAGGTGTGGGGGGGTTTCCAGCAGGGAGCCACAAAATGCTCCAGAGCTTTGAAGTGTTTCCACACTGAAGTCAGGCAAGGAAGGAGGACATAGTTTTAGGAGTGGCTAAACTCGTTTTCAGCATTATGCTGGACTTTGTGGGAGAGAGAGACTTCCGTGGTAGAGTTTTACTGATATTCTTAGTATAAGAGAATGTGGGTGTAATATGGAAATATTTGGAAGTGAGAGTTTCCCAGAATACTTCTGTTTTTTCTGGAGCACAAGTCTTATTGTTCCAAAAATTTCCCAGAATGTATGTACTATAGAAAAAGTGATAGTAGGAATACTGATTTTTTGATGGGTGCGGTTTAATTGTAAAGTCCTTTTCCTGACTCAGATGTGCAATCCATTTGTCAGCCTTTTGGTACTTCTGGCTGGACATCAGGGTGGTCTCTTAAAGAGTTTGAAGAGTCCCTGTGCTACAGTTATTACATCCTACTCTATAAATGTTCACCTGGAATCATAGAATTATTACTATTAGTAGTAGTATTTTAATTGTTAGGTCATGGTGCTCATTCTACAAGATTTTGTGTGCCCAGTTTCAAGATGAATTAAAGGCTCCCTTCCTGTTTGGTGATGTTTTGTAGCAATTAATCTTATGTTTTTAACATCAGCACCTGTTCCTTGACAGCTTTCTTGCTCCCTCCCCCTTTTCTGACACAAGTAATTTATTTATTGAGGTTTTATTGTATTTCATAGCTGAACTTACCTTTGAAAATTTGTTGGAGAGGACCTAAATAAATCAATAGTTCACTCAGCAACACCATTAATGTGGTTAATAAAACAAATTTTATAAATTTGTCACAGACCTTGAAAGTGGTGCCAAAACCTTTTAAATCCAAAGCACTACTTTTCTTCCACACTCCCCTCCTGCCATGCTGGTCACGTTTTCTGTTTCTACAGTCGGGTGGCTACAACACTGAGACAGAATTTAATTCTTCATAATATGGTAAATATACAAAGCCCTAGGTCTGTTGCCCAGATGGCAACATCCTGTAAAACCAGCCAACTTCACTTCTTTAAAAAAATTTATAGTCTTTAATTGAAGGACTCGTTAAAAAAAAAAAAGGACCTAATTTCTTGTCTTAACAAAAAAGTAAAATTTTACATCTCAGTCATACACAAATATTGTAGTCTTTTTATGCTACAGATAACAACAGACACCTCCCTCCATCCAGGCTCAGTTATTCCACTTGAAAGTACTTTTGCAGAAATAGCTGTTTTCTGTGAAGGAGGGGAGATTCCTTTGCCAAGAGAGTTATGTCTATGCTGCAAACTATACTAGTATAGTGATGCTGATTAAAAAAAGAGGCCACAACCCTAAATAAACCATTTGTAGCATTATGGAAAGTGTATGTGCTGCGAAGGGCCCTTGTAGAAAAGAATTGCTCAGGAAATACTTTTGCAATCAAAATTAAGACTGAAAATCAGGGATAGGGATTGGGATTGGGCATGTTGCCTTTTTTTTTTGCCTTACTTGTAAGATGAGCATTATCTGTTTGTGCTAAAGTTTTCTTGGCTCAAAAAGAGTGGGATCAACACTAGTCTGTAGAAATGCATCTAAAGGCTGCCAGGGACTTCAGTTTAAATAGGCAGAGGTTTTCATGAGCAGTTCATATCTTGTGTACCCAACCCAAGCAACCTGGTTTAGAGCAGAGCCCGAACTGGCAATTGAAGATCATGAGGATGAAATTGTGTATCTCAAGGCAATAATACAATCTCTGTGTGGCTGCTCTTCTCTGCCATGCTGAAGTGCTGTCCTTTGCCAATCCACACTCTCCCTGTGGCTCATTTTCAGCTGCTTCTCCAGTCAAGAATCAATGCTGTTCTGTACCTGGCAGGTCCCTTTGCAAAGCCCTGTGTGCTATGAGGAGGCTGAGGCTGTACCTTGCTCCTCCAGTCTTGGCACCCATTTTGGAAATGCTTCCATGCATACCTTTGCAGAGCTTTGGGTGCTGTTGCAGAGCACTTTAAAAGCAGACTTTCCACCCATTCCAATGGGAACCACACTGCATTCACAGATGGCAGAAGCAGGCCAAGAAAGTCTATGACAAAATCTCAGATGCAGACAGTCAAAGCCATTAATAAGAGGCAACTTGAACTGTAGTTCCAGAGGGGACTAGGGCAGTCTGCAGAGCTCCCCTCAAGGCTGTTAGTATCTGAATGGCTCTAGTGTTATCTCTTTCCAGTGCTCCATGCTTGCTCCATTAAGACTTTTATGTCTTTCCACTGAACAGCCAGCTGACCATAGCCAATAGGATTTTATTTTAATTTCCCAATAGGGTTTTTGTTTTTCTTGAAAAAATGGCTGAGACCTGAAGGATTTTCCAGCTGGAAAATAAGACCTGTCATTTGGAAATTCTGACTATATCTAAGTAGACACCTGTGTAGTACTTTGGATGTATTATGTGACTGGAAAAGAGTGTGAGGGTGCAGGAAAATGGAGGGGGCAGGAAGAACTTTAGGAGCCTATTATGTTCATAGCTATTTTGCGTTTTCCCGTTTCTTCCCTAAAGGTAAGTTTTATTTAGAAAGAAAAAGGTCAAAGGTAAGTAATATTGATCACAATAAATTGGAATGTTGAGTGACAATGGAATTTATAGTAGTATGTGCTGATGCTGTGCCGAAACCAGTGGCACCCATGTCACTATGGCAGAGGGAGATTTTGGGAAAAGCCTCTAGGACTCTATTATTCCTTTAATTCAGCAGGCTTCCATATTATAGGGCATTGCCATTGACTAAAAGCCTGCATCAGCTCAGCTAATTTGGCTAGTTGAGGGGTGGAAAAGTGTGTATGGAGGAAACCTGTAGTTAATTTGCCTCTTCATCTACCTCCCCTTTTCTCACTTTTCTCCAGTGGGTCTTGTTATCTCTCTTGGTTCACAGTCAGTGTACATGGAGGCTGATGTGTTTCTATAAGGAAAATACAGATATGAAAATGTGTGGTATTTTTCCTCCACGATAACATTTTTTTTAATTCAGGTAGTCCATAGCTATGATAGACACTTTTTTTTTTTAATTGGGTATGAAGTACAACTGTATTTTAAAAGTCTGTTGGTATCTCACTTATAGTACTTCAGATCTAGTTGAGTTCTCTTCAGGTTCAGTGAAAAAATAACACAAGAATTTTATAAAAATGATCATAGTGAAATCCGAGCTATGTAAAACCTGCCCAAATATTCGTGTTGGTCCTGAACATTAAACTGACCAGACGTGTTTCCTGCTTTGTTAACGTTCCTAAAGATATTTAGGTGAACCCCGGGGCTTCTCTTTAGTGGTGGTCCAGGTAAATGATGCAAAATTCAGCTTTGCTAGTTTTACTTCTGTATGTTGAGGGTTTTTTATTAGTTTCAGTATTTGTTTGAATCTGAAAAGGGAAGAGAATTTGGGGATTCAAAAGCACTGTGGGCTGAAACTGAAGGAAATATTTGTACAGCCTTCTGTGACCTGAAATCCCTAAGCTTTGCACAGCTGTAGAAAGAAATCCATTTTGGAGCCTATTATGTTTGTACATGAACACAAACTCAAGTGCATGTCCCAGGAATAAAGAATTAGGCATTTAGAGAATGCATTCCCAGCAAATATTATTTATACCTTAATTCATCAGGCAAGAGAAACTGTATTAAAAATCTGGGTAGAGAATTTTTTTTTGTTTGTACTTAGATAAGTTTGTGATGTTTTAGAAACGCAGCATGGAGGGGAAAGGGGCAATTTCCCCAAGTCCCTGCACTGGTGCCGGAGGAAGAGCTGTACTTGTGCCTGGTACCTCAAGTCTCTGGTTGCAGCTGGGGCCTCTCACTGAAAGTTGTCCTCATCCACACCCAGGACAAACCTAAAAATAATTGTACCTGAATAATGGATTATGAAATAATTATAAAACATTTTGAATTATAGCAAAACCAGCATGGGTCTAGAGATTAGCTGTGATGCCAAGACCTAAAACAACTGGAATAATCCAGAATGAAAACCCTACTTTAAGTTGTTATTTCCATGGTTTAAAAATACACCTTCTCGTTGTTGAGTCTTTGGTGTTGGTGGTCGCCATGCATCCTGTTGTTAGCACCTGGAGCCAAGCTGAGAAAATCCAATTCTTGGCATGTAGAAGCTAATGCTTTGCATCGACGTATCATTGCCAAATTACATGGAAAGCATTCTCTTGCCAGGTCACTAGAAATTAGATTAATTGTAACACAGAAATCACAGGGAGGGAGAAAAAAGCAGTGTTGTGCCTCTGAGTATCATTGTACACCTTGATCGTACAACAGGGAAGTCAGCCTGAAACAGAAACACCAGACGGCATGCACGGAAGTATTTCCAGTGTGTTTAGGGCTCCTTGGTGGTGGGATGCAGTATGGAATTTAGCACAGTGACGAATGTGGTGGTACAAGTAACCATAGGGACCATCGAGCAGGATGGTGAAAAGGGGTATGATTGACATAAGTAGACATTAATCAAGTTTCCTACTATTAGTTTATTGTTGGCTCACAATGTAGATTGCATCTCAGTTGTACTCACTGGGACTAAACGTGAAAATAAGCACTGCTGTGTCTGACAGCACCGCTTTGAATTATGTTTTCTTTTTCTGAAACAGTTTTTGCTTACAGGGCACAGGCCAGAAAGGCTCCAACTATGGCCTCTTAGAGAAGGTCAAAGATGTAGCCAGGGCAAGGTCTTTGTGAAAGTACAGAGCTGTGTTGTGCCTAGCCCTTGTTGGGGGGCACAACTGTGAAAATGTCCTCAACCCTTTTGTTTTCCATGGTGCCATGTTGCACAGCTCTGTAGAAGATGTTTTTAGCAGGTCTGATGTTCTCCATGTGGCCTGTCCAAGCACCTTGTGTTTCAGCTGCCCTGCACAAGGCAGAGTGCAAGGGTATTCGATTTGGCTGCTTAAGCAGACCTTCACCAATGAGATACAGAAACTAGAATATAGAATAGTTGTTGTCTTTTCCCTCTCTGCTTTCATATGTAAAAATGTAAAATTTCCCTTTGGGCTATAGCCTCTAGGCAATTCTTACCAGAAGTAGTTAATGCAGTTCAACAGACAAGCTTCTCTGTTGCAGAATATTTTCTCAAGTGGAGGAGAAGCCACAACCAACATTGACCATTTCACCAACATTGACCGTTTCTTGTGTGCTAAGAGTGAGGGTTTTCAGGTGCGTTCAGCTCCACTGCCCTGAACTTTCCTATTGATTTTACCAGGAGTAAGTTAGGTTAAGTCCAAGTACTGCCCTGTGGGCTCCTTACCAAGACAGGCTGCAGAGGTGACAGGCATGTACCTTACTGAGCATGCTGAGCTGGGAGGCAGGAGGCCATTCTCCACCCTGTCATTCACTTACTTGAACACACAGGCAAGTCTCAAAGACACCGGGCAGCTCCTGTGACTTGGTTTGCTGAATCTGAAATGTTGCAAAGACTCGCTTTACTGTTGGATAGTGTTTTGAGGTAGAAAGCGTAATATGTGGCATGTAGCATATGTTCCAGTGTTACAGCATGGTGGTATTTCCACCCATGCGAAATCAAATTTAAGCATCTGACAGAAGGAGCAGTGAACAATAAATGGCAAATAACCAGTAATTGTTTTATATACACATACCTTCTCTGTAGTCACATACAGAGTGGAAACAGGTGTTTTGTGTGCATTTCCACAAATGAAACAGCCCAAGGACCAGTGCCAGCTCACAGCAAACAAAGAGGGGTGGTATTAAGAGTATTGAGGGAAAGAAGTGCTTGGAACACAAACAAATATTTGCATCCCTCCTGTGTGATGTCTGGCCATACTCTCATATGTTGTCCTTCCCCCACATTGGGAAGTTGGCTTGAATAAGAGCTTGAACATTTAGCTTCCACAAGTCTTACCTCAAATAGTGAAATAAAAACTGTCTTTACTCTAATTTAACAAAGAACAATTTTGGAGAAATCTTCATCCATCGTGGTAGACTAGTGTAATTGTTTTGAGGGCACAAAGGAGCAAAACTTTGAATGAAAGCTCTGGTCTCAAGTCCACAAGAGTGAGCCAGTGACTACCCATGCTTTGTATGAGGAAGCTAATCAGACAAAGTGGCTCAGATAGGATTTATTTATTTATTAGATGTGCTCACAGCATGGATTGCTTGAGAACACAGGCTTCATTTTACCTATATGTACCTTGAAAGAAATCAAACTGCTTTCTGTTGACTTTGGCCACAAGCAGTATCTGTGGAGCAATCTCTCTAAGTCATGCCTCATGCAGCTGTGGAAAATCCCTCAAGGTTAGCAACTTTCAGATGCAGAGTTACTTAAATGCTGTAGGATGCCTTTGAAAAAACAAATGGTTGTCCAAAAGGAGTCAGCATATGGGTATAATATTAGAGCAGAGATGGGAAGAGAGGAGGACCCTTCAAAGAGGACCATTATATCCTTCCCTATTTTCTGCAGAAAATATTTCCTGTGCTATAAAAAGACAGAATGACTAGTGTGTAACATAAACCCATAATAGAACACATACTTCAAAGACACCTTGGGCCTGCTAGTAAATTCATGCTACCCCTTGTCCATGACAGTATTTGAGAACGTTGTTCAGCAGTTTACATCAGCACATGCTTATCCTTTTTTTGACATCAGTCTCTGCTTCAGGAAGCTATTGAAGCACATGCCTGATTTCCAGTACGTGAAAAGTCCCATTGATTTCAGCCTGCAATATAAAACTAGTAACTATCATAATTATTATGATGCATTCCTGAGTCCTAGACGTTCAGTGATTGATCGTCTAATGTGCCCAACTGTATTTTATCACATAAGCAGCTTCTTTCTTGCAAAGAAAGCGCATAATAGCTGATTTGTTGCCTATAATTATTACTCTAGTTTGTTATTCAAAACTTTTCTTTGGTCTAGTTATTTAAAGGTCTAGCTGATCACCTCTTGCATCGTATTAAAAGCAGTCCACAAAATGCCAGCTGTGTGGATAAAATCACATGCCTTTTCCACTTCCCGTAGGTTTTCTCTAAGTCTTCAGTGCGACTGAAGTACTAACACAGGCTTAAATTTGGCCCTTGTTTTTTTTTATGAGTATAGAAACACTCTAATGCCTCCTGCATAACAGATGATGCTTCTGTATTGTTGGAAGATGTGAATAATTAAAGCATGCATTATGTCTTAACTGTTGCAGTTTTAGAAAAGGGGTATATTTGTGGCTGAATACTTTTCTTAGCTGCAACACAGAAAATGCATGCGCAGTAGATTTTGGCAAGTAAGTTCAAAACTTCATAATTAACTGGCTGTCAAAAATTTGGAAGCAAAACACAGGAGGTGGTTAGGAAATCAATGTATGATGTGTTTTTAATCACAAAACACAAGGAAATTTTAAAAATTTATGAGTAATAAATCTATATTGTTGGTACGAAATGGCTCCCTTTGCAGTCCTTTAATGTAACACCTGCGCTTCCTCCTTGTGAGTAACGACCCATTTTTTGACTGCCTGAGGAGCAGCGCAAGAGTAGGTTTGCAGGCTCAGGAGAACAAAGCCAGGTTCCCAGACTGAGCTCTGACTGCACTTTAGGATTCCATTTACAGTCTGTTTGGTTTGTAATTCAAATCGCTCCAGACCAGAGTTAATGTTTAGACCACAGCCACCTGAAATTTGCTTCAGGGCTGAAGCCCAGCCAGATTGCAAATGGAGGAAACACTTGAGGTTTGCTAAATACAGTTAATAGGGGATTAGAGGCTGTGTTTTTTGTGGTAGCACAGGGAGGTCTGTAATAGAAAAAATATTAAAATGCAAATATACAACTTGAGCTGTGCTAAGGAGGAATAAAGCTGATTGCACTCTAGCCATCAAGGAGCTATTCTTCCTTTCATTAAGTAAAGGGAAAATGAGAGGAAGAAGATAACAGGGTTCTGATACAGCTTTCAATGAGGGATGCTCTATTACAGCCAGCAGATGGGAAATGACCCAATGGCTGGGTGACTGGACTGTGAGTTTTAAGATTCTGGGGATGATACCTGTCTTTCTGCTGCAAATTTGTTACATGTGCAAAGACTTCAGCAAGTCTTCGTTTTTGTTTACCGTTTACTTTTTTAACAGCCATGTCCATTTAGCTCCTTGGGGCTCCTTCGCTCTGTGTGTGTGTGTGTGTGTGTGCAATGCCTCATGCAGTGAGGTGTGAGTGTACCCCTCATACGATTATTTACCACTGCCCTATAAATCACAGAGTCGCAGAAACAGAGAGCTGGAAGGAACCTTGGAGGTCGTTGAGCTGGATGAAACAGGATCAAGTGTAGCTAAGCCATACCTACCAGACGTTTGTCTTAACATTTTCTTTAAAACTCTGGCTAAGGAAATTCCACATTTCTGGGTTGCCTGTTCAAGCAGTATTTATCTAAACTTTGTCTGCATAATTTCGGCGAAGGAGATTCCAAACTCCTAGGTTGCGTGTTCCAGTATTTCACCGCTGTAGCTGAAATGTTTTTCTAATATCTGACCTAAGTTGTATTTGCTAGAGATTATGCTGATTCTTCCTCTTTCCTCTCCCACTGACTATGAAGAACAATCAATCATTCCTCTCTTCTTAAAAGTCCCTATGCATTGGAAGACTCTTTGTCACATTCATTCCTCAGTTTCCTCTCCTCCAGACTAAACAACACCCAAGTCTTCATCCTCGCCTCAGATGGCAGATTCAGAACTGCAGCTGGACTTTAGAGTGATCTCTGTATTGCCAAAAATGTGTGTAGCCCTTAGTGATTACTCCAGAGCCAAAAGGATTTACCCTTCTGGAACTCTTTGCAAATTTATTCCTGAGATTAAGAAGTTCAAAAGCTGTTGTAGATGTAGGAGAGACCTCACAGTTGATATGGTTAGAACACGAATATCAGAAGGCTCTGGATGATTCCACTGGTTTTAGGGCTTGTGTATGAGTGAGAAAGCGTATGTGTGTGTATGCAAGCAGTTTTTAATTTGAAAAAAATAGATTTTAAAGGATGAGTTTCACTTGGGGGGGGGGGGAAGGGGAAAGTGCTTTTCTGAAAGAAGGAATGCGGATGAGGAAGAGCTGACCACTTGGCTTGGGGAGAGAACCTGAGGGCTGGCAGTGATCAGAGAGGATGCAGGTGGGGTGAAGCTGTGGGGACCACCTTGGAGACATGCACTTGCTCTGAGAAGCCCTTGTCTGCCGCAATGCCCAGCAACCAGAACTGCAGGAGTTTGAAAGCCTTTACTAGCTTTTTTTTCTTCCTTCCTCTCTCCTTCTTGCCTTGGCACTCAATTTGTTATTTTCTGGTCCTGTATGTAATTTCAAAAAAACTCTGAAAAGAACCAAAACTTCCAAAATTCCAAACTCCAAGGACATCGTTTCCACATTTTTGTTCTTAGGGAGAAGGAGGACTGTAAATCTCAGATATGATTCTCACAATCCTAGTCTGACTTTTTGTTGTTCTTACTAGAAAAAGGAAGACTTTTAATTGACAAAAAAGCCAAACATGGACTCCTCCAAAATCTAGACCAGACTACCAAAGATGAAGTGCGGTGGGGCTTTTTCACTAATGAAAGTCACATTGCCAAAAACGAGTTTGTCTTATCAGGAACTGTGTTTTGCTTTAGGTGAGAAATTGGGTCAGAAATTTTTTATTTAGAAAAGACCGTAAAGACTTTCTGAGCCACTTTCTTCGGAGGTAGCAGGCAGGTAGCATATAGCATTGGAGGAGACGTGGGGCAGGAGCTTGGCTCTGCAAGCTCATCCTGCGGGGACAGATTGTCATGGCGATGTGTCCCTGTTTCTGCCGCAAGCAGAAAGCAGAGGAGGCTTTTCTGCACCTGCAGCTAACTCAGCGCATCTCCTGCTAAGTACAGCAGCTCTTGTGGCCAACAAATTTTATGGGGCAATAGCTTGGCTAGGTTTTTATTCTTTCTTTAAATCCAAGACAGGAAATATGCAAAGCAAGATGCACATATGCATCTTCTTTGTTATCCATGGGGAGCACTCTCGCCTGCTGCCCGGTGCTAGGGATGTTGGCATGAGAGAGAAGATGATATTACAAAGCCCTCAGCTGTCTCCTCAATCGCATTTTGAAGAAATCTGGATGATAGGCATGGTTTTGTATGCAGTTTTAGCATGATCCCAGTTACTCATACTGCCTTCCACAGTGGAGGTGGGCAATCTGCTAACGTGTTGCCAGCCTAGAGCACTAGCTCTGTAGGATCTTTTGACTGACCCACCTTGTCCGTGAAACTGTGGGACAAATGAAATCAATCTAAGGAAAAAGACAAGATTCAGCACCTATCACCCCACTACTCTACCCACTGTTTAAAAATCTTCATTCTCTCTAGAGAAGGGTAGCAATAAATCACAGCCAATGCCTTACTCATCCTAGTACTAAACAACAAGCTCCTTCAGTGGTTAAAGCAAGTCTAAGAGTAGCTACTTTTAAGCTAATGTTAATTGATTCATTGATGTTAGTGATTCATACACCTGAAACAATGTTGTAAGCTGGTTTTGTGCAGCACAAATTTATAGCCCTGTCTTCCAGCAGGGTTAACAAGCCAATCTTCAGGACCGCCCTGATACAGTTGTGTTATTTAAGTATTGGAACTGATTACTGCTTGTAGCCCTTATATTGGAGACCTCTGCCGTGTGCTTTCATTCACAGTGGAGAACTGGCTGGAGTTGTATGTTGTTAGAAACTTCCACCTATGGAAGCTTCATCTTTGTGCCTGTCTCCGATATCCTTACCCCTTGTGAGCTGTTAGATGGATGATCTTCATTCTTCCAAGGACTTCTGAATATCTGAACCTAACCTGCCAGATGTAGCTGAAAAAAGATGTCTCCCCTGCTGTGTGTAAAATATATGGTAGATCCCTGATATCTTTTTAAAGAGAAACTGTTATCTATGGTACTGACATGAAAATTGATTGCTTTGCACCATGGTAAAGGCTCAGAGCCAGGAGAGTTCCTAAAATCTCATTGTGAAGTGACTTTTGATTCAGATAGCTCATAGCTCTGATGATATTCTTTTCTTCACTGCTTGCAAACAGGATTTAAATCAAAGAATAGAAGCACGTATTAATTATTACTATTGTTGATGATGACAGTGAACTCAAAATTCCTCAAGGACCAATACAATTGTCCATTTTGACCTGTGGTGTAAAACAAGCCAAAGAATTTGACCTTGCTGTATTTATATTATTCCTTACCAAGTACATGAACTATTAATGACATTCATCTGTGACAGAGCCATGAGCGCATCTTTTAGAAAGGCATCCAGTCTTGATTGCAGATTCCAACTGATGATCGAATTACAACACCCAGGAGAAGTTACTCTCATTTGTTTAAAAAAAAAAGTAAGTATTTCCTACTTGAACAAGATGAGCTTCAGTTTCCAGTCAGGAGCTCTGCCTGTCCTGTTTGCTAGATTACACATCCCACTAACAGCATTTCTCTGATCTAGATTTTAAAGAATGTGAAAGAAAATGATTGGCATTTTTTAAGGAAAAAATCTTAACAAACTCTAAATGTTTCAGGACAAAAATCACTGTTGATATTGGATTTTTAAAAAATTATCTTTAAAAAATACTTTTTTTTTTTTAAGTAAGCATGATAAAAAATGCACAACATTTCAAAGAAAAGGTACTTACCCGCGAATTTTTTAACTTGAGAAAGCTATACTGAAAATTACAACATTGTGTCCATTTTCAACATTCTGAAACAAAAAATATCTTTGACATCTTTTAGCTGTGCTGATGTTCTTCCAGTTCTAAGCACATTCAAACTGCCTGGTTATGTGTCACAACTTTAGATTCTAAAGTCCTTGTACAAAAGGATTACCTTATTAAGCCAATGCTCATATGTATACTTTCCTCTATATGAAAAAGACAGGAGATAATTTCTTTGTGCGTTATGAACACTGGTGATTTGCATGAGTTTAAATGATGTAGAAAAAATTTCAGAAGTGCTAGATCTAGTGAACAAGTTGCCATTTCCCTCAATAGTGATTTTATTTGGAGCTTCTGTACTAACTTAGAGCATCCTTGTCATGCTTCTCTATCTGTAAACAATCTCCAGATTTTTCTTCTTGAAAGCAGCCCCTGAAACCCAAAAGGTTTAAGCAGTGTGATCAGGTAAAGCCCAAAATTCATATGGTGAGAAAGCAGACAGTTGACTAGAAAGTGGGTGTTTGTAAAATACAGATGCAAAACCCAGACATTTTCCTGTTTTGTTCTGCTGTTCGATTTTCAGAAACTACTTTTCTAGCCATTTCCTTGCCCATTAGTCTTAATAAAGATTTTACTGGGTTATGGACTATTTTCTTTGGGCCAGGCAAAAGGCGCTAAGATGTTTCCTCTGGAATTTAAGGGTTCTTTTTTTCATGAAGGTAGGTATGTTATTTTGCACCAAGTGGGAAGTCTGATGGAGAAAAGCTTACAAATAATTAATTCGAGGAAAGGTAAAATATTGTTTACTCTTTGATTGACTCCTGGGAGAGAGGAGGCAAAAATAAATCAAAACATTCCACTCTGTGAGTTCCAACTTTTATGGATTTCCCAATGGTAATGTTTCACTTACTATGGTTAAGGACTTTGTGTGATGAAGTAGGTTAATACATAGGAAAGCATTTATGCTGACAAGGTTTGCTTGATCCTCGACCAGTAAACACAAGGTTTTCTGTTTAAGCCATTTGTGCCAGCCACCCCTTTTAGACTGTCTATTTCACTTCCACTGCAACAGCCTCATTTAAGCTGTACCTGCCAACTTGCAACCAAAAGAAAAAAAAAAAAGTATATTTTTTATTTGCCTGAGATCACACAGAGGGGTGGGAGCATGGAGCGGGGACTGGCTGCTTCCCAGAGCTGGGGCCAAGCCTCCTGCTAGATGTTTCTCCACTGCCATCCACTACGCTGTTGATGCACAGTACCTCTTACCTGACTTCAATATTCCTCTGCTTTGACTGTCTTATCTGATGGACTGCTTTTCTTTTATAAGTGGGGGAATGAAAGAAAAAATAATAATAATCAGAGGTAGCTTTCTAAACTGCCGGTTCTTCCTGGCAGGTTTATAACCTACTGTCCAGAATCCCTCTAGCATTGGTGTCTGCTGAATTCCTCTTGTTCGTATTCCAGATAAAATCACTGCAGTTGTCTTCAGCTGTTGCCTCTGCTGGAGGTCCTCATAGAGAAGCTGAGGTCTGGGGTGGATAAAGTCTTGCAGTTGAGAAATAGATTGGGATTTTGGGGCTCTTCTGCTATCTGTGCCATTCAATCCCTACGTGCGTTATATTCATAAAATACATATTAATACAAATATAAATACATTTGTGTAAATAAAATTATATGTAAATAATATAGGTGTGTTATAAAAAGGATAGAGTAGAAAGAGCTCAGGGCCTCTTCTTCCTGAGCTAATGCTGAGGCATGCACATTTCATTTGAGGTTCATCAGGGAAAACTGGTGGAAGGCACAAGTCAGCCAGTCCATGTTGCGAAACCTCGAGGATGCCATGGCCACATTTTCTGAAGGGGGAGGTGACTAATAGTGCTGAGGATCCAAATCCAAACCCTCTTCTGTTGAAGTTGGTAACGCTGATGTTGCCAGCATCTTAACTCAGCACAATTGGGTTTGGAGTGATCTCTTTCCCTGTCAGGTCAGGATTCCTTGGAGTCCTTCCTTTTCCTTTTATCTCTCCCTTGACTATATTTGTGTGATGAAAGCATTTTTCTGGGAATCACTAGCAAGCACACTTCCTTGTAATCTTCCAAGGCTTGCTCATCTTCATGATTTCGTAAGCATTATGCACAGTTTCAAATATGTTGAGTTGTCCCTAGGTTGTCAATGTAAATCCTTTCAGAGAAACTGTCACAACCAACAGGGAAGTGTTTTCCTTTCATCTCTTTCTGCTGAATCTGTTTATGTAAAATTGTTTATGGGGAAATAAGCTTCTATTTCTTTCAAATTTAGTTAGGTTTGTCAATATGCTCTTCCAGATTACTGACATTTGAGGGCTGATGTATACAGTGTAGGTCCCTGACGTCTCTTCTAGTGTAGTGAAATGCGGTGCATGTCAGCAGTCAGACAACAGGACTGTAAGATCCCTGAGGTAGGCACTGCAATTTTATTTTGTGTTTATTTGATGGTTAACACAATAGGTATCTGGTCTGTGAAAAGGGCTCCAAGGCCTCACTCTGATATATCATGCTTGAAATACAAGAACTTTTATTTAACCTGAAGCTTTTCAGAAGCAACACTTTCTTCAAAAACAACAAAAAAAATATTTTCCCAGAAACAATTTACAAATTTATTTTCTTAAACAACACATGCCCCAGCATTAATTCTACACTGTGGTGCTGTCAGATCATTTTGTAGTGTAGGAGACTTTATCTTTTCCCAGTACTAAGAGCCATATAGTATTATCTTACAGGCTTTTCTTTGAACCTACAGCACAGAAACTTAAAGTGTAAATATGCACGCACGCGAACCACCCAAAAGTCATAATGAGATTATATGAATGCCTGCAACCACACAGCAGGAACAATGGGGTTGCACAATTCCTCTGCTTCAGCGCTGCTGAATTTTAATGAGGGATAGTCGGTACATGCTGATACTCCTATAGCTACCCTGGAGCCAGAACAGTGATTTAAGATGCCAGTGACACAGTGTGTAGGTGAGTCTTAGCTGTAGCGTGCCTTGGAGAGTAGAGCATGATATAGCAGGCTGGAAAAAATGGCAGGGAAATAAGCTGATTAAATTAGAGTGAGAAATGGGACTGGAAGGAGAAAGAAATTGCCAATCACCTGTGCTGCTTTGATCGACTGTTGAGCTCCTGTTGGAGAGAATATGACACTGTACACTGATAGAAATAGTAGGAATAACCTAAATTAAGAACATATGCTGTCATGAATTGAAAATCTCATGCTGCAGGGTTTAAAGGAATCTCTTAAATATCAGGGATTAAAAGGGGAATTTTGTGAAGTGGTGTTGCCTCTCTCCCATGCCAGAGTTTGTTTTTACCTTCTCTCTAATACCACTGGTAACCTATGTACACCTGGGAGCCACTTGGGAAAGCATTAGAAATAGGTGCACCTCTCAAAATACCTACTTTTCAGATATGAAGCTATACCTCTTGTTTGCAGCTATTCTAAGAATACGCGTTGCTTAGGGCAAGTTTCTTTTCAAGCGGGCTGGCTGTGTTCCTGTTGTACGCCATAGGGTCCGCATCTTTCCTGGGCCCCTATAGGCTCATACACATATTTATAAGAATGCGCATGTGTTCCTTAGTGCAAAACATTTAAAACAATGTGAAAGGTGCATCGGGGCCTGTGAGGGTGTCTTTGTGTAGTATGATGCCAAGGAGAAGTATGATGCAGCCTGGGATGTGAGAGGAGGGTGTCCAGGGACATTGAGGTCAGTGGGGGTCAGACCTGCCTGCTCATGCCATAGGGAGAGATCCTGAGCATGAACCATCACGGGAACCACAGCAGAGATTCATCTTCTGGGGAACCTGTTGATTCATTACAAACAAGGGTTTCAGCCATTGAGTAGTATAGCTAATTATGTGTTGTAATTTTGCTTATTATTTGAAACTGTGTTACTGTGACTTTGTATTTGGATTTATGGTCTGTTTCATAGTGCAGAAGAAGGAAATATTTTCAGCAGTAGCCAAATCTTTTCTTCCATCTCACCAAGCTCCTTGTGAGCACATCCAAGACAGAGATGAGGCCACAGTATATGCTCCCATAATTCTCTCAGTTACAGGAAAGTTTGTCACAGAATCATCATTAGTATACAATATTTTGCTTGGAATAAATGCTCAGTTATACATGGGAATTTTATTTTGCTAATACCAGGTTATGACACCTCACTGAAGCTTTGTGTTCTTCCTTTATTGCATCCTTTCTAGAAGACAAAAGCTTTAACTTTTTGAGGCAAGCTGTTTGTTTTTTTAAATATCAGGTCCTGTGTACTGCAGCTCATCAGTTCTCATCACACATAATATCATGCCAGAATATGTTTTTTGTAGCCGAGGATACGTGTAGCCGTACTAACCTGTCCTTTCACAAATGTATTCACTAAATCAACAAAAGTATGTAGGAATCACCCTTGTCAGTTTTCCTAAGCCAAGTAAACCACAGGAAAATTGCAGTGAAAGCTCCTGCCCTAAACCTCTATCTAGGTGTTAAGAGATGACTGTGTATCTGCAACCTGGTCTGCCCTGTACTGTAGTGCTTAGTAGTCTTGACTGGAGATTGCTGTGCTCAGTGAACCGAAAACTGAGAACAAAGATATTGCTCATGCTAAAGGTGCTGCACACTATATCATTTTTAGAACATGTTACATTTTGATGAGATGTCCTCTGTTGATAATGACACCAGCCTAATCTGTACACTGTGTGAACGTTTTTCAAAGATGAAGCAATTGAGTAAATGTCTCTTGCGTTTCTCGTTAATTAGATGGGACAAACAGTTCCTTAATTCATCTAGCCCAAGTTTGCCATTCCTTTTTTTCCCCACCAACTAAGAAAATGTCAGCCCTTTTCTAGATACCAAAGACAGATTTAAATCATAGCATGGGTGATGTAAAGTTTTAAAACTACTTGATCCTTGCTTATAGACTATTAGGTTTTTTCATGAGGTTGTGTGAAGGTGATTTCTTTTAATTGATGATCTTGAAAGGGAAAATATTTTTGTGACTTGGTATTTTGTGCTTAGGAGCAACAAAACAAGAGCTCCACTAGTCACAGTCAATATATGCATCTGGCTTTTTTGGGGGTTAGAAGCTGCCATTCTGAAACACATCTTACTATTGAGAAAGGAAGGAAAAATTCTGGTATAAGTACAGCCACTCCTCTAAATTGATTATTCTTGTAGGATTTGCTCATCTTATTTTGGCTGTGTTATAAAACGCAATGGGACCGATTCCAGCTCGAGCACATCACTCCAGCATCAGGCAGCCCATGATGTCACAAGGAATTCCTTGTCGTAAGGGACGTCCCCCCGAGGAGAGCGTTTGCTCTGCTGGAAAATAGCCATCCACCCACACGCTCTGTCTCCACCCAGCTACTCCATCCAAATAACCAAACCAAAGGGAGTGCTTTGACTAATCGAGTGAGTAGGAGTGATGCCATGACAATACAATAGTGTATCTGCTGTAGACTGTTCTTGATTTGCATTTGATTGTTTGCAGTCCTACCCATCTGTAGCCAAAGGCAAGAAGTGATAACCTGTCATGTTATATAAAAACACATTTGGAAAAAGTGGAGTAATGCAAGATAAATAGTGTATGCTCTCTTGGTCTATTCTTCCTGAGCAGTCCTGTACTCATTTCACAAGTTGGTTGTTTCTCTTTTTACTGGAGGGTTTCTTTCCAGATAGTTTAGTCTAGGGGGGAAAGTGGGGCTGGGGGGGTGGGAGGGCAGTTTGAGTGAATAAAAGCACAGCCTATTGCAATTTGAAAAGAAATACTAAACAAGCGGAACATTAGCACGGTGTCAGGCCCTTAGCAAATGAACAGGAAGGCAAAAGGGTTAAGTGGCATCAGTCACTTGCAGTTGGACAGAAAGACTTCTGCTCAGTTGAGGCAGTAATTCTTACCTTAGCTCAAGTCACATCAACCATCTCTGTCTTATCCTGTGTTTCTGTAGTGTTATGGCACTAAAATTTTGAGCTGGAAACAGCAGAGAATCATGTCATATGACTCGAAAAGTTCCCCTCTCTTGTTCAGCACATCCTTTGTTCTTATATAGCTGATTGTCAATCATTTACCTTATGCAATATAATTAACCTGCAAATAAAGCTTATAGTGAAATCTTGTTAGCTCTGTTTAAGCTTGTCTCATTAAGATGTTTTAGGAGGTTTTCCCATGTGTGTATGGTAGCCTTAGAGGGAGAGGGCTTTTTGTCCTATAAATATAGAGATGCAAAAATAGACTGGAGAAGCCCTTGACAAGCCCCTTGAGAAGCCCCTTGGAGGATGAAATACTTCCACACCTTAAAATTACCTCCAAGAGTCACACTCTTTTTGCTGAGGTGAATGGTAAGAGGGTCAAAGGGGAAAGCATGGGAAGTCTTGACTTCGGTTTGTGGAATGAGAGCCAAGCCTCATTTAAAGGTAAGTTATTGTAGAGCCAACTTACTACTGAGCTGTCCCTCTGTTTTGCACTGAGCCCACTTTGCCAACAAGCCTAAGAATTTGAATTATTCTTCTCTCTGAATAGAGAGCATGGTGTAGCAAGGCAGCCTGAGGACCTCATTCTCCATGAGGATACCCTGCGTGGGCCTTTTCACATTTGGTCCCACTGGGTTGTGAGATTTTCTTTAGTGACTCTCTTGCAGTGTGGTTTCCTGTACTCATCCTTCCCACAATCCATGAGGTGCCTCATCACAGCAGAGCAGTGGTGAAAGTGGAGACACACAAACGTGCGCTGCTGATGGTCCCATTTCATATGCAGTTGTATCCTCCCCAGGTTATTTCACAATGGCTGGCTCTACTGTAAAGCTGCCCGGTGAGGCTTTATCTCTTTGGTGTCAGACCTGTAAAATACTAATTAATTATGATAGGAAGGCATGGCTACATGAATTGATGCTGGCAGATGCAAATGAGGTCAACCCATCATTTGAACTTGTTCCAGAATTATTTGTACATGGTATCACTATGTTAATGGTGCCTGCAATCCAAGCAAATCCCTGCTGAGAGACAAGGTATTTTAGTGTAAGCATGGCACTGCATGGACATGACTTGCCAGCTCGCAGATTAGACCTAGCTTGCATCTAGCCAATGCGGAGTGCAAAGCTGAAGAGCTGTAATTGTAAGAAAATGGGGGTCCGCGCGCTCATATGCCCGTGCATGACAAGTTAACGTTCTGGATCTCCTGAACTGTGGCTTTGTTGCCAAAAGGCTCATGGAAGCCTGTGATACATCAGCTCATTTGTATTTGTTTTGAAGTATCAGGTTTCTAATCCTTAGGTCTGAGAAGAAGAGCATGAAAATGCAAATTACTTTTAACTGCAATGAAGATACACAGGCAGACCTCACCTGACTTGGTGAACTGTGCAGTCGCGATGGCGTAACTCCCTGTGTGGCCATTCTGGCTCTTAAAATTCACATAGGGACTTTTCCTTTAGCTTAATCTCCTCCAAAGGGGCTGAGTTAAACCAAAACCTAATCCTGATGCAGTAAGACTTTCATTAGATCTCTATCAAGATAGTTGTAACAGTCTAAATTTATACCTCAAGTTGTTCTGATACGACTGGGTTCTGTGGATGCCTTGTGTGTTTAGATAGTTTGAAAGCATAGCCATAGGTGTGGGATTGTCCTCCGCATGAGAAATGGGTGTTGGCTTCAAAATCCACTGTTCTTGGGGCCATGCCAAGTCAATCCTAATGGAGTACCAGGTGTATGGGTGTGTGTAAGAGCAAATGTATGTGCATGCGTGTGTAGAGACTTAAAGCTGAAACTAGGGATGGGCGAAGAATGCAAATAACCCTTGAAAAATAATTTTGCTTTTGCTTTGTTCAGAGTGGAACCTCACAAATTGGTTAATTTCCACCAATGATTTTCTGAGAATAAAAACATGATCAATTAGGAGATATTTTGATTTTTTTCTTTTAAAAATTGTGACAGTTTATACTATAACATGTAACACAAAGCTAATTTCAGATTCATAAGTTTCCCCACCGTCCTTTCTTATACACCTGAATGAAATGTATGTCACGACAAAACTGTATTTTCTGGTGGGCCTCCTCTTTGATTGCGGCTGCTTTCTAGAGGGAGAAAAGAGTCCCCTGACCCTTTTTCCCAAAAGAGGGAAGGGAGAACAAGAGTCCAGCTTCGGTCCCACGGAGGACCAGGTGGCTGCAGCTGTCCCATCTGTCCCAGCTAAGGCAGAGCAGTGAATAACCCACCAGAGTTGTCAGTGCTGGGCACTGGATGGCGTTTTGCATCTCCTTCCTGTGGAGGAGGCCTCTTCCCAATAGAGGGAGGCAAAAGATAGACAGAGGAGAGCTATTTCTTCAGTGAGAAAGATGTGTGTGGGTGTATAATGAGGGGACTTTACAAATAATTCCTTGGTGATTATTCATTCTGAAGGGATGTTCAGTTGCCCTAGAGATATCCCATGGAGTACTTAATTTCTAGAGAAGTTGGGAGAATACAGGATTTTGATTCCAGTGCTTTCTTGTTTCCTGCCCAATGGCAAAAAATCATTTTCATAATCTGCCCTGGGGACTGCACTGTTTAATACATTGGTTGTGTGCACAGCCCATTTTGAAATACAACTTTTTGTTTTGAAACTGAAATTGTTCCAAGCAATATTACCTTCCCTTCAGATTTTCATTCTTCAGGAGTGACCCACCCACTATTGAATAATAAGGCTTGATAACCATAGTTTCTCAGATAACGTGCAATGAGCTGCCAATATTGCTTTGGGACTAAATGAGGAAACCACTGGCTGGTGTTATGGAGTCAATTATACAAATGGGATCATCAACCCTTGTACTTATTTTTTTTTAAATAGGAATGTGGGTTAGAGATGACCTTTTTTGAAGATGTCCAGGATTATTGATGAAATGAGCATACAGATTTAAAGAACAGAACAAAACACATCCATTTCCAGGTCTAGAAAAACTGTATTCCAGTCCAGAGTAAATTAAAATCACACACTTCTGTGAAATCCATAATAAAGAAGGTTTATAGTGGAAACATTGACTGACCTTTAACAATAGCAGTGAGACCAGCTTTGCTGTAACAACAATTGGAAATAGCAGGCGGTAGCGTTATGAGGCTATATAGGCTTGGGCAAAGTCTTTTCTGGTTAACTGAATCTCATCTTTTTTCCATTAATTGGCCACAGCATCATAGTCTGAAGTTGACAGAAATAACTGCTGTGATATTAGCTCAAGTCTAAGCATTGCCAAAAGACATTTTATTTCAAACCTCTCTGAATTACAGTATAATTTCCTATATTGCTTACCTAAGAGACCAGGAAGTTGGCTATCCATCTGCTTAGTGAAAGGCTTCTAGCTTTATATGACATAAAACTTTATTTCTCCTATCTGTGGGAAAATTAAGTCAAGGCATTTCCAACTAGGATGAGGATATGGGGTGGTAGATTGAGTTTAGAAAGATTACGGTGATCCAGCTTTTAGATTCAGGGCTCTGGCTGCTACTGCAAGATTCTCCTGGAGACTGAACAACTGGAAACAAAAGATCCAGCTCCTGGATCTTCTTGCTCTACACCACCTCTCCCCTTGCAGGTAGGCTCTTTCCTTTCTCACCAAGTGGACAATGTGAGGAGGCAGAGACAAGCTATGGGGAAAACAGTGTGATGACACGTAGGTCTCACATGGTAGGGTAACGTGAACCTTATATAGGAGCCCACAGTTCAGATATTTGTTGTATTGCTGGCTCTGGACCCTGTGGTGCTGCAGGAGATAAATCAACAGCACCACTCCTGTACAAGCCCTAAGCTCTTGAAGACAAGGTTGTCTGCTGCTCCCTTGCAAATAACACTGATGTTCCCTGGTGATGATGGAACTTTGGCTTTTCAGGATGGTCTAGATTAGTATTCCTTGCGACAATTTAAAGGCAATGCATATGTTTCCATAGCAGAGCTTGCACATTCTCTGGGAATCTGTTAGGCTGTTCCACTCATCCAGATGTTTAATATTGTTAGTGACCTGCAGCTAAGCCTCTCAGACAATTCTAATAAGACTCGTTCATCTTGTTTCCCCAAGAATATAAAACGCTATGTAGTAGGTACCATTCCAAGGGCCAAACTCAGAGGTGAATATAAGTGAGTTTAAGCAAGTTGAAATTCAGAGGCTGTCTAGATTAGTGCGATTTGTTGCTTTACTTGAAGACCTTTCAATTATCTATACAACACAGAGATACTCCCTGAACTGCTAAACTTTTTGAGTTTTGGATTCCCTGGGCCAAATTAAAAGATGTTTTATACATTTTATATGTCTGTTGCATTCATTTCCACTTCCTGCAGCTATCTCTGTACCAAAAGCTCCAAAGATATGAGATGTAGTATCCTCCCCCCTAAAATAATTTATCCTTCTTTTTGGTTTTATGCAAGAATTCAAATTCCCTTAGATGTTGGTATAGCGCTTAGCTATAAAGGATTTTAAGTTGAACGTTGTCTGAAAGTGGTAATACTAGTACAATGTGAAGCTTACTATTGTATTGAAGTAGTTGATTCCTTATTACTTTCAGAAAGAATCCTTGATGTAAGAGTGATGGCTTGATCAAACAGATTAAATGCTACATCTCAGCCACTTGTCCTTCCTCACTATCTCTTTCCATCAAGGAAAAGTTAAGCCCCTGCAAGGAGTGAAATGTTACAAGGGTTTTGCAAAAGGCAAAAATTAGAGAAGTTTGGACTGCTTGTATTGCAAAATACTTGAATGTTATGTCAAATATTTGGATCTTAAGTGTTCTCTTGATAGAAAATGAATTGAGAATCATGGCATGAAATTGATGTTTTAAAAAGAAAAACAGCTGCTTAAATTTTCAAACTTGCGTCCTGATTTTGCATGTCTTCATTGTTGCTTGGCCATTCTGATGGATGTTAACATGGGATGCTCAGTGGCAGCTGGGCCCTTAGACCTGAAACCTTTTAATTTGGATACCCAGAGCACCACAACAATTATGACTAGGAATGCTGTCTGTATTTTTAATAAGTAGAACATAACATATGTTACTTTAAATATTTCTCTGTAAAGTGGATATTCTCTTGTCATGGATAGAAATCCAGAAGCACGTCGAATTTTATCTGTAAGTTAACCCTTGATAAAATGGTAATGTTTCTGATTTCATTTAATAATGTTAAATATCAGTGTATCTTAATATTTATTATTGAGATAGCTGCACGTTACATTTACCATTTTTTATAATTTATATACCTCATTTTTTATGTCAAGAATGTCAGTTCACCTTGAGAAAGAAATCAGGAACATCAATAGACAAATATAGTGTGATACAGCCTATAATGCACGGGAGTTTATGTCAAGGAGATAATTCTTGCAGGAAGCTGAATTACATTCTTAATACAATTTTAGAAATTACTGCTCAGTCACTGTAAATATTAGTAACACTGAACATCAGTAATGAAATTCTGGGTTTTTGAAAAAACACGTGAATGTACTTTTTCAGCTGTAGATACAATTTTAAAATCAAATCAGAGTAAGATAAATTGACAATTGACAATTAAACTTCATACGCTGATATTCTATTTTTGGTATTTTTTGCAATATTTTTCATGTCTTTTCTCTAACAATCTAGATACGGTATCGACTTCTTTCTTTCTTATGGGTGCTTAAGTGTCTTTAAGATAAGATACCATTTCCAAAGGACCAATGAATTATATACGTTTAATATATTACCATAGAACACAGGGTAGGAAGTGGTAGGTGTATGGTAGAGAAAAATAGTCTTGGTTGCATACTGGGATTATATATATACACACATACACATGTATATACAAATGCATATATGTAAAATAATATTCTCTGACTAAAGTCTTCCAAAATCACACAATAAATGCCATATTTTTCAGATCAACACCTGTTGAACAAACATCAACAATTTATGTAATTCCCATAAGCTTTGGCTAGTAAGATATAAGAGTAAATGGAAATGATTTGTCTGATTCCAGTCTTTACAGCTACCTTGCTTGAAGGCAAGCCAGAAATACTCAGAGAAGAGAATCATTCTGGGCATTTCAACTTCTTGCCAGAATCAAGAAGGTGAATAGACATAGGAATTTGAAATAAAAGCAAGACAAATTTAATTCTTCTGACCATGCAGTTCTGTTCCAAGTTTAAGGCACGGATCTAAAATATTCTATTGCCTGAACTCTTATGCCCCAGTCCCTGGGAGGCAGCTGTTCTCTGCATTGCAGTTTAAAAAAAAAAAAAAAAAATTGAACTGGCAGTAGTTTACTCATTCAAATCCTTTGTTATCCTAGTCACTTTGGTAGCAGGATTGTCATTCCGGTGCTGTATGAGTGCTGAGTCTTTTTACATACAAGAAAAGTAATACCTGGAAGGAATTCACACAGCTCTGAATGTATTTGATGTTGAAATCTCTCAGCTCTGTCCAACTGGGCTGAATACAGAAGAGAAATCTGAAATGGGATCCAGTGTTCACCCTTAAAAGGTGCAAAATAAAACTTCTGGTCCAAGAAAACATATACAAGTTAGTAGAGTAATTCTGTGCTTCCCTACACTTCTAATCCTGGATCATGCATAAAAGTCATCAGTGGCCCAGATCTGTCTCTGCCTGTGCAGCTGGAAAAGTAGATGAATTAGCTTTAATAAAATCAGGGTTAATCCAAACTGAAATCAAAACTGACCTGAGATTAAAGGAAAGTGGGCAATTAATTGTTAGTGTTTTTGAGCACCTCTTAATTTTTTGACCTGGACACATTTGCACTGTTTCTTCAAAAAGCAGGAAGTACAGGATAAACCTCACATGAGAACCTCTGCCTCTCCGATTTCTAACCTAATTTTGTTGACAAACCACATGTATACATTCTGACTTGGAAAAGTCAAAATGTTTATTTTCAGTCAAAATGTTTCAACATTTCAATTTAAAAAAATGTTCTGAACTTTTGATTCTGTGGGGAAGAAGCTCTGGATGTTCAATCTCAATTCGAAATGAAAATCATAATTTCTTTAGGTGGACATCTTGATAATTTTTTGAAATTATTTTTTAAATTGGCTCTATTCGATGCTTTATTGCAGTATTGTCCCTCAGATGCGCACTCTCAAGTTTCTCCCAGCCTTCCAGTTTACAGATCTGCTTAGTGTTGTGGAAATGCAGGTTAGACATGTCCTGTTGGGTGACTGCTCAGTTTTGTGAATAGTGACGTAAATCATAGGCAGCTGAAAGGCTAGACCAGGCTCACTGAGCATCTCACCAGTAACTGAAGTTTAAAAGATGCCAGAGAGTCTTAAAAACTTGCATGTGTTTAAGCTGATTCTGATCTAATTTATACCTGTTTATAAAAGCTTTAACTCTGGTTATATTTATTCTAGTTATTCTAGATTTATATTACCATAAATGAGACAAGGATTTGGCCTATATTTTTTTTTCCCTTGTTTAAACGGAAACTGCTCTCTCTCCCTTCTGGATGGGACAGGTCACATTCTGACTTGATTAAACTGGTTGTGTTTGGATTGAGGGGAAGTCTACTTTTCCATGACTGGGTATTTGGGGTATTTTAAGCAGTCTACCCACAGAAGCAACCTCCTTGAGCAACAGGCTGAAGTCTGGGATAATTAGACAGTGCTGAGGATGCTTCCTTCGAGATTGCTCTGGCTAGCTGAATGCCAGCGTAGGGGATCAGCGCTACACTGTTGTAACAGCAGCTGAGATGTGTTAATTGTGGCCTTCAGATCTGATCTTTCTGGAAGGACATCCTTCGCTTCATGGGGTTTGCATCTTGAATTCATCATTTGTGGCCGACTTCAAAGCGGAGGAGGTGGCACTCTGCATCTAATAATACCATTCACAGGGCACAGG
Source organism: Numenius arquata (assembly GCF_964106895.1). Taxonomy (NCBI): domain Eukaryota; kingdom Metazoa; phylum Chordata; class Aves; order Charadriiformes; family Scolopacidae; genus Numenius; species Numenius arquata. The sequence goes on along the minus strand of NC_133582.1, from coordinate 25,788,824 downwards.
CTGGACAGGGAATACTGAGATGGCAGGAGAGGAAAGGCCTTTGCTACGGTGTGCTTGCAACAGGGACGATTTTCGGCAAGCAATTGCTGCTGTAAACATTTAGGAAGGAACAGGCAGCGTGCCAGCAGGGTTTGTGAGTGATATACAAGGTGCACACTCAGCTTTTGGCTTTGATTAATGTGTGCAAAAGATATAGGCAATCGATTGCTGTCATGTTAATACTAATTGATGAACAGCAATGCCTCGCTCAGTGTCTGATAGTGGAGACCTGTTAATTCACTTACTCCCAAGGTTTGCTTTAGCAGATGGCAAAGGATTATTTTACCATATTTTCAGTGGCAGTTCTAGTCTATTTTTATCTCTCTTTTGGCTTGCATGAAAGGAGACTGCCACCTGTTTTTTGCAGGTTGTTTTCAGCACTGCAAGCCAGATTAAAAATTGGCCTAGTTGGTGCTTTATGGAAAATGAATTTGTTGCTCTAGCACAGAATAATGAAAGCATCCAGGGGCAGTGCTGGCGTCCGGCCCTCTGTTGTCCTGTGAACTCTGGCTCCAGCAAGCTCTTCTGGGGCATCAGGGTCCCTGCTGCTGGTAGCACCGTCTGCTCCATAAGCTGCTCCGTGGGCTGCTGCTGCCTCCTGGTTTTGACATGAAGTGCAAGAGAATGGGGGGGCTGGGTTACTGTTTGCACGGCTCCATTCAGCACTGACTTAAATGTCTGGGAGGGTAAGTGTGATTTAGCAGAAGATCTAGAGAGTTGTAATGACTTTTGGGAACATTAAAATTTTTAGGCAGACAGCCTTTAACTTACTCACTCTCGATCTCTCTGGGGTTCAGCAGTGTCTGAGGGTTTAGCAGAGCTTACCCTTCTCCACTTTTTATGTTAACATGGACTGTATCTTTCTGATATGAATAGCCCTTAGTTTCCCTTGCCTACTGCAGCCCTGGCCCAGATGTCTCTGAAACATTGTCACCAAGGCAGCCCAGTGGAAGGCTGTGTTTTACCTCAGTTTGCGTAAGTCAGAGAGACCCAAGTTCATATCCCCTTCCACAGCCTCAGGTAGATGGCCACCTTCTTCAGCTGCTCATAGAGCTCCTTACTTGAGAAATGTAAGAGCAACTAGCCTTCCAAGAGACTTGTGATGTTCTTGCCTGAATCAGGAGCTCTTATAGCCAGATGAGAGGTTTACAGCCTCTCTAAGATGTATTTAGATCCTTTTTGCTCTTTCAACTTTCTTCCTCGCTAATTTGGTAGGTGTTACAGATGACTGTATTTACAAGCACCTGACTTTTACAAGCTCCTTTTATTCATCACCAGAAACTCCACCAGAAGAGCTACATCAGAGCTCGGCAGTGGTGTTATTTATTCTGGCTTCTCTCAGGGTGACTTTCTGGGTGAGTTTTTTTGTTTGTTTTTGATTTTTTAGCATTCAATTGTTAGGCTCTTTTCTCACTTTGTACCTCTAGATGTACTGAAGAAGTATGAGCTTCCATATATTGTGGTTTTTAGGCCCTCTTGCATTAATTAACTTGTAACTTCATCTTCAGTTCTGCTAAGTTTGATACTTATTTTTCTGTAAACACCCATTTGTTCCACTGGGTAGCACAGCTCCCAACATCTGGGAATCATCATGTGTCATGAATGACATGATGTATCCTCGCTGTTAGACTAGCACAATGCTAGATCTGATGGATGGAAGAAATGTGTCAGGGTGAAGATTAATATATGCTTTGGTTTGTGACTTGTGACTCACAGGGTAAACTTCATTCTCTCTTTGATGGTACGTATCCAAGATCTGTGTTTTCCCTCTCCCATTTTGGTCCTGGTTCATAACATAGAAGCTTGCACTAATGAGACTAGAGCTTTTGCTAGCTGGATCAGAACTCTACACTTCTGTCTGGACCAACACGTCTAAATGAATCCTCTTTTTGTATGGCACAGCTGTGCACAAGGCTCTCTTCTGGAGATGCTTTGCTACCCTTAGGCTAGGTAAGCAGTGAGAATTTGGTAATATTTGCTCCTTGCAGTGCCTTTGGAAGTTCACATGGTACAATACCCTCTTTGAGTGCCCTCTAGCCGGAGGATTAAAGAACAACCTGTTCTAACAAAACAGGAAGAAACAAAAGCATCAATATTTCATTTTATTATTAAAGTTTCATACTGATATCTCTTTAAAACACCTGTTAGCTCCTCATCCCTGCTCACTCATGCTTCAGCAACATTGTGAAAAGGCCCCTTGGGAAGCAGCAGGATGGTATCTTAAAGGGAGGGTTGTAACTTGGCTTCCTAACACATATATAGATATAGATATAGGTGATGTTGTAAGAAATGTATTTTGCAAGTGTAACTGATACTCTAGGAAACAAAATACAGAATTTCTGGGTGAAGAAGTACTTCTTCAGGCACACTATATGTAGGCAGGGTATTTTTTTCTGCAGTCACTGGCTGCCCCACAGTGTACCTTTAAGCAGATTCATGGCACCTCCTTCAAGAGCTATTCATACTTATCGCCTTGGGAGAAGAACCACCTGAGAGGTGAATCAAAGCCACTCAAGAGAGCAGTGGCCACTTGTGCACGCACATGGTGTGCTGTCCTCTGTCTGGACACCATGAGTCCCGGTAGAAAAGGGATTTTTTTTTTTTCCTGGTTAGCAAAAATACATTAAGCTCCAAGTACATCTTGTGTGGAAATAGAGAAGACAGCCAGGGAGAGCCTTCCAGCTGGGCTAGAACTCAAAGAAACCTGGAGTTTCAGCAGTTTGTCCACAGACTGGCTTGAGCAAGGGCTCCAGTTTGGCCAGTGGCAGCACCAGCATCAGTGAGGAAAGTCAGCATTGGGTCCTTTTTACATTTCACACAGAATGGAAATTAGGGACTGAGACACAGTATAAGGGCTGTGCAAAGCTGAATGCTGTAGAGGAGGCCTCTCCAGGTGCAGAAACATTCATAAATTTCTAGATAGAAGCTCTTGAAAAGTGAAAAGGTCACTGTCTTGAATTACACCCTTGTTGGGGTTGTTTTCCTTTTTCCCCCCTTCTTTTATATCCTTTACATGGAGTCCTGGAGATTTCCGATTTGATTGATTTTTTTTTTTTAAAGCAGATCTCCCTTTCTAGGAATTGCACTAACTCTACTCTCAGCCTGCTGGATCACTATTCATTATTACATATTTGGTGAGCAGTGAGCAGGAAAAAAAAAATTGATAAATTATTAGATGCTGTTTAGAGTTGGAACTGTTGTGATGGTCATTAGAAGGGAAATGCAGCGTTTTGTCTGTGAAGTTTGTCAGAATGAGACCAGAGATAAGTGAGCAATAATGAGGCTCTTGAAACCAGTCTGCAGGTGCGTAGTGGTAAAATAATAGGCAGGTGCAGAGAGCGAGTCTTTGATCAGAGTCTTTGGCAGGGATCTTGTTCAGGGTCTGCCCTGTTTGGCTTCTGTGCAAAGGAGAGAATTCAGTGGCAAAGGACTCAAATGCAAACTGCAACTTATGCTTGTGCACTGCAGAAAAGTCAGGGTTTTTTCTGTTTTCTTTTCAATGCTCTACCATCTTAGAAACCTGAAGGCTTGTTCCTTATAGCAGGAATAAATGAGTGTGACTCCTTGTCCTTGTGAGGACAACTGACTGTAATTTAGAGATGGATGTGTATGTCAGTGTTTTCCATGAATACTGCAACTGAAAGAAAAAAAAGTTTTTCAGAGAAATTTGCTTTAGCAACAGTTGTGATTTATTTTGGGTTCCTTACCAGTTAGTATTTGAGCAGGTGAAGTAACCTTTGTATCTCATTCAAGGACTATGCAAGGTCCTAGGGAGTCTTGGAAATGACTGGAAAAAAGGTAGTTCTAACATCAGAAAACGCAGTGTTTTGTTTAACAAGTGTGTACCAAATTAGGACAAAGAGTAAAAGTACTGATATCGTCTGTGTTCTGGGAAAAGTGAAGGCGAAATAAGTATGTGGCAAGAAAAGATTTTGTCATGTCACGGGAGATACAGGGGAACAAAGCATACAACTGACCCAGAACTGCATTTTCTATGAAGCATCTTTGTGTCTGAGGATGCATCTCTGATTCCTGAGCCAAAGCAAGCAGCACTTCTTCCTGACCTCCCCAGCAGAGCTGGCCCACCACTTCCAATCTTTCTTCAAAAAATGTTAACCCTCTCTCTTTCCCCTCTCAACTGCCTCCTTTCACCCTGGATAAAATGCCAGTTTCAAACAAGGAAAAGTTTTGTTTGAAACCAGGGCAATGAGGAAATGAAGATTAACTCAAACCATAAGCTGCTGTGCCAAAAATTCAGAACATACTGAAAAAACCTATACCTATAGCTTGTGTATCTGGCCAAAACTAACCATCCCAGCTCTACAGCTGAATTTCAGCAACCACAGTCCAGACATACTGTCTGTAGTGAACTTTCAGACAATAACTACTTTTAGGTATTACCAATTGCAAAAATTCAATTAGTGACTAGTCATTTTAAGACAACTGCAAGTCACCCATTGACAGTTTGTAAAGAGAATGATGAATTGTCCTATTCATTTATTCAGCCCAATCTCCATAGCACATCACAGTCTGCTGCCTTCAAGCACTAACTTGGAGCCACTGCTGCAGCAGCACGTTGTCTCTGTTGACCTGAAGGTTCAGAAGCGTGACCTATGAAGGATGATGTGCACAAATTTGTCACATAATTACCATTGTCACAAAGTCCCTGTTTCGATGCTCTTCATTTCCATCAGTTTTTAACGTGAGCCCATAAGTTTTTGCTAGTGAAGCTCCATAGTTCAACTGTTCACAACTCCCTAGATCTTGGCTCCACTACGCTGCTTGGTGACCTGACAACACTAGGGCTTTTAAACCAAACATTTTCCCTTCCTCCCTTACTTGTGAGCATTTTCAGCCTTCTAAAGATGGGTGTCATGAGATGGTGGTTTGTGTGTCCTGTTATATTCAGCCATCCAAGGGGTGATGCAGTTTCTTGCCATGGGGAATGACTAGGGTTGAAACCCCCCCCAGCTTGTTGTGAAGCAGCACCCAGTAGCCAAGACTTTCACAGTGGCTAAGAGACTGCCTTAACTGGCAACCTGTCAGGTACTCAGGTATAACTTTCTCTCTGCTACGTTTAGCTTTCAGGAGGGCATGCTGCAAGCTGGGGCAAAACTAATGTGTCTATCTGATCGACAGAGAAGATCTACAGCTCTACACCCATCCGTATGGGCATGGAACTCACCGCATGCCTTGCATGGGGGATTCTTGGTGCTGCTGTGAATCGGTCTAAGCAGCAGGTAGTTCAGACCCCCTACATCTTTAAGCCCAAAGGGCACCGCAGGAATCTTCTGTGTGGTCTAGCCTCTATGACATTATCAGTAGGGGTTATACTTGTCCTGCTGGCTTGTTTGCAGTAAGAGCTGTGTGGTCTTTGAAGTTAATGTGAAGTCACGAGGACAAAATTAAGATAAGCTCAGAAAGACTGATTTAAGGTGAACCTAGAACATTCAGGAGGATAACTGGCCTCAGTGTTTGTTGCACGTGTCATGCACAAAAGACAGAAAACACATGATAAATTATAGCTATGCCTGAAAATTAGTATGTGAAAATATTTTAATTGGGATTAAGTTTCTGTTAGCAAGCGCTTCTGAGGAGCAGAGAAGTAAAAGCTTGGAGTACCTATGCCTGAACTTTATCAGGCTAGTGTGTGCTTATTATGCTTTTGGGGTAAGCAAAGGAGTGCGAATATCCAGCAAAGCTGGAATCTAAAATCTTTGACTCATTTTCATTTCTTCACGTTCAGCTGGTTAGGGTGTAATACATGTTTTGAAATCCCTACTGTGTTCCAAAATTTCTGACATCTCCTGGGAAAGTCATTCATTTCCATGTCTCAGTGTTTCGTATTAGATGAGAACGTCAGCAGCAAGTGGGCCAAAAATTCCAAGATGCTCACACTAAGGTTATTGGAGCTACAGAATTGTTAAATACTTTGGGTTGTATTATTTTTCTATTGCTAAGTGAGTGTAAACATAAATCATGTCAGTACCCAATATATAGTAAATGAGAAGTACTCTGCGGAAGAAAACTCCCAGTAGGGCCAACTTGTGATGGCCTCTCAATTATCTCTACTGCTCTATCCTGATACTGTATCATGGCTCATAGACCCCACTGGATCAAAGTAGTTCTTTGGCAAACTTAGGGGAAGGGTAATTGGGATGTCTGAAGAAAAGTAAAAGGTGTGTGCACAGCAGGGGGAAAAGCAGAAGCTATTTTTTAGCATGGTTTGATTATAGTAGCAGAAAGGAAGACACTTTATTCCAAGCAAAGTATTGTAAGGATGCTGGTCCTGCAGTTTCAGGCAGAGAAATACTTGAATGGGCTAAGATAAAATGGGATTGTTTGGCATATGTTTTGCAGACAAACAAAAGGAAAGAAACAAAACCGCTTCTATAGCTATCTCATGTGGATTTAGGAGGGCTGTTCACAGGTCAAAAATGTGTAACTTAGACTCCATGAAGTTTCTGATCAGTGTTTATGAGGATAACTTAAAGAGTCTACAGAAGATGGCATTTCCTGTGAAAGTGAACGCACAACATTGTCCTCCACTGCTACTCTTCTCTAATTTGTCTCATAAACCTCTCTATAAAGGCTGTCTTTTCTGCCATGTTGTACAGAGCATATGAGTGTGGAAAATAATTCTTTTCTTCACAAGTGCAAAGTGAAGGCTTCTATTATAGTCTGCTTTGTAAGGCAACTTCAAGAAATGAGAGCAAGTATTAATAAAACCTGCTTAATTGATATTAGCATAAATTTAAAGCCAAGTAATATAGTAATATTATCAGTATCAATGCTGGAACAGTTCCATCACATGCTCTTTACATGTCTGTTTATCTCTTTTAGGTGATCTCAAAGGAGAATGCTCAGGGGCAATTCAGGGACCAGAGATTTAATGGTTGCAGTTTTACAGTCTTTATCAGACCATCAAGGCTGTAATTGAAAGATAGGAGTTATCACTTCCAAGAGTTCTGTCATCTCAATCAACCTTTGAGGGAAAATCATCGCAAGGGAGCCTCTGGTAAGTCTATGAATTAATCCAGATTTGGAGAATGTTATATAATTTGTGTTGTGTTAACACCTGCAAGCTCTAGTCATGGATCAGGAATTTGCTGTGATAAATACTTTAAGAAAGCAAAGAAAATAATTCCTTTTCTCAAAAACAAACAAACTAACCAGCCCAAAAGGGTGGTGTGTTATCTAGGCCATTTCTCATACACATTTGTTGCATAGTGTGATTACTGTAAGCTCACATGATGGGTAGAGTCAACCTCGTCTTTGCAGGGAGCTAGAAGCTCTGGATATTGAGATAATCCCAGGCTCTTTCTGTGGAACAGAGGACTTGGAGAATGTACATGTCAAGCATGTATCTAGGTGGTTTGATTAAGAGGGAAGTGGTCATTGGGACTAGAGATGATTTGTCATTGGGAATGTCTGTCTTTAACCTACTTTCCTGACAATGTGTACTAAGTGCTGTTACATGATAAATCCTCATTGTGGACCATAGTACAATAACCATTAATTTGTAGATTTAATTAATTTCCATCTGTTTATCTAACTTAAGGGGAAGAAGTCGGGGAGATATTAGAAAGATGAGTACAGCTGGGTGTTTGTGGACTTTGCAATCCTGGCCATTAATGTCGTACTAGAGCACCTGTGGAAATCTGGTCCTTCCTCAGCTGCAGTGTTCAGAGCTGAGTTGTTGTGACTCTGTCCCTAATTGTCTAAAACAGAACATGAGCCAATTCAAGTTGTGTCCAGCAACAGCAGAGAGGGAAAAGGGCAGTTCAAAGGAGCAGTCCTGCTAAAGCCTTATCTGTGATTATGTACTACACCCCCAGTATTAGCCATCTGAAGCATATGTCTGCTCCTATCGGAACTGTCCACGTTGATAGGGAGGTTGCTGGGGGAGCATGCTTACTGTGCACTCAGCTGGGTATTGCACATCTGGTCAAGGTCTTGAGCTTTATTTCTCTTTTGCCTGATTTGGGACTTCAGAAGCATGTACTCAGTATTAAGCCAAGGGCTGTCTTTGTTCCATCAGGCTGCTCCAGCTGGAACCTGTTGCTGGTTGACACAGTCAGATCTTATACTGAGACTATTATATTTTTTGGCGTATTACACTGCATTTACAGGTTTTAATTCACCCCAGTAAACAGATGGGTTATTTTAAGAATCATGTGTAAGAGCTTTCATTAAAACTGTTACCAGGACACCAGATGGGGAGGCAGAATAGAGAGGAACAGGGCTCCTTGCTACTATGTTGGAGTTCTTGTGAAATATTCAGAAGTGCGGCTCAACTTGTCTGCTTTCCTGCATCATGGTGAGCTGGACACTTCTGAGTTTGAGTTATATTTCTACGAACCAGTTGCCACTTCTGCTAAGCAGGGTGAAATGCATCTGCATTTCCCCATCTGAGTTTTCCAAATCACTTAATTTCTGAATTACACTTGCTATGGTGAATATGGTTTTGGTGGAGTTGTATTATGACAAAGAAATGTGAAATGAAATGGAAAGGTTTTTTCCCAAAAGGTTAACTCTGAAATGTTGCTTTTAAGTAAACAAACAAGAGAGGAATTAGCTGAGAATTTTCAGTGCCAGAGTAAATTAAGAGACAAGACTCATCAAAGAAACAGTATCACTGAGGTGTTCTCAAGTGTACTGGAGTCTAGAGAGAGTGCTAATAGTCTTAAAAAGATAAATGGCAGAGGGATATGTTTTGAAAAGCAAGTAGATTAGTGGATCTAGTAAATCTTGACCTATTTAATTTAGTTGTTTAACTGAAATGGATTAAAAAATCTCTGATCTGTAGTGTTTGGGCTGGAAGTCTCGTGAACTCAATTCTCATGTTAGGTGTTCCTCCTACCACAGCAGTTACTGAAAGAGTGACAAAATCTTTGTGATAGTAGTTGTGTAGGTTTTTTGGTTTTTTTTTAAATTTATGAGTCTAGCATCTGCCAGAGCGAATGCAATAATTGATAAAAACGTAATAGTATTTTTTATATTTGTACTGAATAACAGAATTCCTAAAAAAAGGAGGTTCAGGGCCACAGGTTCAGGGCTATATCTGAATTCAGGTCATTTTTCACAAATAGTTTTACAGCATATTCAGAAATATCAAAACAGTTAATTTCTGGCAGATGTCAGTCTTTCCTGTAGGCGAAAACACAATGCTTAACTCCAATATTATCAAAAGATCATAAATAATGTTTTGTTTTGCAATTATTCTTATCTGAAAAATGACCTAAACTTTAAGAAGTTTCCAGAAGGGTTAAGTAACGTGAAAGGAAACTAAATAAAACAACCGAGGCTATGAATATGAATTTATTTCAACATTTTTTTCTTAGTGGAACAAATACTGTGTTTTGTTTCAACAACTGAACACGCAGAATATGTTCTAGCCCAAGGATAGCACAGCTATAGTTTCCTATATCTACAAATATTTGCTTCAGATTTTTTTATAACTTCATAATAAAATGCTTCGTTGTATCTTAATTTATCTAATTGATGGATAATACAACAACTTGTTTATTTTGAATTTTGCAAATTCTATAAATTAAACCTTTTCTATCTGAGTAGAGAAAAATTAAGAATTCCTGTTTAATATCCCTATCACACAAAAAAAAATATGAGTAGTCCAGCATTCAGTGGAACTGGAATTCTGTAATATTTTTTAGCTGAAATTTTGTTGTTGGAATAGGGATGAAATAGTGACATTCCTAAAATCAAAATATCCCGGGGTTTTTTGTTGCTATGACTGAAAATTAGTTATTTTCAATCCTGTGAATATTAAGCTGTATTTAGCCGTGCTTATTTAGGGGCATGCCATGTCTTAAGGCAGCTTTAGAGTCTGATCAACTCATTCTTTCCTGTAAGTGTGGTTCACTGGCTGGTCTTTCCCCTATGTACCCACACCCAACTGTTCCATGTGACACCTAACATCAGGGTTAACCACCCCTGTGTAGCCTCATGGAAGGCAAAGTGCTCTGCAGATTCCAGTCTGGTAGGAAGAGAAATATTTAAATACCTGTTCATTATAGATCTGCCATTTAATAAATCAATAGCCTTTAGATTTTAGCTTTAAATGAAAATCTGTAGCGCATTTCAGAAGCTTACCATTCTGAACTATGTGACTTTTTCTCAAGACAAAAGTTGAGCTCTAGCAGTCACCTATTTTGCCCATCAGACTGTTTTCACTGTTTTTATAACTGTGGATCCCCTCTCCTTGCTACATTATCTGAAATTCCTGTCTTCAGCCTAGTCCTGGCAGTGGGAACTGAGAGAGTCCCAGCTGTTCTCTCCCATGGAACACATCAGTGGAGATCTGCATCCACAGGAGCGAGTGTGTAAACACAAAGCCTAGCAGGCAAACATTACCTCTTGGTGAACTTTGCCATTTGCTAATTTATCCCTGTTCTAAATTTTCTCTTCTGTTTGCCTTTTTCTATGATTTCTTCCAGTAAAGGCTGTGCAGGCTGGCTTCTAGTTCCCATTCAGTGCGATCTTCTAATACAACAGTTTCACCTTCAGCTTTGAACATAAATGAGCAGAAAAGTCCCACAGGTTCCTTGCATTCTGTTAGGGGAAGGAAGAGGGAATAGTGCAGATACTGCACTAATGCTATCAAGCTGCCTAAAGTGAGAGAAGAGATTGATAAGAGAAAGCATTGTATTTATAGTTTCTGGCCCGTAGCATAGCACAAGTCCTATTTGAATTCTTCAGAAATTAGTATCAGATGACTTAGGAACTTCTGGCATATTTGAATCTTAAGTGGTTACAGATAGCTTTGCTCAGGCTTTCCTTCAGTTGTTGTATGCGCTACTTCTTTCTATTCATTTGAAGACAGGTTGGGAGAGTCTACAAATTCTTGGGAGAATGGAATAAAATCCTGCTCTTACTGAGGCTGGATGCAACAGGCACACAGATCCTACCTGAAATCAGTGGTAGACTCTCTTCTGCACATGTGTGTGCATCTATATTAGTACATGCAGAGAGATCTAATTCACCTATGTGGCTGTTCAGTCTGATGTTGCCTTTACTTTCCAAATATGCCAGCCTGACCTTGCTGCCACCATGTATGATGTGTACGTGGTAGACATCTGGTCAGGTAAAGGGTCAACTTCAAATTAACATAGTTTTTGTCTTCAAGAATGGGTTATTCTATGGAGCACCTGAATGAATACTTTACAAAGAGTAGAGAAAATGAAACATGTAAAATAAAAATTGCTTTTAGAACATTTAAGGCATTGTTGTCATCAGAGCACCATGAAAAGTGTGGTGCAAAGGTGCCCCAAGATGACTGTCAATGAGTAAATCAGTGCCTACGCACAGAGTAGAGGACAGCAGGACAGTGCATTTCTCACGAGGATAGGAAAGGTGTTTTTCCTCTTAGACTTGACTGTAGATGTGGTGCTTAGGGACATGGTTTACTGGTGGTTTTGGCAGTGTTAGGTTGATGGTTGGACTTGATGATCTTAAAGGTTCCTTCCAACCTAGATGATTCTATGATTCTGTGTACTGCCATGAATGTGATACAGTGGTTGGGCCCACTTGCTCCATCACAGAGAACAGTTCAGAGAGTGTTTTCTTCCTTCTTTTTTCTGTTTGAATTGCCTTCATCTGGGCTGGGAGCTAAGCCTGCTCCCCAATGGGCAGATGCCCACTCAGCTGGGTGTTTTGGGCATGAAGCCTGTTCCCCTTCTGCTGTGCTGTCACCCAGTGGCAGTTGAGTCCTGCCACAGCAGAGGTCTGCTCAGCCTGCCTTCCCAGGGGCTTGTAGAGCCGTTCAGTGCACCCTGCCAGCCCCCTGCACTGCCAAAGCAGCTCTTGTGAAACACAAGTATGTGGTGAAACATGAGGATGCGCGTTGTGACCATGCACAGTTGTGCAAGTGCTGCAGCAGGAACCACCCGCCTCCGGATGGGGCAGGGAGGCCTTCCCAGCCACCCACTCCATGGCCTCACTGGGCTCCCGCAATTTCCAACCCCGACTTTGGCAAAGGATGTTCCTCTGTCTGTTTGTTGCGGTTATGGGTTGGGTCATCTGTAGAAGGAGCAGCACTTTTCAGTCTCCCTGAGGTCTCTTGAGTCCTAAGGGATTAATAACTCATTGGGATGGTTGGAGCTTGACAGGGACCTGGAGGCTTATTGCTGTAATTCCCTGGCAGTATCTTTCACCCTTGGGGAAGGACAAGTAGGAGTTTCTCCCACGACAGGAGTCAGAAATCTTCTCCTACAGGAAACACCCAGGCCAAGAGGCCTTTATCCAAGCTAGTTCTTTTGGAGAAACACACTTTCTTTTTTTTTTTTTTTTTTTTTTTAATGGGAATTTCTAAGATAAGTAAGAAAAAGATCTGGTAAATGAATTTGCAGGCTCTCATAGCTATATCATTAGCATTGCCACTGATCAAAAGATCAGATGCAAATGCAAATAAAAGTAAACAAGTAAATATATCTTTGTGTTTAGAAATAACCATGGTTGGGGAAATCCCCCTCTATTCTTAATCATCAACCCTAAAAGATTTTGAGGCTGATTTTCCTTGACATTGAGTCAGTGTTATCTTGACAAAAAGGCAGAGAGAATAGAAAGTTGCTTTGTGAGAATATTTTATATCCATTTTAGACTGTTATGACTGATTATGAGTAACTGTAGAATCAGGGTATCTTATTTTATGGAAATACTGATCTCGTTCTCTTAAAAGTTATTTATTAACATACATAATTTTACTATATTACTCAACTCCTTTTATTATAAGTGCAACTTTTATGTTATGGTGAAATTAGCTATAAATATATTTCACTATCTCTAAATATTGCATCTTACGTGGTTTTGAAGAAAGCTCTAATGTCCTGATGGAAACCAGCTCTGTCCTCAGCAAGGCTTCTGTTAGATGTCCATTATTATCTCACTTAAGGATGTTTTCTTATGTGACTAAGAACATGTTTTGTGTGAAATAGTCTGTAGGGAAAGAGGAAGCCTTTTCTTGGGTGCTAAAGTGCAGGCTTTACACAGGTGCAGGCAAGTATACAGTGTACTGAAGGTTGTCAGAACTGTGTGATGAAGTTCTGCATATCATAATAAGTATGACAGTTCAGATTGGCACTTCAGACTTAATTTTGGAATATTCTGATTTTTGGTTGCTTACGTTTGTTCATTCAGATATTCTTTTAAAGTTGTCTGTTGATTCTATATAGGCTACAGGTAACACTATCAAGGGACCTGAGTCATACAGGGACCTGCACCAGAAGCCACCTTAGGGCTAAATCCTATTGCTGTTCTTGATGACTTAAACTGTGACAACCCATACCCTTAATGCTCTGGTGCGTAATCCTGGTTGGAAATTGTGGGGCACAGTGCCCAAATCATTCTCAGTTAATACCTTAAAAAGTTCCTAAATAACCCTATGGACATCTGAAAAAATCATCTCTGTTCAACACATTCCTTCAGTTTCTCTTAACAAGAATATTAATATAATCCATGTTAGAGTGAAAGTTATTTGGCTTGCTCATCTGCATGTGTGCATATTGTGTATATAATTTGCAGCAGAAATATAGATTGTTTACAATATACATAAAAATACATGTAGCTAGTAACTTTTTAGCATTTTCAAACTGTCATGCAAAAATATGTATCTTATTATATATATATGTAGTGTGTATGTGTGTTTTTACTAGGAAGCTATCCTTCAGTGTTTCTGTGCATTCGGCGGGTTGAATGAAACACCCATGGAAGCTTGCCAGCTATGCTGACGCAAGCTCCAGGCTCATCCTATAAACATTTACGCTTCTGAGTAACTTCAGTCACGAACAAACACTGGGACGAAAGAGACCTCGTGGGTCACTGATTCCAGTCCTGTGGTATGACAGGCAAGGCTCCTAACTCTTCTTATAAAATAGCCAAGTTTTATTGTAAAGCTTTCTGAGTTTTTGCCTGCCATCCGTCCTGCTGGAAAGTTATTCCTTTACCTTGTTCAGTTGATAGTTAAAAAGTCTTCCCTCATTTTCAGCCTCAGGTTAGTCATGGAGAGTTTCTACCAATTTGTTCTTATGTCAATATTGTAAGTACCTCTTCTTCCTCCCCGATGTTTACCCAATGAGACCAATCACGAAGCTGAAGTTATTTATGTGCATTTGCAGCTTTGAGTCCTTAGGGATGGATGTCCACATGTATTTTACTTACGTACAGATAAACAAGCAGAATGACTTTACAAGCCAACCCTGTCAGAGTGATTAAAACAAAGCAGAATCCTGAAGTAAATGAGTCTCAGGTTGATAAGGACTGTCTTTGAAACAAGTGTCCTTCAGCGTGCAGCTATCTCTGAACCAATGCAGCTGGCTAGCTTTGGAGTTCTGTGATTTATATCAGGACATGTCTCTTGCTCACATAAAGCATAGGGTGCCACAGCCCAGTGTAGATCTGCTCATCATGAAAGAGGATAGCTGAGCCTGTCTCTTATTTTTCTAGCAATAAATTATATGTAAACTAGCAGAGCTGTTCATTTCCACTTTGGGTCTGAACTGAGGGACGGTTTTGTACCTCAGTGTTCTTCACACCAACCAGAGCTGCACTAAATGTGCCACATTGGTATTCATCCTCGGTTAACTAACTTTTCAAATGTAGTTTTTCTTTCTTTTATGATCCTGCAATTTCTGTATCTTCCAGAAGTGAGACAGGTAGGATTTGGAAAGTTAATTTCAAGTTGAACATGTTTACTGGGAATGAGGCAGAACAGGCTACAGGAGAGCTGGATCCCCTTTCTCTTCCTTCCCCTGTCTGGTCACTCGTTGGCAGCACCCAGCACAGGCAGATTCCTACAACCTGTGGCACTCTCTGAACAGGGAGTTGAGGAAGGCGGACACTATCTTTCATGTGAATTGGACACCTGACTTCTCTGTCTCTTCTCTGAGGGTTACAGTGATGTGAGAACATCCAGGACAAGAGGTGGTAAAGCAGGGAGTGACACGGGAGGAGAAAAGGCTCTGAAGTGTTAGAGGTAGGGGAGTAAAAGCTGCCATGGGAGATCGTATACACATTGAAATCGTATCAGCTAACAGACTTAGCAAGGAAACCAACAACTGAATAGGACACATGTTTGAGGATGCTCTTCACAGAGCAGGCTTGATTTGCCGTCTTCTAGCTTGTGTTTAATACCTGGATAGGCTAGGTCTTATTCTAAAAGACTGCTGCATTAGAATATTTAGTTGGCATTAAATAACTCAGTATTAAAAAAGAAGAAATTCCTAATAAACCACATAATTTTAAATTACTGGAAACTGAGCTGAAAAATAACATGGACAGAAAGCTGTAAGAGGATTGAGGAAAAAAACTCCCTGATAGCTAGCTGTACTTACTTTCTGCTAGTTGCCCAGATTCAATCGTGAGAAGAACTTGGAAGCAGAAAGTTGCTGGTGGTACAGCAGTACTGAAGGTGGCATTTTGGACAGCACTGCAATACACTTGAAATAACCCCATAATAAATGAAGTAAGATTTTCGTAAGAATGCTGGCATTGCAAACCTGCTCTCTAGCTCTAGTAGAAAGTTGTTGGCAGCCTCATCCTGCGATGCCAGGTGATTTGTGCAGCAACTTGTAACAGCAGTTAAGCAATGAAATCGGGTGCCCTTCCCCAAGGCTACAGATGAATCACCGAATTACAGGGAGGGAAATGAGACTGGGAGTAGAGTGGATACGCACTAGCGAAGAAAGGAGATGAGAGAAGCTGGGGTGGACAGTCATCATTGAGCCTAGAGAATGTGTCTTGATGTTTTTGTTTAAGAAAACGTAACTAATGGTAACTGGAGGATAAAGATCAGGATTCCACATCAGAAATTGTTTGGACTAGTGTCAGTTGAGAGTAGTTTAGCGGATGGATATCAGTGGAGCTGCACTGACGTAACATTTTGGAAGGAAGGAGGCCCCAGATCTGTTCCCCTCCTGGCTACCTGGTTTCTAAATGGAGCTTTCTTTCTTAGTCACCTGTAGCTTCCCGATATTCATAGTTTAAATCACCCGAATAAAATTCAACTATGTCGCTCTAATTGCTGGTAGTATTCGCAAGGGTGTATCATGACCTATTCTTTTGCACAGCTAGGTAACATAGAAAACATCCACTATATTTTCCCTCCACATGCTTACATAGTCTGGGTTTTCCTGGCAGATCATGCAGAAGTTTTCAAGTGAAATGTGACCTGTTTTGTAGCTTCACAGCATAAGATTCACAGGATGGGATATTTTAAACCTCTTTTGCAGTCATGCTGCATTGTCAAATGACTGGTTGTGACACACTTCATAAATCCAGCTGACACACTGACAATGATCCTTGATGTGATAAAACAACCAATACAGTCTCAGGCAATGAAGTAGGAGGACGGAGGCTGAACATGGGCTGGAATTTTCTAATTGATGCCTAAAGTTACACCTCCAAGCACGTCCTTGCACACCTTCGTTTAGTTAAGGCTTCAAAGTGTGAAGTGTCTGTGCTCCCTGTTTAGGGAAAGTGTGTGAGAATTGTTTCACTTTCAATTAAAATGCAGCTGTTGATGGCAATAGAAGCGCTGAACAAAAGCATAAAATATGGGGTGATTGCCTAGACTGGGATTTTCTCAGAAAAATAGCTAACAACCTAATTTTGTCTAACACTGCACCGATGTGCCTTCCCACCATGAGCAGGTGATTTGTTATATATGATAGAGCACAAATTCAGAGCCTGGTGCTGTAAATGTTTTACCCAGGCTTTTGGTCAGGTTTGATGTACCCAGGAGGGACAGTGTCTCCTGGACTGTCTGCACCCTCCCTACAATCTGCCAGGCAGTTACATGGGCATTTGGTGAACCCTCCTGTTCTTGCTTAGTTGGTAGGGTCTGGTTACATCAAAGGTGGAGATCTTCTGGCCCATGAAAGTGTATATCATTGTAGAAACATGATGTGCTTTTTTATGCCTACTGTATTTCTTATCTTGGTGAACTGTATACTTAATTACTACTAGTTTCTGGTGGAAAAAATGATGATAGCTTTTTGCTTTCCATAGCAGTTACACATTTGTCCATCGTACCTGAAAAAAAGTATTTGAAAGAAAATGATGAAGTAATCTTACTACCCTTACATTAGGCCTCTAAAGTAGCGTGACTTTTAGCTATAACACTCAAACAGATCTTCATTGCCAAGGTTTTGCTCTTTGATACGAGTTAAAAGTTTGTCCGGGGCATTCAAAGGTGACTGTCTTTACCTTTGTGGGTTTTGTACCAGTTTCACATCCCAACTCTGTGTTCTCCTTTAAACATCATCAGACATTAGGCCCTGATTCAGGAGACTCTCAATGAAGTTAAGCACTGAAAGGCAAGGACTAGAATCCAAACCACTGATCTGATGGGTAGAGGTACAGAAAACTAGTAACGGGGGGGAGGTATCTTTAAAAATAATGGGAACATTATTCTTTTTAATCAAAATTTACACAATAGGTCTTTAGATTAATAGAAAAAATACTGTAGCCTACAGATACCAGCAATAAATTACTCTTTTGTCTCTGCAAAGGATATTTTTACTATAAATAAATATCCTGCTTTGCAATACTGTCACTTCATTCAGATCTTATTCCTTAGCGTAATTGAAAATCAAATACCTTATACAGCAGTTACGGAGGCGCCTCTTTTTTTTATTCAACTGTAGGTATTACATAGGTATGTTATACATATGAGCTGAAATGTCCATAAGAGCCTACAGGCTCTCATTCAAACCAGCTAGCACCAGTTCAGTAGTTTCCTCAGAGCAGAAAAGCACTTGCAGTTATTGTGACAGCCCTCCCTCTACAGATTTCCTATCCAAAATAAGATATTATATTTTCCTTTTTCATTGATAAGATATTTTTGAGAAAGGTTTCCCATCCAAAGTGTCTTTGCAAACCATTCTCGGAACTTCTAAAATAAATGTATTTCTTTATACCTGTAGCTCTAAATTAATCCAGATTTGTATTTTTTTCTAAATACTTACCGTGATCTAATACTGAAACAACTGAGCCATTGGCAAGTTATCCAAAGCTGCACATTAGTGGCAATTCTAAATCGGGTCTGTATTATTAAGGTATAATTAAAGGAATAAGAAAAACCTCTGCTGATGAGTGTCCCTCACTGAGAATAGGGATTTCATAACTGGGCACTCTGTGGGTTTGAGGTAGGTCGGAGTAACTTCATGATGGACAAAACCACAAATCATCATAAGAAATGTTATTGGTGGCAAGGCTAGTTTGTTTATCAACTCCAGTTTACCAAGCCCCATCATAACAAAATCTAGATCTAGTTTCCTTTGGCAAAATATAGCAGAAAGTAATTTTTGAATATTTTTTAAAGTATGTCTAAGAGTTAGAGTGTGACGCTATGTGGATTAAGCTAAGCAAAAGGGATACAGCTGGCTCTCTGTACCTTGCAGCAGAATAAAAACTGAGTCACTACCATGGAGAGGTCACTCCGATGCTCTGAAAGTGGGTTGGGATTTAACATCCGTTATCCAGATGTATCTGTAATATTCAATATATCATTCACAATTTTTATGCAACAAAATGATCATATTGAAGTAGACATGATGTGAAATTAGAGCTATTGGGAGACTTTTCCAAAGAACAACAGGAGTTTTGCTTTTTATTTCAACAGGATTGAAATATATCCCATTTCTTATAAGAAAAAGCAGCAAATAATATTTATTATCCTTTTGATATGAAGCCATTACTGGAAGCCATTATCATCACATTTCAGGTTACTTAATCAGCTCTGTGAACTGATAACCCACATAAATAATTGCCTCACTGCTGCCAATAGTGCTCTTGGCACACTATGAAAATAACATTGTTCCTTATGAATTAAACTACAATAATATTTTAAATGACAGATTAAAGGCTTTCTTTAGGTACCTTGAATACTTCCAAACTGAGCAAATGAGAAGAGACCTACCATTTTGCAGGTATGTGATATAGGTGAACTATGGTTGAGCTCCCTGATGGCACAGAAACGAGATGCATGTGTCCAAACATGCCAAGCAAATGCAGATGATGAAAAAGAAAGATTAACTGCTGAAGAGCCACCTGCTCTTCAGAGCATTCCAGCTATCAGGCACACCCCAGACGATACTGTAATGCTCGGCAGCGTATCCACAGGTCTTCAGGCAGGGACTCCATTATCGGCTTGGCTCTTTTCCTTTCCTGTGCAGAGCAGCTTACATGTATGGCATTGTGCAAGGTGTTCGTGTTTCATTAATATCCCTCGCTGTTGCACTCATTTCTTTTAGTTTGAGCCTTTTCCCCTTGTCTCCTTGTTGTTGGAAATGTCCAAAATAACCATCGCTGAAGCAAAATTATTGGTCCCACTATTTTTTGATATTACATTATCTCATTGTCCTTGGCTGGATGTGTGCTCATAGCCTGCCTTTCACTGCTAGAGGTGAGAGCAAACGTCATCCCAAATTGTGACAAGAAATCAGGAGAGATATGCCAGCCTTCCTGGTACTACCAAAACTAGCTATAAGACACTTAACGTATATATACATAAGGCAGCCAAGGAGGGGACAGGAGGGGACAAGGTCTTGCCAGGAGAGGCAGCTGCTCCACTTTTCAACAGCCTGGTCTGTGCGTTGCTGAGGGGTGTCCTGGCAATGTCACTTGGAGAAGCTCAGCTTGACACATTTGCTCTCGTAGCAGAAGGTCAGGTTCCCTGTGAGCAGGCAGCATGGGCAGGGAAGCTGCCTTGAAACCCAGCTTGGGTCCCAAAAGCAACAAGGTAGAGAAGTTCCTGGAAATTTCAAATTGGAAGTGGCATAGTATTTTTGGCTGCATTTTTTCATTAAAACAAAATCAAAAAAATGGCACTTGTGACTAGATTTAAGTCCTTTTTTATATTATACCATACTCTCATATGACATCTCACCATCTTTTGTGAGTTGTAGCTCAGATGTTCCAACCCTCCTTCCTACCCAGTATTTATGTGGCTTTTCTGATGTATTGTGTGGGAAAGAGAAGACACACTTGATAGTTTGGGAGATGAGATCTGGCCAGGGGTCTCAGACCTGCAGAAGGGAATGAGGAAAGAGACACCTGAACTTAAGTGCTCTGCAGGGAAAAGTGATTTCATACTTGACTCAAATGGAAAGATTTCATTTAAGCCTTTTCACTTTTCTTTTGCAACACTGTAGAACACAAGTTTTATAGAAAATGATTTCTCTCTGAAAACTTCCTGGCCTGATCTACCTGTTAAAATCTGTGTTGCTGTATTCCGTTCCATTCTCTCAGTGTGTACATGCACTGCCTATGCTGGCAAGTGGGATGTCAGCTCTAGGGCAGGTACCTGAGTAGGCAGTTGCCCCAGTCATCTTAAAGAATTACCTCTAGATGTCACTCATGAACCCTTCTCTTATTTGAGGGATTTAAATAAGTAGTTAGGATACCTCTGACAAAGAAACCCTTCAATCACTCTGCTTGGTTGCCGAAATGTTTGTATTACACACTCATTTTTGCACTGCTAGAGTCAGATAAAGGCTGAAGGCAGAGAAGGTACTTCATCAGCAGTACAGAGCTGCCTAAGCTCACATAGAAATTGAATTTAAAGTATTGATTAAAATAGAGAAAAACTTAACCTTAGTCAAAATAAATGAAGATTTCTGTAGTCTTTGGTGCTAATCAAACATGTTGGGAGAGCTCAGTATGAAGTTGATAAGCTGTTGATTTATTTAGATAACTATATCTTGTTAGTACTTGCAGCAATGGGTACAGATGTTTGGTATAACATTTTCTAGCCCGTGATTAAAATGCCTTAAGTTCCTATTTCTGCACTTGGTAAGGCTCAATAGAGCAGATCCCCTCCAAAAAGTAAAGAATTTGTTATATGTATTCTCATTTTTTCGGTAAAACCTGAAAATCCTTTACTTCCTTTTTTTTAGTAATTAAAAAATCCATTCAAACAGATCTATGCTGTTCCTTCAATGGGGGGAAAGTGCTCATATGGAAAAGTCATTTCTATATAAAAGAAAGAAAAATTTCAATGAGAAAATTTTGGGCACCTTTAGCAGTAAGTATTCTTTCTGAGGTTTTCACAACCTTACCCATAGTGAGTAGAATTTTATTCTGCAAATAGTTGAGCTGAAACCAGAGAGTGTCCTAATGGAGTGAAACACTTCTACTCTGTTTAAGAGTATATGAATTCTTGTACAATCTGTGGCTGATAACTGTTCCAATTTATCTCATGTTTGGAAAAAGTTTGGCCTTGCATTGTTCCAGTTCAAATGTTAATTGAGTGATGTGGTTTCCCACAATACCTTCATTAAAGCTTTTGGGGATTCACTTAGTCCTGAACTACTTAAAGGACTTTTTCTTCAATGTTATCACTAATATCCACCTTCTACTGAAATCAAAATTAGTACGTCTGATGTCTGCATCCCAGCCAGGACTTCCAGAGAGCTGGCAGTCAGAATGGACAAGATACTGAAAAGTTTCCTATCGCATTATAAACAAAGCTTTTAAAAATAAATAGGGGGTAATGAATGTCTGGCAGCATAAAGAAAACACATTTGCAGATCATATAACAATAAAAACAATTTGAGTTTATCACATAATTAACCTCTTCATGTGTGTAAGTGGGTAAGTATACATTAATATATATATATATTTAAAAAAATGTATTGATTGTTGCCTCTTTTATTTCCATTTTGCTTTGAAAGACAGGATCCTATATGAAGAGTTCAACAGCATAATAATTTGGTTAAAATGTACTTTTATTACTAGAACTGCAAGGGACAATAAAACACTTGCAACCATACTTGAGTTGCTTATGGCCAACAGATTTTACAAGTGCAATTTAAAAGAAATGGAAGCTGCAGGTTGATGTTGTGGAAATTTTGAAGTTATTTAGGTTTTATATGTAAGACAGGAAAACATATTATATTGGCTTGAGAGCATCTATAAAAATCTTCAGAATATTTCTAAAGAGCTAATCTTACAATGTTTACATGTTTGTATAAATATAACCAGACTTTTCTAACAACACTTGTGGAGAAGAACAGCAACATTTCTCAAGTGTTAAAAAGTGGTAAACATGTGTCTGTGCCAGAGGAAGAAATTGAGACGTGTTGACGGATTGAGCCAACCCTCTTCTCTAGCTGTGTTGATGCCCCTCGATCAGTTTGTTGTTGTGCTGATCTGGTAACTACGAGGTTACCCATAATGATTTTAAGAAATGAAGTTCTATTTCATCTTTGTTTCTGGTTTGATGATTATACACAGAGGTAGGCATTTGCTGTTATGTTGGTATTCCCAAATGTGTTTGTAGGCACCTCTGTGGCAATGGCAGGATGTTGCTTATGGCTGAACAAGGATTTTTGGAGATATAGCAGTTTGGCAGAAGGCATTTTGGGGCTTGAAGACACTCACTCACTGGTAGAAGCCCAACAGCAGCTATCTGCTTTTCTAGGGTCCACAGGGAGATGGCAAGAGGGGAGAAGGATAGAGTGATATGA
Source organism: Numenius arquata (assembly GCF_964106895.1). Lineage (NCBI taxonomy): Eukaryota > Metazoa > Chordata > Aves > Charadriiformes > Scolopacidae > Numenius > Numenius arquata. The sequence goes on along the minus strand of NC_133582.1, from coordinate 25,766,301 downwards.
GCTTCCTGTAGCTCCACCTGCAAATGAAGAAGTTCTTGTGGCTGTTTTGTCAAGCACAGAGACAGAAGGAGAAATATCACTTATAGTAGGCAGATCCGTAGGGGGGTTCTGCTGCAACTTCACCTCTTCCATGTCTGTTTTTTTGCTGCTGTTGTATTGCAAACACTGGCTCTGGTCCCTAAAAATGTTTGGCTGCTTTGCAGCCAATGGTCTGAGTTAGGCACCCAAAACACCTCTGGGTCTTAGTCATTAAGTGATCACAAATCAGCTTTGGCAGCATAAAACCCAGGGAAGTCCTTCACCTATATCCCTAAAGACAGGCAATTGTTAGAGAGACAATCATTAAGCATGGCAATACACAAGTCCCCATGTCGCAAATGATACTGGTATCTCTCTACTTCAAAAACGTAGGCACAAAGAGAAATTAGGCAGGGATTAAAAGTCAGATTGTTAAAATCTCATACATTAGTCAAAATAACAGGAAAATAGAGGAAGTGGAAGATCTTGGAAGATCTGAAACTCAGAACAAAAATCAGTTCATATCTGCCCTGCAGGATGCCAGGATGATGAGAGGGAATTTATCCCACTGCTGAAATGGTTCCTTCTTCCTGCTTCTAGAAATGCATTGCTCTGTCTGGGTTTGACACAGAGTGGTGGAGGCTTAAGCTTTCACAGGGCAATTGTGAGGTCTTGGGGATGCAGTGAGAAAAGTTAGTTTGTTTTACTTCTAAAAGCCTGGAAGTTTAAATATACTAATAACCCCCATGCTGGAAAAATATTTCCTTTGCAAAGTGCTCCAGACTTAGGATATTTCTGAACTCCCCAGGATTCATCCTTCTCTACTATGACTGATAAATGACCAAAAGGTGTGTGAAGAATGCACTAAGGAGGATGAAACTAACCAAATTAAAAAACAAAAACCCTGACAACAAAACTATCTACTCAGTTCTATACCACAGAAATTATTAGAAACTATTTCCAGGCTCCTGGCATGATTTCTTTTTGCAAGAAAAAGCTGGAAATAGTAAAAATCTGGTTCATTATCTTATCATAATTATGCAGTTACTCAAATGATGAAAAACATTTCTGAAATGGTTTATTGACGCAGCAATCTTTGAGGCTTTTGCTGCTGTGCGGGGATGCCGGATTGTTTTTAGCACAGCAGGCTGAAGATGGCAATCAGACATCCCAGGAAAAACCTACTTAAAGAAAAATGGATCATGTGATTAGAGATTCTATCGTAACGACTGTGTACCGGGGGACAAAATTAACCTTTGTGCTATCACATGGACTTGAGCCGCTTGACTGTCTGAAGCGTAGCAGCAGTAGGTCACTGGGGAGATAAGCAGCAGTGAGCAGAAAAGCACTCAGCAGGGGAGGGGGATCCACAGGTCTCTGCTGAGCCAAGAATGGTGGGATGCAAGGTCTCGAGCCACTGTGAGCGTGCGGGAGGGGACACTTACACTTATTCTTTCTAAGGTTGACACTTCTGTGCTCCTCCCTCCTTTTTAGCCTGTTTGCCTGTCCACAGTTGGTGCCCCTTCCCAGTCTCCTCTGTTCCCAGCCTTCCCTTATTACTCTGACATTTAACAGCGCTTAGCTGTTATCACTAATGCGATGGAGAAATGCTTTGGTGGTACAGAGCCAGGTCATAGAAGGGTGGAAAGGGGGAAGGGATGTGATTTTTGTATTCCTGTGTCACCAAGGGCTGTGGTTACTTGCATGCAAGCTCTCAGCGGGATGTGGATGTCCCAGCGTTGGGGGAGATACTGGACATGCTCTTGCTGGAGTGCTGGCAGCGGCAGTACGATGAACCCAAGCTGGTTGTGCTCCCATTGAAAGCGTTGATGATAAGCACGGCCAAAAGCAGGAAGCCCCAGGCGTGTGCTGGGGGTGGCACTTTAACCCATGTTCCTCCAGCCCTCCCCGCCTGTCAGCCACACCACATCCCCTCTCCGCCCTCTGATCTTGTGAATGAGGGGGTGGCTGTGTGAGATGGAGGGCACGGGCCTTCTGCTCGGCATGTGGGGCTACTCCCGGCACTCCAGCTTTCAGGAATACGCACTAGCAGCATGCGCTATGCAATGCCACTTCAAAGCAGGCTCTGGCAGCGAGGCAGGGAATCGTCTGGCGGGATTAAACCACATTGGAACCATTTTGGAAAAGGTTCGAGTCTTTGATTCTTTCGTATACAAGTCTGACATCAAAGCAAAGTCCTGGTGTCTGTCAGATATGTCCTTCATCTCTAGATAGAGATAAGACAGCCTCCTGACAGTCAGATAACACGATAATTAGACAGTGTGATAATGCATTTATCCTGGTGCTTACAATCCTTGATCATATATTGCAATTACGTATACAGGCCACAGCAGCCACTGTCTTTAATTATAACCTTGATGGCAAAATGATAGGAAGAAGGAATCTTCCTAAGGATAGAAAAATGAGTCTTTTAATTCATTTTTATAGATCTTCACTGAATATAATAGAAGGGATTAATATGAAAGTCTTTGCCAGTGTTCGTGTGAACCGACAAACGTGTTTATTACAGAAGCAATGGCACGTGGATATTACATTCATATAGGCCAGATATTAGAGCAATATGAGATAGGTACCAACCTAGATAGTAACAACAGATAGCACAGCATTTAATTTTTATGTTAACCTGCTGCCCAGAAAATTCATTTGTAAGTGCATATAATAATACTGTTATTGAGATTTATTAAGGGTAGGTTTTCAAACAGAAGACTTAAACAAAGATTTCTCATGCATTTATTCAGTAACTCCTAGGATGCTTTGCAAATCTCAGCTAGAGAAAAACAAACAGATGATTTTATCCCTGCTGCAACAAACTCCCTCTGTACCTGAGTGGACAAGGTTCCTGGATCAGGAACCTGATGGCTTACACCTAGTCTAAGAGTGTGTTTTTCCTTGCATATCTGCAATTATATTTTTTGAGTTATTTATGCATTATGAAGCCCTTGATTGAAATAAATGAAGCAAGGGAAGGCAGTGGATGTTGGGAAGCAGGAATTGGTTGTAAAAGGTGTCAGTCTTAGAGTTCGTAATTCTGATGCTTGAGGTTTATCGAATTTCCACTGCTGTGTTCGGAGTCACGAAAAACCCATTGAGTGGTGCCAGTCTGGCTGCTGGGCTGGCTCAGATTCTCCTCAAAGTCCAGTGCTGCTCTCATACAAAAAGGTGACCAGGTACCCTACGCAAGGGTCCTGGTGACTGTGCCTGGGAGAGCACCAGGACTGCAGGCACCACGGCCTAGGCATCTGCTTGGCTCTGAGGAGTGAGGGACAGAAACACAGAGGAGAGGGAGAAACATAAAGTGAGGATTTTCCCAAGGGAACAGTGGAAGAGCCACTCCTAGTTCTTTTGGATACTGGGAAGTCTCAGCTGTTAGGAAATGCTGCAAGGTTGTGCAGTGAAAATCAGGCCTCTTTAAATAAGATAAGAAAATAGGATACTCCAAAACTGAAACACCTGGGAACAATGTCCACTTTGGGAAAACATTAATTGTGGATATAATAGCTGGTTACAGAAGGCAACTAAACCACATCTAGAAGTGTTAGAACATGGACTTACCTGTGTCAGGACAGGAACTGCGTCTGAAGCTATAGGCCCCCATTAGCATCTTCACTCTTGTAACTCTCCCCGGGCAATTAGTGTGTTCAGCCACAGATAAACACAGCGCGAGGGCAGTGTTAAGTACACAGGATGAGAATAAACCTTCTTGGCTGTGGCTGTGCATTTGCTTAGTAACAGTCAGCACCGTGACTTCTATTGGCATTGTTCGTTTCTTATTCTTCACTATAGAACTGTGTGTTTATCAGATTAAAATGGCCCCTCAACCCCCCCGCATCAGGAGTTGGGGGTCCTTCTCTGTATCTCTTATTCTTGTAGGGCCTCTCTTCTCTCTCCTTATGCCACTGTGGGGTTTTCCTCTCTAGCTTTCCCGTAGGCCCTTCTCAGCAGTAGTGTCCTCTGGCTCATCCTCTGTGCCTGCTTAGTGTCTGAATAATGTAATTCCTCTTTGTCAGCATATCAAGACGCATGGTATATTTGGGAGATCAGGCTTGGTAGGCAGCTGAGTCTTTGCTGCCCATGTCCCGAGTTCAGACTCTCAGTAGGTGACTGCTTAAGTAAATTGCTATGGCTCCTTGAATGATCAGCAGATCTGAAGATCTGCTGTGTGTGTGCTACCATGCACAGTCAGAAAAGACACATGAAATACACTGTGTATTTTCTAAACAACTGTTCCAACATAGTTAATAAGGCTTGTGCATAGGATAACCCTTTTCAGATCGAAAGGCCAGGGTTTGGACCCTAGGTGACACCATAGATTGACTTGTGGTTCTTCTGCAACAATCCTTTCTTGCTCCCATGTTTCCACCCTAGAACACCAGAAAATGGGTCTGCAGAACGTCAGAGGAGATAAAGATTCCCATAGCAAATCTCCGTGAAAATTCCCCCTCCAAAATTTGGGGATTAGTCTCTGTACTGGAGAACCACATACATGCATGGGAAGGAGCTATAAAACTTTTCTTACTGTCTTCCCTTTCTACTACTTTTCTCCTAGAGTTTAATCTTACTGTTATAATGCACTGCCTAAAAGATATGGGTCACACTATCTACTGACGTAAAAATTCCATTTTCAATAGAGGAAAATTACTATGTAAAAAAGAAAAGAAAAGCTTTTTAACCTCAGTGATTCCTTTCTGGATGAAGTTTCTATCACAAAACCCAAACCATGTCTTCATGCTACTGGGAACCTAGATTAGCATTTAAAATCAATGAAGTGGGCCACTTTTCAGCAGTCAAAAAGGCAAATGAAAGACACACAAATCGGAAAATCTTTGGGGCAAGGGACATTTATTTGGGGGGAGAAAACCCGAATCAGACAGCATAAATTTCTATTCCATGAAAAATAGTAATCATAGAATCATCAGATGGTTTGTGTTTGAAGGGACCTTAAGGATCATTTTGTTCGAACTCTCCTGCCATAGGCAGGGACAGTAATGGGAATTGCTTAACTAGCTACATGTTTTGGTACGTTATTGTTGACTCCTTATTGCAATATTAAAGTGTCAAGTGGATTCAGCCAACCAATCTAACTTTGTATGCTATATACAAGTGTGTATATATGTAAATATATATGTGTAAATATATATGTATGTAAATATACATACATATACATAAAAGCAACTGGTAAATGCAGTATTTCGTGTTATAAATCATTCTTTCAACCATCCATTCCAATAACACCCAATGCTGCAGATCTTATACAATATTCTTACTTGGCTGTGGGTGTTGCCTTTGTGGTCATGGCCCTGTGGGGGTGGATTAGCCTTCAAATACCTGGGCTAAGGAGCTGCAGGGAGAACCACGTCTACAGTTCTGGCAGTGAGGCAAGGGGATATTTATCAGTAGCTTCCAAGAGGTTGGGAATTGCCTCATGAATATTTACATGTGAAAAGAGATACATTGTGCAAATGTATCCAGGACACCAATTTACTGCTCTGGCATCTGTCTTGGTTTGAGATAAACAGGAAGCTCCCAGAGAGGTGAACACTGTTCCTGGTGGAGGACAAAAGAGTGAGAAAACTAGCATGTGAGCATGCTGGAAGAAGGCTGGAGTAGGTGTTAATGCAGGGGACGGGTTTCTATTGCTCCTGGAAGAATGGGAAGAAGAAGATGTAGCGGCCATTGCGAAGGCAAAAACAGATGTAGTCATACCTTGAAGCAGTTGCAGGGTGTATAGGACATAGCTCCAAAGTGCTGATCTATATATAATATAAAAATAGCAATAATGATAATAACAGAATAAAGCTGGGGAAATGTTGAATTATGGGGCTGCAGTTCCAACAAGGGCTTCTGGATGACTTAGCAGACCAGAGTCCCTGGACGGTGGTGAAATTGTGGTTCTGTAGTTCACAGCTGATGATTTGAATTTTTAATATGCATCCTTGCTATTTTGATTGTTGATCACTTAGTGGAGACAACCTGCCATTATACAGTTAACAACAAGCTGCACAGCACCACCTTAAAAAAGGTTCCTCTATTATACTTGCACCTAAAACCAGCAAGACATACCTGGCAGCTTTGTGGGCCTGTGCAGGACTATTAGCTTCATTCCAAATGTCCTACAGTATGGCTCCATGCCTACCTTAATTAGGAATGGTTAGTTCAAGCATTGGTGCAGCTGTACAGCTTTTTGTGTCCAACTACACTGCATACCTTCATTAACTCTGCTTTTGCGCTGATGCTCCATGGTCTCGCGTTTCACAATGTGGACTCTTCCATGCACAGCTGGCTATTTGCTCACCTGTTTGCATTTCTTTGTGTTCCTGGGAGAGCATGTAACTCTCAGGCTTTTCAGGCACAATTTCCCTGTCCTCTGCCTGAGGCTGGAAAAGCTGGAAGGGGCCAATTCCACATCACAAACATCTGGTGAATCCCGATAAACCATCAGACTATTTACCTTTATTGTTCCTCCAAGCTGGATTATATGTGTTCTTGAAAATCACTGTATTTATATTTCATTGGAGATGAGAAGGATTAAATAAATATCAGTGGTGGATTTTAACCCTGCTAAGAAGATCTGCAGGGCTAGAAGCTTTCCTTCATCTGAGATCAAGTGGCTTTCTCAATTAGGCATATATAACCGTAAATCATTTGAAAATGGGATCTGTCCTTTGGTACGGCACTGCTTTCAGTTACTTTTTGCGGAGTCCAGCCTTTTACATCAACCAAACAAGCCACACTTCTCCTGAAAAGTTCCAGGTTTTGTACAGCTCTGAGTAAGCATGGTCCACCAGCCCTGGGGGCCTCTGAAAGTGGAAACCCTTTGGTTCCAGAGGCTGTTTTCCCAGAAATACTTCAGGTATTTCCTCTTCTCTGAGCAGTCTTAGACTCCAGATCCTTTCCTTTTTTAACTTCAGTATTTTGGAGCATCTCTACTCCCTTTGCTTTCTCCTTCACAGTTGTTGCTCCAGGCTCTCCAAAGCCTGCTGAGTTTGAGTAGGCTCTTCAGCAGCCTTTCTGCCATTACTTTTTAAAACATTTTTTCCCAAGTTGATCCAAGGCTAGAGAGAGAGACATGAAGAAGAACAAAGTCCATTCCCACCAGTAAAAGCATCACAGGTTAGGTTTTCAAGTCCTGAGATGCCTGCACTTGGATTTTGTTGTGTGCACAGCTTGGACAAGTTATGAATCATCAGGGAAAGTTCTGCTGGTGCCGTGCAGCCCCAGGAATGTGTGTGGGAACATCATGTGGCTTCACCGTTTGACAGCAGATGCCTCCAGAGGGGCATTCAGAGAGGCCAGGAGACCAAAGTGGGTCAGCTCCTCATTGTGTGTTGGGGCCTTAGCTGGAAGTGAAGGCAACTAAGGGAAGTCATTCTGTAAAATTAGAGTCAGTAATGTCTGTCAGCTTCCATGAGGATGTTTAGCACTTTCAGCAGATCCTCAGTAATGGCATTTCAGAATGGGAAATGACTCCTATTCAGAACTGTCCAACCTCTCAGACATTTTTTAAATCTATTTTTAAGCTTGGGTGACTAAAAAATTCCAAATATCTTTCAAGGAGCAACACTAATTAAAAAATAGGCCTTATTTAGATTTCATTTTTGATCTGATCCTCACAGGTGTAGATGTTTCACAGGGGAGGAACTTTGGTACAGCCTATTTTTTAGGCATGCTACAGAAATATGAAAGAAAGGCTTGTCTCGGTGAGAAAAAGTGTTTTTTGAAGTCAGCTACCTTGTATCTCTTGAATATCGTTTGGCAGACCTCTAAGCAAATAGGGTACCGTCTGTTTGAACTTCACATTAACTGGTGTGTTACTTCGTGATGCTCTTTAGTGTAGCACAAGTCAGAGAATCAGGGCTTACAGCAACATCAACATGCCAAATTGGGGCCTTCAGCATTTCTACAATTGCCTTTTCCATATTTCTGTTTTTTAAAAACAAAATTTATATTTGGAGCCCAAGCAAACATGACAGCATTACTTAATCACCTTTCTGATCATTCCCTTTAAAAAATTACTCTTATGACTTTGTCCTCCAGCCAGGAGAATTGAGTTATAAAACAGCTTAACACTAATTCTTCTTACTTTGACGAAGCCTAATTAAATTCATACCTCTTTGAGTAAGCTGGTAAAATCCACAGTTAATCAATGTTTTGGCCAATATGTCCTCATTAAGAAATGTTATTTTTACCAAGAAATAAACCACAGTCCTTAAAACTAAGTGCATAAAGCAAGCACACACCGATTTGCTTTTGCGATCTTCGCCGGGGCCAGGGTACTCACACAGCACATAGTTCACCTAGAGTTGTGTGAAGTGGTTTATTCTGCTGAAAACGTACTTCGCCTATGACTCTTCTAAAAAGAGGATTATTGCCCATGGGGCATTGTATTAGCGGGGCTGAGACATCCTGATTCCAAACAGTCATTAAGCAAATCAGAGGTAATTTATACTGTGGTGAACAAACTAACGCAAAGCCTGCCAGCTGTCTGGCCCTTCCAGTATGCCTTCAGACAAAACTTTGAAGGTCGGTTCGGGAGCAGTTTCTCTTATATTGCGTTGTTGTTGTGACTAGAGGAGGACAGTCAAGTTTGGAGGTAGGCCCCGATCCAGCAGAATTTTAAACATCTGCATAGTTTTGAGCGTGTGAGCAGTCCCATAGGAGTCAATGAGGCTATTTTAAATGCTTAGAATTAGGCATGTGCTTAAGAGCTTTGCTGGACAGAAGCCATGGTAAGAACCAGCCCCAACTGTGACCTAAAATTAAAACTGGAACACTTTAAAGATTAATTAAGGCCTTGTCTACATGGGAAAAATTGTTCATTGTGGCATGAGAAACTTTCTTCTCATGGCGTTTGTGGCCCAACTGGATTCAGACCATTTACAGTGGAGTCGGCTCTTACGAGGTTTCCTGACCGCATTCGGAGGTGTGGAGAGTTTGGGAACGCACCTGATGTTTGGAAGCACCCAATGCTTCATTCACTAGTGCATATGAAATTTGTATGCCTTCATAGTCATCTTTATGATGGTATCATCCTTTCAACTCTTGGGAAAATGGCAGAACTATTCAAGAAGCCAGAAAGCAAACAAACAGACACATTACATACCTCCCTTCTTCACCACAACTATTGAAACCCCTAAATACCACAAGCCAGAACTGTTCTCCTTTTAAAGTTTAGGGATTTAAGGGCTTGAAAATATGTGGATCTCATTCTCTTTCCCAGAAGACATCTGCTTTGGCAGACTCCAGAGGGGTGGCAGAGAAACATGAATTACATTTGCATCAATTTGTTGTCCCTTTTGTCTGCCAGAAGAGAAGGAAGGGGAATTGGTACGTATGACCAAGGCATGCTGGATTACTAAACATCATGTCCCAGCAAATAAGCCAGTCACTTCATGGCTGTGGCACAGCGCCGTCCCTGCAAACCTATTCAGCAAGGGAACGGTGGGGAAACAGGGAGACCTGTACCTGTGCAAAACCATAAAGCATGACAAAAAGGTTGTTGTTTTGGTCTTGGATATGAAGGACCTCAACAGCTCTGACTACAAACAGAGAGGTTTTTATGTGCTGTTTTCAGCCCTCCTGCTTTTTTTTTTCTGTGGGAGGACTAGCCTGGTTTTGAGTGTCTTTACTGTAAAAACTGAAATCAGCTGCTTCGTTGTGGCACGTACATGGAGCCTTCTTCCTTCTCCAGGGTAAAGGAGCACTGTGTCAGTGCTTTTTGGGGTGTGATATGCATATATCACTTTAACATTCAAAGAAAGGTAGAGAGTTTTAGTGAGTCGGTGTCCCTTCTGATTAGGCTACATTGAACTTTGTTTTTTGGAATCAAGGCTCTTTCATCTACTCACAGCAGAGCTGGACAAATCTGCCATAGTGGCTAAAGGTGGTGGCCACCCCTCACCTTTAGAGACCAAACATTTGCTTGTGGGCAGGGTGAGTTGTCCTTCAGCTGAAGAAAATGCTCAACCTGAATTAGCAATTCAGCTCTTCTCTGGCCCGAGACACCTCATTATAGTCTCTGGGTAGCTGAAAGTACATGCGTCTATATTTCCAATATTTTTATATCATTTCTTTACAATGTTTTGGCTGTTAGTTAGTACAAAACAGCCAGCTAGTGGGTAAACAAAGAAAAATAATGATACTTAGTATTCATGTGCTGCCTTGCATTTGTAGAGTGCTTTGCAGACCCAAGGAGTAATTCATCTCTGCTGGCTTACATGTGTGTGTAAATCTCGAACCACTTTGTACAACTCATGTAGAATTTTATCCGCTAAATAAATGGGTCTCAACTGTGCCATTTGGGCACGGCTTCCTAGGGGGGGTTGGAGGTGGCAAATAGAGCAGTTTGCTGTGAGCTTACAGGAGGACTGTGCTCATCTTTCTACTCTGTGTCCTAATAGACAGAGGGTCACACTCCCAGCTTTCACTGCAGACCTCATGAGACCCTTTTCTGTCCCTAAATTTCCTACAATAAAGGCTGGTTGAGAGTTACATGAGCTGTTAAATATCTTTGTAAGGAGGCAGAAGGCTTCTTACAGCTTCCTATTCGCTGTGCACCCGCCGAGTTTGGATCAAGCCATTACACAACCTCCAACACTTTTTACCTCACCTCTAGCAGTTAGAAATGGAGAACACCCGAAATCACTCAAAAAAAAAGGACTGCAAAATTTTCCTGGCTTTCATCCCTTATCCTTCCTACAGTTTGCTTGCATAAAAGTTAGGGAGAGCCTGAACCTAGGGAGACTGAAATGATGGGAATTAAAAAAAACCAAACAGACTGGTTTGATATTTTTTTTCTGTCTTAACAGATGTGTTCCTAAATGCAATCAGGGACTCTTAGTGCAGTTATGAGTATCGCTGGACCATATTCCCAGCATAAGGCAGTGGAGATACTCCAATAGACAGACAGCTAGTGGTTTTTTCCTCTTAAATTTCTAGCCCAAGTGCAATGGACTGTAAAGCTGTATACAAAATACAGCAGGTTGGAAAATAAGCTATTTATTGTTATTGCTATTGCTGTTGTGATTTTCCTGTAGAAAATTACAATGTTTAATTAAAAAGTAAAAAGTAAAAATTGGTGAAAATCCCTCAAAACTCAAGTACTCTTAGCTTGAAAGCTAGATTGAATTGTCCATTTGGGCTGAAACATCGGAGATTTTAGTTTTTGGATGAAAAAAGAAATATGGGGACGAATTGATGAAAGTAGTCATGTTCTGCAGATATTTTCATCTGGTTAAAAATAAATTGTTTTAATCTAAACATGGCTCAACTTTTCAGCTGCCTCTAGCACTAAAAGCTTCAGTTGTCGTGCAGGACTACTGTTTTCTACATGCTGTGATAGATTCATCAGTTGTTAAATGGGCATCCAGGTCACTGATGGCTATTTGAGAGTAGAGTACCAGGGCATGTAGGAAAGTCTCCCATCACTCATGGGGCTAAAAGTAATGGAAATTAACATCAAAAGGAGAAAAATGAGTGAGGCAGATTTGTTTATATAAATGGTTACACCCAGCGTTTTGAAAAATAAATATCCTGCTCAGACCCAAAAATGAATTAAAAGTTAATTGGAAACAAACAAACAAACAAACTAGCATAAATAACTTCACAGGTATTGGGGATTAAAATCTAAGCCTGTCTGAAAAGGAAAGGCGGATAAACTGGCTTGGGTGAAATAAAAACCCATGTGAACCTTTGTCTAAAATTCAAATTCAGTCAAACTCAAATCTTTTAAGGTTCAAAAAGATCTTTTTGCTTTAATTATCACATGTGTCTCCATTCCCTGGCTGAAGGTATGACTAAAAGCCATGAGAAGGCTAGTCATGAAAATTTTCGTCTCTTTGTTTGGTGTTAATACAATGCTGGTGTCTTTCAGCAATTGCCTATTTTCACATCCATGCCACTGGCCAGGAAATCTTTCCCCAAAGAGAAACATCTTCTCAGTGATGCAGATGCCCAGTGCTACCTCTCCAGTGGGATTCAACCCACGGCCACCTGAGAGAGACCAGTGCTAGGTACAGAGTGACTGAGACTGTCAGCCTTTGGCAATGCTGAAACAGGAATTGTTTGTCACATGGGATGCGTAAGTGGCACCCAGCTTACATGCCACAGAGTCTCGCTGACTGTTTAGGTTAGCTGTGTATTTATTTCAGCAGTTGTTGATTCACTGCACACCACAGTCCAGATGTAGGTGCTGCAGGGTCCACCATAAATGGGTGGGAATATTTTGCAAGCCAGGAAAGACTTTGGCATCTCTGGTGCTGACCTACTTAGCCAAAAAAAAATCAGCATTAAAATGGGATAAGATGGATGTACCTTGACCACGATTAAGTCATAAGTTTAACTACATATGTCCAAATCTGGCTTTTTAATGGGAATTACATGTTCTCAGTGAGTGGCACTTGCTAGTAGAGCACATAAGTCTTCATTTGTGACTGGAGACATATATCTATTGAATAGAAAAAATAGTTGCAGAAGGGTATGATATGGCTTTACCTTGTTTTCCTTTTGGTGTTCTTCCATAGGGACATGCAAAACACAATACAGCAGAGAGCATACTGGTTAGAAATACTTAATCCAATTATTTCACCTTCTTGTTCCAGAACTGCTTCTGACTAAGCTTTTGTTTTCCCATTTTTTGGTATTACATTGAAATTATTGGATTATTTTAAACAAGAAGGAGGGAAAAGTGTTTTACTCCTATCCCTTTTTGTTTCTTTTGACTCTCTGGTGTCAGTGGTATCTTTTGAGTTGTTTGGGTCACTGGATGTTGCTTCTGTTTCTTGACTGAATTACTGCAACTGTTAAGTGTCAGAATGAAAGAAATCAAAAGGATTTAAAATATCAACACAAACTTCCAGGAAGGATTTGCCTGACTGTTCAAGAGAAAAACATGGCACACTGGACATGAAAAATGAGAAATAAATCCACAAGTATGAGCCATCTTGGAAAGAGAAATTGTAAATTCAACTTTGAATATTGCTGAGGCAAAGCTGTGAGTGTGGGGTCTTTGTGGCTGTTGCTCAGTGTCCATTAAGGAGATGCACTAAGACTTGCAGTAGGCATTAAAACCACTAAGTAGATTTACATCAGGTGAGGATCTGCCCCCACATATGCTATAAGGAGGAGTGTGGATAAATTTAGATGGAAGTGTAGGAGATTAGGGACAAGGTAGCACAAAACAGATTATTTGCTTTCTACCAAAAACTCCCACCAAAACCAGGTAGAAGTGATAACATTGGCAAGCTTAAAACCGTATCACACAAACATTAATTCAAGATTTGCCATAGACTTTGTGTTATGAAAAGTTATGTTTTCCAACCATGTATTTGTACTTACAGGTGAGTTTCCAAGACCAATATTTTTAGAGGTACCAGGGACAAATGCGCTGAAGCCTGGGTAGCTGTAAAAACATCTCTGCTTATCAAAAGGTTTTGAGCATGAGGGCTCTGACACAATCTTTTCAATATATCATAATTCTGGAAAAAATTGAACCCTTCACCTTTGCATAAAATGCTCCATTCAGTTTACATTCCTGTTTGGTTACCTTGTTGGTTCACTTTTTTCCTTGACCTATTTGCACATCACTGGAACACTCTCCTGTAGCTAATGCTACACATCGGTTTTGCAAAAATGACGGCATTTGAGGCACTCAGTAAATCTTCCAAGCAGCTCAAAGGTCAAATTGTAAGAAATATCTGAAATAGCTCTCCAGAAAAACGAGAAGAACTCAGAACGTGACAGCCATAACATTTATTTCTGGCAACCCGTGCTGTTTTGTTACTCTCTGCAAGGTATGTCAGAATAGATCATATGAGTGTCTTTGAAATGAAGATGTAAATTGCCATTCCTCTGCTTTTCTCTCTCCCTTCCAGTTGTTTTTTTCTTCTTTTTCTTCTTCTTCTTTTATTTTTAATTTCCTCCCCCCCTCCTCCTTTAACTCTCCCTGCCAAGGGGAAGGCTGCTAAAATTGCCAATCCGTACTGTATATGCAGCTTTTCCTACTGCACTCCCCTTGCTTTTGCACAGAACCCTGGTCTGAAGCCCATCACAACTCCAGGGGATTCTTTCCATGCGCTTCCATGGGCTTGAAATCAAGTCAAGTAAGGAGAATTTTTTCCAGTGTGCATCTTTCAGCTTTCTGCCCCACCTGTTTCCCACCAGATCCCGTCATGGGTATTAAATGTAATTCATGTCTAATTGTGGGTATTTACACCTCGACCTCAAAGCCACCCGCTTCCACCTGCACCCTGGCCGCTGTGGGCTCGGGGAGCAGGCGAGCGGTGAGCCGGCTGGCGGCAGGAGTGACACGGGAGCAGCTGTGTTTGTTTGATCTCCTTGCTGCCAGGTCTCCGTGCTTGGGGCTGGAAGAGCGGACGGAAGCTACTAATAGAGGCAGAACTAAAGAAACATACAGAGCAGTTCGGTGTTACCAAGTACACATCCACCGTTTGAAAGAAACGAGTGAGAAAAAGAGGGAGAGAGCGTGGGGAAAAAGCCCAAGGAGGCTCTGGTAACTACAGCGTAAATACAAACAGACCCCGTGTTGCTATGTGTTCCCTTTGGTTTCCAAAATGTTGAGAGAACTTGGCTGTTGGCTTTCGCTTCCTCCGGAGGCAGGAGAACGGCACCACAAGAGGGCAAATGGGTTTCTGCAAAGACCGAGGCTTTCTGTGTGAGGAAGGGGGCCTCCCTCAGTTTTGGTTAAGATGGTTTGAGACAGTAAAAAAGTGCAAACCAAATATAAACAGATTATGTGGGGGATGTTCAGTGGGTCTGGAATCAAGAGATCCTTTTCAGGTGCAAGACATGGTGGCTTTGGGGATTTCTTTGAGCAACCTGAAAGGGCTAGAGGATGAAAGATGGAAATGGTTAGGTTTTTTTACAGGGAAGCTGCAGCTGGGCTTCATGTACAGTCAGAGAGAGGTTTATGGACTCAGTACTAAGTACTGTTTACCACGACAGAGTGTACCAAACAACTGTAGCTGTGACTTTCCACTCTTTCAGTATCTGTAGGCATCTGGGGCTGCTCAAACTTTGCTTTCGTGAAAGCCAGAGACAATAGATAAATAAATTCCCAGGAATTTGGGGACCATATTTTCAAACCTAGCTCCCTTAAGTTAATCTTTGCATTTATAAACTTAATTTTAAAAGTCTTCTATTCTGGGATGAGACTGTTGAAAGTGCTCTGCTGTTCAGGCATTCAGAGTTACCATAGAGGGACAAAAGAGCATGGGAATGGTCATACTGGACCACACCAAAGGTCCAGTCTGCTGTCTCCAACAGGGGCTATTCATAGGTGCTCAGAGACCCAGCACACAAATACTCTTTGATTTAGGTAGTCTTGAAGTTGACTATATCACTTTTAAGTGAAGTTGGGCAAAACTTTTGGTTACACACATGTAAACTCAAAGTGTCATCACTGGAATATTGTCCATTGATTTACACTACAACCCAAGTGATGATGAGAAGTGAGTTCTTCCAATGAATTTTTTTTATCTGTCATTCACCATATGTCACCAAAATGTAGCAGGAGTTGCCCTTAGAGTTGCTGCTGTCATATATGCTTATTTTTCACAAAGTATCTCAGCTACAGTTCACATTTAAATATTCCTAGCAAGCTGGACAAAAGAGCTGGTAATTTAAAAAGCAGAAGAAAATTGTGAAATGCATTGTTGGTTATATAAACTTCTGATGAGTGTCTTCCCTTTAAAGTGAACACTTTGGATGATGTAGAAATGTGGACTTTTCCCCTTTCGTTTCCAATTTTCAAAACGCTTAAAAATATTGAGAGAAATGCAGTGGTAAAATGAATATTTCCCTACATTTTTGCACAAAGAAATGTATCTAATCAAAGCATGACCATGGTAGTTGAGTATCTCAGAGGGATCTGAATGGAAGTGTTGTTCCCCACCATATTTTACAGAAAGGAGAGGGAAGTGAAAGCACTCAGAGCCTCACAAATCAATGCAAAATGATGCATCTCAGCTCCTGAAATGAGAGGTACTTTTGGGACCTCTCTTTTGGTGAAGCACAAGAGGGAGGCAGACGTCTCTGAGGCTTTGTCCGTCAGGAAACAATGGACTCATGATCTAGAGAGCATATCCAAAGAGTCTTGTCATTCCTGCTAGAGTGGGATGAGATGAAGGCTCAGAAATCCTCAGTTTATAATTTCTATTTATAAATCTCTGATCAGATTATATGACAGTCCTAGCCCTACCTAGCTTGGTCAGAGAAAAGGTAGGATGAGCCAGAAAGAACTGAATTCCAGCTGCAACCACTGCAGCAAATATCTCTTTTCTTCATCGCTCTTTCTGTAGCATGATTTGTACAGCCATGTGTTCCTACAGTGCTTTACTGGTGTCTTTTCCTGTCTATTACTGAAAGGAGGGAAGGGAACAACAAAACAGCTCAATTAAGCAAAGTGTTTCTTGCAGGGATACAGGTGCTGTTAGCATGACCTGAGATAGACTCCGTGAAGCTCCGAGCTCGAAAACCAGATCAAAGTAAAAATGCTGGGAAATACAAATGTCCGGTCTGTTTTTTGGCAGCCTCACAGCTCACCAGCCAGCACCTCCGTAGCTGACACTATCAACACGGAGCTGGAGAGACATCCCACACAGACGAGCAAGGTCGGAAATAGCAACCCATTGCTGTGAATGGTTTTTAATAGGAGAGAAAAATTTGAGAAGCAAGCTGTCGAGGGATTTCAAGGGATCACAGCTAGATTTCCAGAAGCAATATGTAACTTGTGGCTCTTTTCTTCTTCTATTTTTTTAATAGTGTTTTCTCATTGACTGATTATGATCTTTCCAAAAGGGGAAAAAAAAGGGGCCCTGCAGCACGCTTGGTCTGAAGGGCTTGAATTAGGAGTTATCAAGAATCTCCTTGTAACCAACCAGCTAATTTCAGTGGCAGAACAAGAGAGCTTCTGTTAACGCTCTGCACTGAACTCCCGCTGCTCTTTCCATGGCAGGTGTGGGCCCAATACCTGTTTATCAAGAGTCTTACTTACATAAAAGTAAAAAGTTCAGGAAACTAAAAAATCTGAGTCACTGTCTGCTAAACTCCCAAATAAAATAGTTTTATTTTCCAACCAACGCAGTTTTCCTTATTTAAGCCCAAGGAAAAGAAAAAAAAAAAAAAACTTGCTGTGAACCCTGACCTTTGGAGGTGTATTCCCCCCTGGGTGATTCATCTGTTTACCTTAAGACAATTAAATGTGAGTCAGTTTAAATAAACTTTAAAACCAAAGGAAAAATATGCTAAAAACAGACCTGACCCCACCCCTTCTCCTACTAGAGACTAACTGAGAAGTATGAAAAAATGTAACACAGATCACATTTTCAGGAAAATCCTAAAGAATCTGGATCGAGGCAGTAGGTCACGGATGCTCCTGTCCCCAGCCAGGAGCTGGAAGGTAGAGTTGCTCCAGGACAGACCACGCAAAGGCTGTCCCCGCGCTGCCACCAGCAGCAACTGGCCACTGCTAATAAGCTAATGCAGGGGCCATCAGAGTCATTAACCCCAATGCAATATAGTTAAATGCTTCACCTTTAGGCTACCATTGGCTTCAAGGAATTTCGGTTCAGTAATGTCCTGACAGTTTGAAATATTTGGCACTGATAGCAGCACTGTTAGCTGGGGAAATACAGCATGCACCCAGAGGTCTGCAGCAGATAAAAATGGAGGTAAAATCACCAGAGAATTAGTAACTGAGGCCAATCAGGAAAAGCAAGAACAAGCTCCCTTAAATAAAGCAGTGCTAAATGCTAAATGTCAGGGTTTATGCCTGCAAGAAATGTGGCAGCTGCAGGGTGTAGCTCTTAAGAGGCCATTAATGGAAAGAATCAAAGCTGCTCTCAAATGCTTCAAGCAGGATTGCCAATGCTGTTAACAGGCATGTGTCAGCTCTGAGGCTACCCTAAAAGTGGTGGGATTAAACGGAAGTAACCCTATATTTGGGGAAGTTTTTCACTGACTTTTGGTTTCTGAGTTGTTAAAGAACCTTCAAATCACCTTAAGACTAGAGAAAAAGAAAGCGAGCATGAGAAAAAGCAGCAATGTTCTGGAGAACCTCATCTGACAGGTCTTGAAGGAAAACACCAACCGCTCTCTGAAATTCATGACACAACCCTGAGAACTGGTGACATTGCTGAGAAGAAATGTGGACTACCCTTCTCTCAACACAAACAGGCAAAAGCTCGAGCAATTGCTCTGTGTTGCTTTGAGAGCAGCCGTCCTGCAGTGCCTCTGTGCCGAGAGGGACATGGCTGTCCTCCTCACTGAGGCATCCATTAGTGGCAGCAGGGAGAGGTGCCACACAGGCAGGATGCAGGTGGGAAAGAGATCCAGAGAACATTCTCGCCTTGTTCAAAACCACTTGTTTTGGGGAAAGACATCAGGCTGTTTTCTGCCAGGAGGTTTTAAAACAATCCAAGGGTTTTTTTCCCATATTATTGATAAAACGGTCTCTAGTAATGGGTCAATTGACTTAGGGATTACATCTGCTGAGCAGTTCAGTCCTGATGATGCTTCTGACATTGTGATGAGTGTTGTGCTTTCTGCTGACCTTGGGGCATAGGGACTCTTCTGGCTGCGGCCACCAGAAGCTGCTATTTGAAGCTTTGCGCCATGTGCATGAAGTGGAGAAGCAAAGAGGACTCGCCAGCACTGGCCAAGGCTCTTCCAAAATGCTTATTCCTTACATTTCCACCATCACTTCATGCTAAAGAGGAGTTGTGGGAAAGTAAGATGAGAGGGAGGTGATGGTAAAGAAACTACATGAAAAATGGGGATGGCTCCTATTTTCATCAGCAGAGACGTGACTGTCAGTGCCTGTAGCTGCTCCTTCCCCTGCCTGGGTGTGAGCAGCCATTCACCATCTGTTTTGGCACCTGTATACAAAAAGCACAACAGCAGCCAACGTTTAGAAATCAGCTCCCAACATTAAGGGTCTTATCCACTGCTTAGAGGAGCTCATTTCAAGGAGGCCAAACAGAGAGCAGGTAGGCTCCCAGGGACCTGAGAACAAGGAAATTCTGGAAATATAAATTTCATGAGAAGGAGCCTGTGCAAAGGCAAGTCTTGTTCCCAGCCAAGGTGCTGTAGGTCTAGCTGTATGACCAGGGCTTTGTGAGTGCCAGGGCTCAGCACAAAGCTACCAGGCTGTATTCTGAGCTTTTTCTGGGAGCTGCTGTTGGTTTCCTTTTAAACAGGGCAGAGTATGTCCCACAGCACAAGCCATGGGACCTTGAGAGGTAGAAATGCAGCCCTTCTACCTGGTTTTCCTCAGGTAGAGGATATTTTTGGGGTTATAGAGAAGGCAGGGCTGTCTCATGAGGAGTTGCAGAAACTGGAAAGAACCTTTCAAATGAATTTTGTGCCTGCATGTTGTTGAAAAGTAAAATCTTTTTTGTGCAGACTCTCTGCTGCAAAAGGCTTGTGTGTCACTTAGCTGAGCATCCAGAGTCCTGGCAGGGGGAGTGCTGGGCTGGCCTGCTGCTAATGGGCACGTATGTATGCAGCTGGGGTACCTGGTCCAGAACTAAATGCTCTGTCATAATGTTGCACCAAAAAAACATGTTCTGCAAGCAAAGTCACTGTCATCAGAACAAACAGAAATTACATGGTAGTCTAAACTGTAGGTAAGATGAAGTCAATTCATTATTTAATGCCTCTAGGAACAGGGAGAGAAATCACCTGCATGTCCATAAAAATTGCTTACATATAGAGTACTGCTCACGAGCTACCGCGGTCTGCACAGACTGATGGTCTTCGGGCGCCAGATCTGTCTGTTTTGCTGTTTGTCCAGTTACTTAGGAAAGCAGGACCCTAATTTGCACCTCGGGTTGGTAAATGTTCCAGCGACCCAACATACAAAGACTGTGGAGGTATTTTCAAATCACAGACAAATACAAAAAAATGGCAAGCTGCTGGTGGAGGATTTATGCATAAAGAAAGGAGTAGGTTTTGCAAATAGGATCCTGGTGCTCTCTTGCAGGGATCTTGCCACACTAATACACATTGTTGAGGCTCAGGAGTGGGTGTAAATGCACTATAACATTTATGCTCCCACCCTCTCATCCCAGAATATGAAGATGTGGGTTGTGATGGCATTTCACATGTCACAGTCACAATAACCTCATTGACTCTCTAGAAGGCTACATATTCGTACTTGTCAGTAGATGGCACTATTTCTATTGCCTGTCTATAAATACGGCCATGTCTCTTCTCTAGAGCTCCCTGTAAGGCTGAGGACGAGGGGGGAAATGAGGCTGCCCCAGGGAACAGCATTTCAGGGACCTGAGTCAGGAAGGTGGAGGAAGAGAGTTTAAATGGAAATGCCCCTTCCAGGAGAGCAGCACTCTTGTTCTGTTCACTCCTGTAGCTGACAGCCTGTGGGCTGTATGGATGAGGTGCCTCTTTTGGGAGAGCACCCATATGCCTGGGGTCTGTCATCCTCTTTCTTCTCCTGGAGTCTGATCTTGCCTCCAGTGCAGTCAAACAAGAGTACCATGGTTTCCATCTGGAGAAAAGCAGGACACCAGGAGCTTAAGCAGAGGAACAAAGGATCCCTGCAGGCAAGCAAAAGGTGCCAACCCTGCTCTGTGCCCATCCAGCCACACCAGCAGCTGTGATTTGACCCAAAGGAAAGACCACTAGATACCAGGAAGCTTCGAGGTCCCCCAGAAGGTCTCAGCATCTGCCTGTGGTAGGATGTCCTTGCAATTGTGCTTAGGACTCCTTCCTCACCGTGCTGGCCCAAGGATGTGAACTGAGCCAGGCTTGTGGGTGCACACACCCCTGCCCTACAGAAGTCTAAGTGATCAGATGGGAGACGTTTGGATAGTGTCAAAGTGCCAGGTATCAACAGCAAGGCTATAAAATGTGAACTTGGTCTACTCCTGTGAGCAAATGAGCTCAAATTCATCCCTCAGCATTTTCTCCTCTGAGCTCCTTTATGCTATTCTAAAACTATATAATTTGCTGTCAGCAGCTCCTCGATTTGTTTAGGCTCCACACCAGCATTACGTTTGAAAATTATTTCAGGCTATTTGGTCATCGTCACTTATAAAATGTGGATCCCAGTTCCTCACCTACAGGACTTTCAATTATGCAGGCTCTACAGCTTGCTGCTTCTGAGCACATAGCCCAGTTTGCGTAGAGGAAAGGCGTGAGTGTGCGCAAGTGGGTAAAATAGAGCCCTGCGTCTTGGATTGCGTCCATGCCCTGTGGATTTATGATGCACGTCTAGTAGAGTGACTCCCGGATGGGTCTATGAATTGTATTGTAACATGTTCCTGTAGCATTCAGATTTACTGCTCGGCATTAAAATAGTCAGCCTCTTAATTGGAGATAGAATTCTGGGATTAAAGCACGAAACAATTATTAGACTGTTATAAAACTCCTTTAAATAGTCCTACCCAGTCCTACCCTTTCGTTGTGAGGTAATGACTAGCTAGAATGTTCCTGCCTTCGTTTTCAGACCACATTGTTAATGACCTCAAAACAGGTGAGACTGCAGCTTGGTGAGATATGGGAGTTTTAACGTAATCGTTTGCACTCAGCAGCCATTAGGTCAACGGAGCTTTACTAATACACTGTGTGTTTACACAGCTTCCAACAGTTCAAAAAGCCAAAGGAGGATCACAAGTCTATCTTCAAGCCAAAGGGGAAAAAGATTGACACAGGGTTGTAATCATCAGTGTCTGAAAAAAACCTTCTCATCTGTTTTTAAGCATGTTCAAACAAGATGTGACTCTTTATACAACAGGGGTACAGGGAAGGTGGGAAAATGCCATTCTTGTGGTTTAATTAAGGACCTCAACGAGGATCTAACAAATGCAATGTGAGTTGTGCCTAGTGGGTCTCATCTGTGTCAGGCGGGAAGGAGGGGGGATACCGGGGAGGGTGGAAAGGGTGTGGGATGTGAAGGACGGTGTGTGGCAGCTGTTCACAGCAAATACTATTCTAGCTCATGGCTATGTGTTCCAGCCCTGTTGGAAAATTACGTCTAAATAACAGATCACGAAAGAGCAACCCTGACAAGGCCTGTAATTTAGTCTCAAGAGGAAATTCTTCATTCATCAACTGTACAAGAGACTAAATTAGTTCTCTGCTGGATGAGGCTTTGCTGGCAGTTTGCTCCACGGGTCAGCCCTACCTTCAGAGCAGGTCCCACTGGGAAGCCACTCCTGCCAGGGACAAACCCACTCCTAGCCCATTGCACTGAGACGGACGCCACTTTCCAAGCCCACGGCAAGGGCTTTGCTCTCACATGTGTTTTGGGAGTTGTGGGCAGCGACTGGCACTGTTTGAGCTTGTTGGACAGTGAGGGTAACAGTGTTTTGCCCCAAGGTGGAGCATCACGCAGAGACAGCACTCTCTTCCCATCAGGGCTCCTTGAGGTGGGCTCTGTTACTTGGTTTAAAAGGACAAGGAGGGATGCTCTCCTGCTATAGAAGGTCTGCCAACTGGAAAGCTCTCATGCAGTTCACTACGTGAGCTGATGTCAAGACCTCTCTGCTTTCTCGTGCTGTCGGGAGAAGGAGAGGGGACCTGGCTGAAACAGCTGTTGCAACACAGACCTCCATAATCTGTGGAGGTCCATTCCTATACATACGGATATGCATAGAGATGTGGCTGTGTTTCTTTTTATCATTGCAATAGAACATTTTTTAAAACATTGACTCGGTAGATTTCCTGTTAATGCTTCCCTTGCACACAAAAGCAAGGTTTGTTTAGTTTCTTCCTTTACAGCAATTGCTGTTTCTCAGGTGCAGTTAGCAGCTCTCCCATTTCCAGAGGCCTGGTGTGTGGGTGTGGGAGAATAAATCAAAGACATCCAGACCTGTAAGAGGTGTACTGGGCAGTTAAAAGTACATCGAGTGTATTTTTTTCTCTTTGTGCTTTGAATCTAGTTCTGCCACTTTCACTCATGCTAAGAAGTATTATTCTTGAAGAGACATCCTACTTGTATTGGGAACTCATGAAAGCACCATGGAAAGTCAGGAAGTCTTCAGGATCTGTCCCAAACTGTAGCCGTGTTACAAAAGCATAAGTGCAAGAAGGCTAGCTGTATCTGCTTGGATACCTCTGAAATGCTATCACTGTACCTTAAGTTCCCTGTTCCAGCATTTTGCTATTCTAATGCAAGTCGTGGGCTAGTTTGCGTGTTTGAAAGTTTATTCTTGATAATACTTTCATCATCATCATCTATAATGTCCAGTACTTCTGCCCAGTATCTTCTTTAACCTATTGATTAGTTCAAGTTGTTTTCAGGATAGTACAAAAAACCTTACAGGTAATTATGGGTGATTTCTGCCAGCCTATGTTTTGTTTATGTCTGGAAATATGGGGACTTTTATCTGCTTAGAAACAAGTTGGTCATCTGCATGTCCTCCTTCTTATAGCTCTTGAATCCTGTTTTGGTGGTCTCTTGGTACTTGGTCACAGTGATTTTCTGTAGCAGCACATCTTTCGGGTTAGTTATATGTTAGGTATTGCCTTTTTCTTTGTTTTCCTTTTTTTGTTTCTTTTTAGTGTCACTGAATTTTTTTTGCCCTTGTGTTAAGGGATGCAAATGCATATGAGGTGCTCCCCACCCCCTTCCACTCTTTAGAGGAGTGCTCCTGTCGCATCCCCACTTATTCACTGTATTCTGAAATGAAATCCCCCTACACTTTTCAAACTCTCTACAGAAACTTCTCTGCTGCTTGTCATTTCATTTCTCCTTCCTGAACCTCACACCCTCTTCTGAGTCTGTTACTTGCTGTTCGTCAGAGATAAGGGTATACAGTGAACAGTTTCCCCTTTCGTCTGAGAGGTAAATCAACATTTAAGGCCTTGTAGGATTTTTTCATTTAGGAGGAGAAGTGGATGACACAAGCCAGGTATGCACATTGACACAACCTGTTTATTTGCAAAGAATGTTCGTGACTGCCTGAGCCCTAAACACAACAGGAGCAAACAGTGGAAAGTCCTGTTGCTCACAACATTTGAGTCTGTTCTGCCAATCATTTCTGAGCCATGGGGAGCTCTGCTGCTCTGCAGCCTGTCATCTGTTGGGTTTGCTCCTTTCTCAGCCATACACCCCCTCCTAGATATTGCCAAGCAGTGCTCGTACCCATTCAATAGCAGTCGGGATAACCCCCTCCGCCCAAAGGTTTGTCTCCAGATCAGACCTTGGCAAGGAAGGTGGCTCCTATTGTTTCCAGCTACCTCCATACATAAATGACTTTCTCCTTTCACACACATAAAAAGAGAGACATCTGATACCCGCTGGCTTTGTGCAAAGCTGTTATTTGCTATAGACCAATGACCCAGTTGAAGGCAGCCATTAACTCCTTTCACACTGAAGAAACTCCACTACTAGAATATGTTCAGTCTGGTTTTCTGTCACATCCTTCTACTTCTTAATACTTTATTTACTCATTTGGCTCACTGCAGCAAGTATGGAGATTTTTGTTTCAGCTGTTTAAGCTTAGTTCTCTCTGGCCACAGGCAGTGACGGGTAATGTATATGCCAAATGCAAGTATGACTAATTTTCCGTTATACTTTGTAGTAGGCATTACCTACACTTGTCATCAGTGAATTTTGTCTTCCCATTCACCTGCTTGTCCCAGACTGCTCTGAATTTCCCTGTAGTCTTCGCTGGTGTTAATAATACTAAATCACTGGTTCCCATCAGCAAATTTTACTGTCTCAGTGTTGACTCATTTTCTGGAGAAGGTATGTCTGTATGAAAAGACACTAGCTTTGCCTGGGAGTCCACTTCTGGGCAAAAGTCATTTGTAGGACTGTCCTCTCTAGGACTGAGGCTAAGCCCAGGGGCCTTCTGATGTGTTCAGCTGTTCAGTGGGACCATTTCTCTGCTCAGACAGCAGAGGAAACCTGCTTTGTTAGCGTAGTCTGAGGGAGCAGAAGTCAAGTCTGGAGGGGCAGGAAGCGTCCAGCTTAACTCTGCAGCCCAGTCACTCTGCAGGACTTGGCAAAGCTCTGCTGCAGTTTCTCAGCCCGTTCCCACTTCTCCCCTGTCTCATGGGGTTGTCCTGAGGGTTAACCATCAGAGACACATCATCTTTCTTTTGTACTAAAAGAAAGACTCTTCATTATGTCTACATGAAAGGGCCTTAAATGGAACAAAAGTGACCTATATGGAGCATTGTACAGTAGCATTGCAGCACTGAGAATAAGTTACAGAGTCTGCTTGATGCTTACAGATATTATGCTAAATGCAAGGCATTATTATTACTACCAATGGAGATGGCAACAAACCCTTCTGTGTCCTCAAAGATACATTGTTTTTCTGTTGTCTCATACCTCGCGAATCTGACTGTAGTACCTTACGTTGCTTTTTTTCGGAAAGTATTGGTTGGACTATGAAAAATGTAGTGGTTTCAGCTGAAGGTCAGGCAGCCCACAAAGCACTGAGGCAGCGCTTCTCAAATTCAGTTCTTCACCACATTTATTGCATGGAACTCACTTTCACTTTTGCATTGGCCATTCAGGAGAAAATTAATATCCCATTTCAAAAAGCAGCAATCAAAAGGACAGTTTTCACCTCCCTCTTAGAGTTACTCAATAAGAGTAATAAGGTGCAACAGCACTTTCACAGGGTATTAAAGTGGAATAGTAAAGGCATGTTTTACTTTTCAATCGAGAGGGAGGAACTGAGGCCTGGGTTGCTGAGACTCATGCTGAAGGTCACATACCTTCTTGTCATGGGGCTGAGACCAGATCCCCTAAGTATTGACCTCTGCTCTCACTGTAAGAGCACTCTTCCTTTCAAGACAGGAGCTGGTGAAAGCTGATCTCACACATCCAGGTGAAATTGTTACCTAGCAGCTCCTTGGAAGTATGAGTTATTCCTCTTGCTGGGAACAACTGAGGGTAAGACAGGGATTTCATGCTATTCTTTCGGTATTGAGGTAAAAAAAAACCCCAAAAAACCGGAAAACTGTTTAAGCTGCTGACTCATAACCCTACCCGCTACATGGCTAGCAGCTTTCATCTCAAATTGCTTTACAGTGTGGACCAGAGGCTGTCCTCAAACTGAGGCCTGAAAAGTAAGCACTGCTTTCTAATGTATAGAGCAATACCAATAACACTAGCAACCCCAGCATTTTCAGAGCATGTCTCGTCAGTGGCTGTAGGAGCGGCAACCGGGTGTCTGCCATCCAAAGCCGGGAGTTGAGCTCTGCAGGGTTGCCTCAGTGACTATCTCTGCACTGGCACGTTATTTTGTGGTATGGCTTCATCTCAGGTTTTCCTCATTTGTGCAAAGAGTGACAGCCTCCTGGAGTGTAATTTACTTTACAAAGGCTGAACAGTGCCCAGCTGGTGTCAACTCTGGGCCCTGGCCAAGAGGGAGTTCACAAACTGGTGAGCTTGTAACTGGCCCCAAAGCCTGTAAAAATGCTGTGCAAAAACACGGTCTGTGAACTCCTTCCTAGCAGTGCAACCACATTTCACTGTTAGAAGACTAAAATTTCTTTTCCCTTCTCCCTCTTCTTTACATCCCAGGATGCTGCTGTGCTTTTAATTGATTGCTTAAAAAAGGTAGCAAGTCAAATCCCTGAGGTGACATTTCTGGCCCCAGATTGAAAGGCTGTTGGCTGGGACATACGCACAACACTTTAGGGTCTTGTGTAGATCTATTCATATTTCGTTATTTGTGTCTGGAGGACTGGACTGTCTCATAAGGAGTTCTCCAAAGGGATGCAGAAGAAGGGATGCTCCTGAGGGGCTTATAGTCCATGCACACCAGGTGGACCGCAGCACAGTCATGTTGCTTAAAATGTGATTGAACAGGCAATGGTGAAAGTCTGTGACAGTGGGAACTTGGAGAAAGATTTTCTGTCCTTGCATCCGCTGATGTGACTACAGCCTTTTCTTTTAAAACTCTCGACAAATGCAATAGTTGCAAAGGATGAAAGGGTATCTGTTGCCTTCCAGCTTAGACTGCAAGTTTCTCTGGGCAACACTTAGAGAATCTAAATCTGTGAGAGCTCTCTTTAGCTTCTGGGTGGTAAAACAGCACATACATGATTTCTTGAAAGGGATCTGAAAGGCTTATGGGGAATTGTGTGGGGAGGGACTTGAGGAACTCCAGTGTTTTGCTCAATTGGGATTCCCATGCTCTTCTCCCTCTCCCTTTTGCCACACCACTGCAAATGTATGTAGTAAAAATAATAGTGATGACCGAGGTCGTGTCTAGAATAGAAACACTTTGCAATGTGTGCTATAACGGTGAAACGCTCCTCGCCTGAACGCAGCTATACAAGGAAAGCAGTACTTTGTAGCCGCACACAGTGAAACCACCCTGCCACCCACCCTCAAGCACAAGAGGCTGCAGACCAGCTAACATGCCACAACCGTAGCTGTCATCTGCATGGGGGACCCTGCCCGAAGAAGGGTGCTGCTAGGATTCGGGAGTAGGGCTGTGCTGGAGACAGCCAAGCCAGGTTGCTCATGTCGTGGTCAATTGAATGATCACTGTGGCAAGAAATTCCCTGAGCAGCTTGAAAAAAAATCTCAAGTAACTCATTCATTTTTTCAGGAGTTGGTATGACACAAATGCTGCCTTTAACTGTCGGGAATAAAGGAGGTAACCATATCTGCTTGCATGTGAAAGACATAGACACTGTGGACTTATAATTGCATGCACTCATGTTTAGCATCATTATCTTCTCTCATTTTATCTTTTTGTCCATGAGAGCTTGCCTCACAGAGCTTTTCAGCTGCCAAATCCATAGCATTTGCATTAGAGCACTCTAACAAGACAGAAGTATGTGTCGGTATCTACAGTCTGGATTGCAGTGACAGCTCTGGATGGATTGTGCTCTCCTATCTCCTTTTGTGATCCCGTATGGAAGAGGGTTATATATGTATGTATGTGTGTAATGCATGGCATGAATCAGCTGCGGCCCTTTCTCAGCCAGGTCTCTGTTTCCTTTGCATCCAAGGACTAGATCGTCAGGCCAGGGTATTTGTCTCTGAGGTGACTCAGTAACATAGAGCATCCCAGGGTATTCAGACACCCATCTCGCTTTGATTTCAGGGAAGGAGGAGCCTCGTTCTTTTGGAAGGACTTGCACCATGTCTCTCGTGAGCGTGCTTCAGAAAGTTTATGTTCCACATGAGCATGTGGAGAAGGTGATATTTGTCAGAGTCCAGAGATAAGTCAGCCTTATTGCTGATTATCTCAGATTCACTTTTTAGAGGATAGATTACAGCTGTAAGATGGGGAATATTACTGCTGGTTGTTAAAACAAGAAGGGAGAGGAGAGGACTGTTGCTCTTTTGGGGAATAAGGTAAGTTTCTTCTGGTGATGGCAATGATTCAAGCAGACTTTCCTATGCATTTCCATGACTGTAAAGCAAAAAAGCTTTTTACACACAAACAGGCCAAAGGCAAGGTAAAAGTTTTGCCAGCTGTCATTTTTCACTTGATTCCCCTATTTCCAACATAATTGTGTAAATCCTGGCTAGATAAGCCTATAGTAAACATGCCTGTGTTTGCATATATGTATGCTTATATGTACACTTTGCATATTGATCCCCAGAAGCTTTGCTAAAATATCAAAGATTTACCACCAGATTGCTTAATTTTGAATGAATGAACTGGTGTACAAACTGGAATCTGCTCTCCGTCCCAAAGACATCACTCCTTGTGTAAATGAGTAAGCAGATAAGAGGAGATGGTGCTTGGATGCCAGTGCTATATGGCTTCATAGTTTGGGAATCAGGAAAGCCACCAAATGTAACTTTTCTCCCTAATCAGGCTAAAAATCAGTGTTGAGATAACAGAAATTTCCAGTGCCTGGCTAGTACTTTAAGCCTTGCATAGAAAACAAATTCTCTTCTCATGTCTGTCCTTGCAACTCACTACCTCCAGCAGGGTAAATAAAACAAATTTGAGAACAAATTTGGTCTCACTTCAAATGAGTCCTTTAGCCTACCTTAGTGGCAAAGCGCATGACAACAAAGGTGAAAATTTGGGTATTTTCCAAATTTGGGTACTCCTCAATTATTATTATTTTCCTCAGTATCATTAATGAGCTTATTAGTGCAACTTTGGGGAAGAAACCTGACTGTACAGTTTGAGATCGCATTCATTCCTTTGCAGTGCCTGCAGAGAATTGAGTCGTGTGGCTCAGCCAGGGATGCAGTTGGCCAGGAGCTGCCCCTAAGAGCAGCCAAGAGAAACCATTTTTGTGGAGGAAAGTGTGCAATAGGCACACAAAAGTTAACCCATCCCCGAAGCAGTAAAAGGTAGATTTTATGCCCAAAGGAGTTAAAGGTTTTATGCATTCAGAAGCTTTTTTTTTACTTTTTAAATATTTACCATTTGTAGATATTGTATTTCTATAGTATTACCTTTTGTATTTGTTGTGTTTATCATTTTCCTATAGATAGAGTTTATTTTTTTATTTTATTTCACTGCATTCATGATGGCAATGTAATCTTGTGGTGAGGAGTGGCACTATCTAGATTTGCGTTCTGTGGAAAAGTATTCCTTTCATGTCAAAAGCTCATTGTTCATGCTATACAAAAAAAGGATAAATAGTTGTTCCAGCCTACTTTCCCTGTACTGCTCCTTATTTTATGAGCTTATATTATCCCCTTTTATTCATCTTGTCATTCATAGTAGCTCTACCTAGGAAATTACAGGCATTTGACATTGCTGGTATATGAAAACCTACTACACAGCCCTCTTAGGGTAGATGCAGGATGCATTCCAGGACCTCTTTTTTTCCTCCATCTGGAATAAGTTACGCCAATATAAAGCAATTAAATATTTTAAGGAGTTAAGCTTTAAAGCGTAAATAAGTTTTAAGCGAAATGATAGCAAATCTCTTTAGGTTTTCTTGATGTTGTCTTCATAAGCTATGGAGTTGGGAAGCCTCCTTTTAACCAACAGAAATAGGAATATCTTTTTCTGCTACCAGAACCACAGGATAGTGCTATCATTTAGGCTACAAATGAGAGATATACATGAATCTCAGACCAAGCTTGTGAAAACATAAATGGTATAAATGAAATTGAGTTAATTTTAGGTTTTAGAAAGTCAAGATTTTTAGTAAAACTTTTGTTTGCACTTTGACTCACAGGTAGTGCTGCATTAGTTTTAATTGTAATAATAAATAACATATGTACACTTACGTGTATGCAGGGGTTGCACACATACGCGTGCCTCAAAAGCGTGCCCAGTTTTGAAAGATTTTTAAAGACTTTCCATATGGAGAAAGCAGCAGAATAAATCTAAAAGATGCACAAAACCAGCAATCATTAATAAGCACTATCACCAATGAACATGCTTCTTCATGATCTCTGCAGTGTCCATAGCTTAGAGGAGCTACTCGTGAACCTTATCTTTGCATGAGATAATGGTTAGGACCGAGCAGGGGAGGTGGAAGGGAATTTGACCACCCACAGAACAAATACCATTATCAAAGTGCAACTTATGCCCCAAAGCAAACTTACTTGCTGGAGTGACATTTCTTCTTGGCATTTCATCTGCTTTGCTAGGTGAGGATTGGGGAGGAGGAGGGGAAGGAGAAAGGGAGGGAGGGGGAGAAAAATAGCCCAGCTGACATTTCAAGTGAGTAAATAACCTCTGCGGGAAGCCAGCTTGTGTGCTGTTTCCACTCATAACGTGTAATTCACATGCCACTTAGCGCGGGTTGCTTGGAGCAGGGTGGGGAGGAAGGGGAGCAGGGCACTGTCCCCGTCCCCGGGGTGGGCTGGGGAGGCCTTCGGCAGAGCCGGAAATCTGGGATCAGCCGTGTCAGGTCGTATCTCATCAACAGCAAGGAATGGCAAACCCAGGGATTTCATTCCCACTCAAGGTGCCATTGGTTCCTGTGCCCCTTCGAACATGAAATCAGCTCAATTGAGTGAAAAAGGCAACATGTCCTTGCACTGCAAAAGGTCGGGATTCAATCACCCGTGACCACTTCTTGCATAACCAGAGAAGTCAGTGTTGAGAAGTGCTAGCTGCTTCAGGGGTGGAGGGAAATGAACACTTCAATCTCTCTTGGAGATCCTGTAGGATTATGAGAGCATTTGGTTTCCCTGTGCATGCTCAAAAGGAACATCTGCTTGTTTGTACCAGCCTAGGAATCTGCCTCTATCTTACAGTATCTCTTGAGAGGATATGTGCTCTTATGAAGCAAAATATTTGTGATCAGTTACCCATAACAGTGCAAAAGATGGAGATAAAATAAGGCATGGTTCCTCAAGGCACTGAATAGAGCATCTCGCTTCTGACTCAGAAAGGGATATCTAGACATAGCACTGTCATCTTCTCCATGAGACCCAGTCAGCTCCCGGGTCTATTGAGCATGGGTTTTTCCTGCCTTGACTCCTGTGAAACTGCAAAAAACCAATAGCAAACATGTGCCAGTAGAAAACACAACATCATTTCTCTGTGCTAACAGATAAGAAGGAAAATGAGGCTTAAGCTCTTAAAACACCATCAAAACAAATGTGAAATTAGAGTTATGCGCAAGATTACTTGGAGGTATGTTTTGTCTAAAACATATGAGTATTAATTGCTGTATGAGCAGCAATTAGGCTCAGCACAGGTGAATCTGAGGATATTCTGCAGGAAATGTGCCCTGTTGCTGCTCACATTCTTTCTGCCAAAATAGTCTGCTGACAATTGCAGCTTCATAGGAAGAGTGGTAGTGATGCAGGACTGAAGAAAGGGAAACAGTAACTTACTGGTCTGAAAAAGAAAGTGAACCTGGAATAGCCAGTTTATGTGCTTGGTACCACAACTGGTTTCTGCCTCCAGTTCCTCTGCGCTACTTGTGGACACGTAGGTGTTTGCCCACTCCCTTATAACAGATTTCAATAACATGGGAATATAAAATCAAACTGAAATTTCTAGTGCGTCTCATTGCCTTTGGTCTCTGCCATCACTCAGTTTCTTATAATGTTATGTTAATGTTAAAGTAAAGGGCTGCAGCAGCATTTTAGTGGGATGTAATTCTATTCTTTATCTTCGTGAATTTTTCTGGACCACAGCAATGTGCTGCCATGGCAATTACCTCACGGATTTGGATCCCAGTGATTAGTATTACTTCAAAACAAAACATAGTCCGTATCCCAGAGATCTTCCACTGGGCCATGCCATGCCCAGTACTCTGTGAAATGTACTGGGTGACATGTGACATGTGGTATAGTGTTGTACGAAGTCGCTCACCAGTGGGACTTGCGGAAGTACTCGTCGTGGAAGTTACTTCATGGATTCATGCAGTCGTGAATCATTCTTTACCCACATAAATGTTCGTGATACTCAAAGGTCAGGAATTATCTGCTCAATCTTGTTTAAAGTCCTGTTCTGTGACAGTTTTAGACGTGCTCAAAATAACCTTTAAAAGAAAATAGTTTTAAAATCTGGTAGCTTTCAATGTTTGCTTTCTCTTTCTATGAAGCAAAAATGTGCTTATAAAATACTTTCAAACTTTGCTAAACATTCTTGTACAGTTCTAGTTGTTTTCCATCCATTCTTTCACAAATTATGTTTGTTGTCCATAGTGGTGGCCAAATTGTTTCCCACCAGATATATCCTACCCATACGGCTTTGAGAACTAAAGAAGATTACTCTTCATCTCAGTGCAAAAATCTTTTTATCAAATAAAACTACAAACACTACTAGCATTTTGTCACAGCTGTTACTCAGAAATACCCAGTAAATGAGCATACCAGTTAATGTATAAAATGTTTTTGACAAGGAAATAAGAATAATCATCAAGCAATCTGCTGAAGTAGGTGGTACCAACAAAGGCTCTATCCTGCTGCTAATTTTTTGGAAAATGTTATTGAACAAGTTCTCACTTGGGAGAAATAAACTTAGTTATGTCTGTTAGATATTTGACAGCCTCCGCTATCCTAGTAGCTGCAAGTATGTTACAGTTTAAGAAAAAATATACTTTCACTGGACAACTTTCAAATTAGTCTTGACTGCAAGGAAATTGGGCTTGTTGCATTTCTGCAATTCTTCACCCTTGAAAGGCAGCAATGAGAATGTAATGAAATCCTCTTCATCTCTCTAATTAAACATCTTGTGACCAAAGAAGAGAGGGGTAGGAGTGGAAATACCCAACCCAGTTAGGTAATTGCTGATAATCACAAACCAGCTCTTGGTGCTCGAAAAACTGCAGGCTGAAGGCTTAATACCTGCGCGGCCGCCTGGGGCTGCCTGGGACCAGTTATCTCATCCGCATTCTGCAGCCTCGCACGAGGGTGAAAGGGAACCACCACCCTGCGTGCAGAAACACGGCCCTGCAGGGAGATAAGGAGGTACCTGCCAGATGGAGAAAAGCTTTTGTACAAGAGCCATGGGAGTGCAGGAAAGCTGGGACGTGCTGGTGTTGCCCAGTCCATTGTTGACGACCCAAAGCTATGGTTACAAAGGGTCATGTCTGCAGAAATTTGAATGGCTGGGGGTCTCTGACACACCGTAGTGGTTTCCCAAGAAAGGTGAATGTGTTCAGGTATGTGTTTGTAGCCTGTGATGTTGCAATGTGCCACCTGGCTCCCCAGAATGGCCGGACAACATAGAGGATTATAGATCTGTTTGTGCCTTCCAGCCGGCAGTGCTGCTGTACCAGGTGGCAGATAAAGAGCGGAACGATAGTGTCCACTGTATATCATTACTGGGAAAAAGCAAATAAGTGAGAATGTCTTAATGAAGTCATTAGGAGAGCACCTCACTGAAGAAATGACTGGGGACTTTTGACTGATAAAAGTAATTTGCGGTTTTACCCAAACTGTTTAGATCTTCAGGCTGGGGACAGTATACTCACCTAAGGTGGGAGTAACTCAGTAAGAGTTATTTACAGACATTCTATAAATAAACGCATAAAATTACTCTAGATTTATATCTTCCTTTTCATAAGCATCTTCCCATTTTCCATAATTTTGTAGCAGTCATGTTAGGAGGAAAACCAGCTGTCCAGGGCACTTCTTGCAGTGCCCTTAAATCTTGTGAATCCTGAAGCAGAGCTGGTGAACTACACAGAGCTGAATGCCAAAAATATTATATAATTTTGCACATTTAATTAAGAAAGTGGGAGAAGGTGCCATGGGTGGGTCCTTCAGGCCCTGCCAATGACATCCCCTGCACGGGAGGGACACATGTCCAGATGCTGCTGATTTTTCACCAGCCAGTTGACCTAAGCGTAATAGATGTGACCATTTTGGACAGCAGCTTTCTGCAGGGACTTTTTTCCCCAGCAGTTTTGCTCAGTCACCAGAGGGCAGACACCTGTAGTTCCCCTTTATTCTCCTTGGTCCTTCTCGTCCTTGTGCAGACTGTAGGCTCACCAGGGTAGTTTGGTGACTTGTCAGCCAGGTTATTTGAATTGAGAAGATGAATCTTAATAAAGCCAGCAATAGCCCTGACGCCATTGTTTGTGATCATTTCAGGTGAACCTGTGGCATTAAATGAGATACCATTGATCCTAGTGAGGGAAGGAAAAACATTGTCTACTCCGGAGAGGTGTTGGAGCATCGATAGGGAGGCAAATCTAATCCTCTAAATAAATCAGTGTGGTTGTTAAGTAGATCCCCCTCACTATGTTAGTCTGTTAAATACCCTTTAGCTGAGCTCAGAAACAACAGTACTTAGTGTTAGAGAAGAAAAGAAATTACCAAAAGTAATAAGGGTTTTTTTTTTGTTTTAAATCATTTTTATCACACAATTAGCACTGAGTATTCTGTACATCTTGGAGACATTTCATTGACTCCTTTATCTGCAGAATTCCTTTAAAGCTTAACAATGCAGAACTAATTTTGATGACTCAGTAGCACGAAAACTGTTATTTTAAGTGCCGAAAAGGTATTTTCCCTGTGGATTTTCTAGCACTGAGGCAACATTCGGAATGTTTTGACTGCTACTTTGTCTGACAATGTAAACAGACAGGAATAATTTAATGATTAACTCGTTATCCTTAATGCATGCCTTGATGTCTCATCTTGTTATTAACAGTTTACCCATGTTTTGAAATATATATAATATGAAGCAGAGCTAATTTTGCTCTGGAATGCTCTTTAATGCCATTCCACAACTTTTTCCACCCACCGGCTGAGCTGGGTCAGT
The DNA here is from genome assembly GCF_964106895.1 of Numenius arquata. Lineage (NCBI taxonomy): Eukaryota > Metazoa > Chordata > Aves > Charadriiformes > Scolopacidae > Numenius > Numenius arquata. The sequence continues at coordinate 25,731,151 of NC_133582.1, read as the reverse complement.
GAAGACGCTCTCTATTAACATCCCAGCAACTCGCTCCAGCGCTTTCAGCTGTGTAAAATTAAACCCACTAATAAGAAACTGTTCATCAAAGAACTTGAGTATGTGCATAAGTCTGTCCCTGTTCAGTCTACTATTTAAGCATATGCTTAACTTTAGTACTCACTTGCAAATTTTGCTTAAAGCAGCCAGACTCTATTTTGCTGGGTGAGTCTTTGAAATACTTCTCGGCACCATATCCTGTTTCTGTCATCTTTAATAGTTACCTGTCTATCATTGCCATTTCCACACACATTCCTCTTCTGAAAAGCCTTTTGCAGAAGACTGCAGCCTGATACAAGATCTTGGAAAAATCACGTTTTTCTTTGAGCATGAGCGCCTTCTTGTTTCCCATACCAACTGGAATGTCAAAAAATAACAGAACACTTTTGCCATCAGGGAGAATTTTTAATGCATTTTCACCCAAACTTTCAGTGTGATAATATCATTATGTGCTGGGGTCTTTTTTCACATTTATCACATTATGATGTGCATTCTGCCTGTGAAGCACTGAACTCATTTTTAACATTAATTCGTCACATTAGCATCCAAACAGCTAACTGGATAGGCAGTGTTAACAGAGTTACACTGTGAGTGACCCCAAAGAGCAGGAAAATCCTAAGAATCTTTTTTCCCAGTCCTTGGAAAAACATTTAAAAGATGCATCCTCTGCTAGTATCGTAAGAATTGATGCACCTGAAAGCAATCAGTACATGAAAAATGGAAACTCTGTCATTACAACAAGCAGTAAAATAATCATAAAAGCCGTAATAGGCAAAGCCCTAACATACATATCCATTTCCAGCAGACGGTGGCATTAGCAATTTCTGTCTGTGCTGCATTATCCTCCAGCACAGAATTGCCCTGGTCCTGACATCAGCTCTCTCACTTTACGTGAGTTCAAACTGGTGAAACAAATAATAGTAGCACGGTTATTAGCATATTTCCTCTAGAAGCCACTAATAAAAATGCTTCCCCTGCCATTTCCATTCTACACCAACCAACTTCACAACTGTTACAGTAGGTCAGACAAGTAAAATGCAAAAGAAATGACCCAGCTTGAATTAATTCCTATCTGACAACTGCCATGCAATGGCCACAAAAAAGTTTCAAAAGGTAGGAAGATAAACAGCGCTGAATAGTTAAGAACTTGCAGCATCTTCTCTCCAAACACATTGTAATATCAGTAGCCGTAGTCAAAGCAACACCTGCTCTTATTTTGTGATGTTTCAGCTAAGTCCTTCTCTGGTACTGTTAGGATTTCCCCTTTACTGTGGATTCCTAATAACTCAGGTTGATAAAAATGTGTCTTTGTGCATGTGCTAAATACCTTGATAGAGAAGACGAGACGCTGTAGTTCCTTCCTTTGTGCAGATGGTAGCACTGCACTGCTGGGGTGGGATGTGGATCAGACAGGGGGAAACCAGTCTGCCTAGGGAGCATGCAGAATTAATTATTTTTAATTTCTCTTGTCTACATTACAAAAAACTCAGAGTGAAAGAGAAAACTACACAGGCAGTAAGCGCCACCCCCTCCATCCACAGGTCTCATTGCCTGTAATTGAAATAAATGCATTAATATGAATACGAATATGAATATGAATATGCTTGCAAAGTTTGCCTGAACAGCCTTGATTGGAAAGTAGGAGTCTAGTATTCCAAAAGCACTTTTCCGTGGCAGATATTGACATCTCCTGCAGAAACACAATATCACTAAAACTATCTTGTTTTAAGATGAAATGTGAAGCATTGGCTACCTTTTGGCAAGAAACCATCAGAGACCAGGTATCTTTTAAAGGATTTTAAAGGCACTTGAGCTTTGTGGGAACTTTAAAGGAATGTAAACTGTTCAGGAACTGTGGAAAACCACATTTGGTACGTCTTCTTCAGACACGCACTGTCTTCTCCAGCAATCAGGCTTGCGCCCATCAGTACACTTAGTATCTCTGATGTATCTCCTCATCCTTCTTGCCTGGCTCAGAAAGTCCCCTGCTCTGCTCGGGAGAGGGGGCTGGGGCAAGGGCTGGGCGCAAAGCCACTCTCTGGGCCTGAAGGACTGGGCAGAGGAGCAGAGGTGCTAAATGTGACCCGGTGCCAGATTAACTCCGATTGAACCGCTTGTCTCCGCAGGTGGGAAGATGGTCTGTCACAGACAAAGCCTGATGAAAATGCATCTGGGGTAGCTGAGTGTTTGTATTGCATTAGCTTCTGGCACGGCCTCTACTGTATTTATTCTTCCGCCCACCTACCTTCCACAGAATAGGGATGTATGCAGTCACCGATCTTATCACTGCCACGCTTTGATCCAGCTGGGATGTTAGGGCCTTTGGGAATTCCCCACGTTTGATAATTCCTGATAGTTACTTTTAAGAAAATACCAGCTGAAGGATGGGGAGGGATTCTTTAAATTCCAGAAGCTGAGTGAATGGTGGAATTTATCAGGCAGCCGAGCCAGATTTCCTTGGAAAGAACATATTTATTTTGAAGTGTCACATTTTCATTGTATTCAGCAGGCAGTATCACTTAAGGCTGAAGAAACCCAGTTGAACAGGACATTACTAACATTTTTAATAAGCACAGGAGCCAGCCCTGATAAAAGCATTATGAGACATATCTAAACTCTGAATAGCTAAGGACCTGGTTTATCCCAAGCAGTAATTCATTACCCCTTTATGTTTAGCTTTCGAAATACTACCTTGAGAGAAACTTGATCCCAAGGAAATCTATTTCAGGAATGTGTGTGGCCCCCCTCCCAGCAGGCTGTGACTGTCTTACCACCTTTACTGTATTTTTCTCACAGCCTCCCTGCAAGGTAGGGCCCAGCCATTACTCCTACTTTACAGAGGGCAAATTGAAAAACACTCATGTGTCTCGCTCCCATTAATATCTAAGTTGTGGCGGTAAAGCGACTTTCCCAAGGTCAAGGAGGAAGTCTGTGGCAGCGCAGCTCATGAGATCGGGTACCCGGTGCCCTTCATGCCTGCCCGAACCCAGGGGTTATTTTCTACTCGCAGGGTGCGACTTCCCACCCCCCCGGTAGTAGCCAGGTTACGGGGCTGTCAGAAGGTGTGTGTGTTTGTTTGTTTTTCCATGGGTAGCATCAGGAGAAAATATCCATCATCTCCTGAGACCAGAGGCATTCCTGAGTGAAAGTGTGGGTGGCTGCAATGTCACGCTGCGGCTCTGGGGAGGTGTTTGCTGTGGGTTGCGCCGAGGCTGTGTCCAGCTGGGCCCACGGCAGGTTCAGGCTTGCAGATGTTGAGTATCTCGCTGTGGCTTTGTCTGGCTCTTTGGGAGGGAAAAAAGGGGGGGAAAAATCAGCTCTACAGCTGTTTGTAGCTGGTGTGTTGATTTTGTTGGATAGACACTTAAGCCCCAAATGAACTAATTCAGAAGATTTAAGAGGATCGTTGGGAAATCTCTTCTGACCTTCCAAGAAACACAGGGCTCTCTGCCCTGTAATTCCTGGGTAAAGACTCTGGTGGCAGGGGTGGCTTTGGGTTTATGTTCCCCTGCCTGCATTCATGCTCCTGGCTGCATGGTGGACTTTCCTATATCCTGAAATGTGGGAACTGGGCATGAGGGTAGGAAAACTTGATTTATTCTGATAGAGGCAATGTGCTAGTGGGAAATAAGATAATTGGAGGAATTTGTTAAATACCACACGCAAGAATGAAAAATATTTTAAAAAAAAGAAAAAAATGTTTTGAATTTTAAAGTGCTGTTTTTCATGTCTTTCTTACCTTTGTTACCATAGGACAGTGTGCTCGGGACCATTTAGTGTTGGTGTAAAGGCTTCCCTGAGAGTCAGTGCTTTCTTTAGGAGAGAACTACATTCAAGCTATTGAAAATATTTATTTGTTCATACACAGCAAACAAAATAGGGATTAGAGACCCACTAGAGGGAAAGAAGAGCAAGTGGTGGTAAAGTGGAATGGAAGGATATGTTTGCATGCATTTTTGGTGGTCATAGCCATACCAGATGCCAATAACTGTAATGTTTGCCTTTGTTACTTTCGTTATATTCACCAACAGCCCCTGCCTCGCCTAGGAAATATGTCTGAGAAACTCCTTCTTCCCACCAGGGAGCAAACACCCGTGGTCCTGTTCATTAGCAAAAAGAAAACAGAATTGTTTCACTTTGTGTACATATATTCCCACGCAATTTAAGCATTACCTGTTTATAATTGCTTGAGAAATGTTTTACAAGCATCTGCATCAGGTGAAACATCTTTATTGTGGGAGACTTTTGTGAGGAGACTTCATACGCTGCTGATCACAGGCCCTGCTTTAAAGCCCACTGGAGTCCATGGGAGGGATGCACCTTTCCCATGACTCTAACAGCTGTTTGATCAGGGCCACTACATGAAAATGTTGTGTGACACCCTAAGGTCTGCTCCTCCAAGGTGTGTTTTCTGCATATGCTGGGCCAGACACTCCCAGCCCCTCGTCATGCATGGTGAATGCTCTGTGGGACACCCAAGAGCAGCTACCTCCAGTGAGCAACGTGTGAGGTTGGCACAAGAGGTTGAACCTATGTAGTCTACAAATGCTGTAGTCATGGAGTAGCCCCTCCCGAATCTGAAAGTCTTGCTGCTTTTCAGCTGAGCCACAAGACATGGGGCACATTGGATTTCACCTCTGCCTTTTGCATAGGGCTGCAGTGGTGCTGGGGGGGGGTTGTCTCTTCTCCGTTTCTCCTTGAGGGTGCTGCAGGTCTGTGCATCTGTGAGCAAGTTGGCAGTACCAGCTGCTCGCCCAGGAGCTGGTGGCTCAGGTGCCCACATTTTCAGGGCTTCATGTCCTTGCTCAAGCCTCTCACCTGCTCCCAACCACTGGCAGATACCAGATCAACTTCAGGTATAGCAGGCGGGGCATTTTTTCACTGGCGTATTTTGCTGCAGAGCCTTGGTCCTGCTGCAGCTGGAATCAAGGAGGGATGGAGGAATATCTCATCTTCAGGATCAAGGCCCAAGTGCAAGAGAATGCATGAGCCATTGCATGATTTTCCACTGGCTTGGAGACAAGCAGAGCTTTGAACATGTGCCCTACAAAGCTAAGGCACTGTCTGAAGATAGGTGCACCACTCACCAGGTGTAAATCAGCGAAGATCTGCTGGTAAGGATAGCATCCCATGTCAAACACACCCGCATTTTTTTGCAAATACTGCAGAACTCCTTTCCCCAACTAGAATTACTCATGCTAGGAAAATGTGTGATGTCCCAGGGACTGATGAATTTGGCATCCAGAGCTTCTAGCCCAGTATCTCTCCTGCCAGGACTTTTATATTATCAGTTCCATTCATTCCTACCGAAGGCTGATGGGGTGCGATAAAGCAGATGGCCAAAGTCGCAGACAAAGGCCAGGCAGAACAATTAATGACAAGCCGACAGCCCCACAAAGGGCATGGGCCCGGGATAATGCTGGCTCTGGAGGGCTGCTGACAATAACATAAAGCCGCTCCCCTCACAATGGGGAGATAAGATACAGTACTGTAATAGGAAAGCAATCATCGCAAAATGCCATCAATTATATAAAAGCTGCAACAGCGGGAGACTGATTAAATATGGCTCTGATGAAGCCTCGACATACCTTCACTGTGCTTTTTGCGTGGCTTCTCACGACAAGTCTGGTTGGGCACTGGAGTGGCTGAGGCTCCCTTACCCCAGTTCTGTCATCGGTTTTTGGCTCATGAAATTACACCGAATAATATGCTTATTCAGGTTTTTATATCTGTGCACCTATTTTATTACCTTTTATAATGCATACTGGGTCAGATCAGCTTGCAGCAGAACAAAGGTAATTACACCTTTCATTACCTAAATATAGCATAATGACAGAGTGTCATTCAAGTGTGGCATTGAGCTGAGAAACCTCATGGCAGGCCAGGACAATGACAGAGGTTATTCAGCTCAACCTGAATTGCTGCTGGTGCAGGGAGAGTGGGGCAGGGTTAATAGACAGGTCACTACATAAATTGCAGTATCAAATTGAAATGGTGAACTGCTAACACCCTTCTCATCAGCAACTGTATCTTCCAGAGTCAGAAACCTCCAGAGCTAGCGTTAACCTCTTATGTTCCTCTTGTCATATATATATGAATCTATGTAATTTTAAGACCTGAGAACAAAATGACCCATTTATCTGCTCTGTAAGAGGTGCAGTAGCGCTATGCTACATGCCAAACCATTCACATTTTGGATGGTGTATGAACACCATGTCTTGTCAGGGAGGTAGGATGGTTAGTAGCCATTTCTAGGATTAGCTCCCAATCTGTTATGGTATTCTTGAAATTTAATTAAAGGCTCATGCCCCTGATGTTTAGCACTGCAGTAAATTCTCCATCATGAGCAAGTCAGTGGACAAATGTTTGAAGGGCTGAGCACACAAGTGAAGGCGGTGGTGTGGTCTCTATCCCTGGCCAGGATTGCTTGCCCCCCACAGCCAACTAGTAGCCACTGCCTCTGCAATGAGACTCCAGATCAGCTTCTGTTGAAACCCCTACTGCCAGATGAATTTTGTCCCCAGTGACATGACAGTTTTTCTCCGACTTCGGAAGCCACCTCCTTTATGTCTCACTATCCCTTAATTTCTCATGCAAACAGAGAAGGTGATTTGCTTTTAGCTTATTTCTTTATACATCTTTTAATAAGAGGCTTCCCTAGTTTTTAATAAAGTGATTGTGAGAGAAAAGGCCCGTAAAAACAGTGTTCATGAAAATTATTATCAGAAACTATTTCATTTCTGCCAAAGCAAGCAAATCACAGAAAGTTTCTACTTTCCTTGGAGTGTTTCTGTTTTTCATCAAAACCAGAAAATGAGACATTTTAATTTGCAAATTTGTTCAGGAGTTGAAGAATATTCATTCCAGTTTTCTTAGGTTCTTGCTGAGTATTTCTGTTGCGGTTAATATTTTTTTTGCTTTATCTTTTTGGCTGAAGTAAAAATATTTCTATCGCAAGTCATCCTTTCCCTCCCTACTTTCTCCCTGAAAGGTGAAAGGCATAGCTGGGCTGTAATCCCACCATAGCAGTACTGCCTACATGAATAATTGTTAGGGCCACCAACCTACGACAGGAGACAAATGAGATTGTCTTATGCCTTGGGTGAATTTCCAGCTACCATGAAGAGAGACATGATCTCCAGTACTTTGAGAGCTCAGGCTGATATTGGTTTAATTTCTGAGTGCAGTAAGAATGAAGCCTATTCTCTTTTGAGGGAGTGATAGTTTTTTACAGATTTGTTAGTTTGTGGTTTTCTCTACACTGGTTGTATCAGTAGTGTTGAAGTCATCAGTTTCCTGTTCCTGTATTTCTAGTGTACTAACACTTCACTTTACTAGGAGGTTTTTGGGGGGGGTGGGGGGTGGGAAGGGCAGAGTACTTGAGTTAAAGGAGAGTCTGAAATGCTAAAATAGATGCTCTGCTTCTACATCCTCCCTTTGCAAAGATGCTGGTGAGGTGCTTGAAGAGTTCCAAATACAGATTGAACTCTTTTGAAATGTCAACATTTCTTTGGTGCTCGATGGTCCAGAATTTCCTTCAAAAAGCTGGAAGATAAAGTTTCCAGTGACCACAGGACTAAGCAATATGTGACAATTATTAATATTGATGTTATGCACACCTTTAGTGTCCATCAGAATAGTCCCATGACCATTGCTTACAGTGAGATTTTGCTTCTCATGCATGCTACATCTTCTTAGTTCTCCTTGACAGTTTTTTGTTCCTGCTCCTGTCTGGATTCCTCCATTATTACTCAAATTGCCCCTTCGCTTAAGGCTGGACACAAAGCAGCACTGAGGTAGCACCAGGATCTGAAAGTAAAAGTGAGTGTATTTTACCTGAAAGTAAATGAAATGTATTTTGCAGAAAACTGAAATCCAGGGGAGCGCAGTGCTTTGAACAAGGTGGCAGGGAAATTGTCTGATGGGATAAAAACTGAACTCAGTTTTCCGGAGCTGTGGATTAGCACCCCAACAGCTGCTCACAACTGCAGGAGATGCCAGGGCTGTATCTCTGACCTGATCCAGCTCAAAGTGTTACACAAATCTGTCTGCTGCCAGCTAAGTCCACATCTGGATACAGCTCCTCCCTGTCCATAGCACTGCAGCCTCCACCCTCCCCAAGCTGTTTGTTAGGCCCTGGGGAGGTTCCAGCTTTAGAAAAGTAGGGGTTTATCTCCTCTGTTGACTGCTTTATGAAAACCAGTGTTGTTTCTCATTCATTCGCTTCTGTGCTTCCTGAGTGCAGCAAAGAAAAGCCTTATACACATACTTACATGTGAACTTCGAAATAGCTTCAGAGACCTCCTTGAATTATTAATTCGTTTGGGCATATTTTTTCTGGTATAACAAACTGAGAGGGTGCTGCTGCACCTCAATGGTGTCAAGGCCCACATCAGCAGGGTCAAGGCCCACATCAGCAGGGTCAAGGCCCACGTCCCCATGTGCAGAGCAGGCACCCTACGGCCAGGCTCCCTGGGCTGGGTGCTGCTCGGCTCGGCTCCCCTCCAGCGCCTGTCAAAGGCAGCACCATGAGTCCTGCCGGCACTCACCCCCGCCTGCTTCAGGGGCCACTTATTCCCCCGTCTCCATTTCAAACCCTGGCTGACTTTGTAGTCGCTCTTATAAAAGCCTGGCTAGATCAGGGGACGTTGGTGGGTTTGTCAGGTTTTCACACTCACTCTCCAAGCTTTAAATCAGCAAGAGAAATCCCAGCGGTTCTGAAAACACACATACACTCTTTCTTTCCCTTCCTTTCCTTTTTTACCCCTTCCTTGGTTTGCAAAAGCCTCCGAGCCTCCTTTTTTCATTTCCCTTTCTGCTTTTGCCTTTATCTCTCCCCACTGTTGTAGTTACATCCTCTGATGATAGCAGGAATGACCCCATAGGGTGACCCCGGAAGATTATTACATTAGCTGTAAATTTTGAACCTGGGCCAGCCAATACAGTAGGGATTGCAACTCCCATCCTTTAAGTGCAGGAGGATTAACGCTCGGGAACATAAGTACGTTAAACCACTCTACAGACACCAGTGACCATTCCTTTCTCTGCATATCTTTGTGTTTCTGCCTTTAAGACCAGTTGGGGAATAGAGCTTTGCTATTTATGTTGAGGTGGTGAAGGGGAAGAAAAAGACAGCATTCATGACAGTCGGAGCAGAACTGCATTAAATAAAGCCTCCATCTTTCATTCTTAAGCTCAGCTCCAGGTCCTTGATGAAGACAGATTTTTCAATTAGACAGGCAATGTTTGTTCTAATATTTTATATATGAACCGCTCAGCTGACATCTTACCCAGATTTATGAAGGAAATCGAATACAAATGGGAATTTTAATATAAATTTATTATTCAAATTTATCACATATTTCCGCAAATAAAAATTATGGTTGCCTCAAAGAGCACATTTTAGAAAAAAGAAAGGAAGAAGTTGATAAAGTTTCTTTCCACCCGGTGAATAACAATATTGTAAGTTAAGAAAGATCTGTCATAATATAAATTATAACACACATGGAATACATTTCCTATTGAAGACAATATTTCTTTCTTATACAAATGTTGCACTCCTTCATTGAACTGAAAGGAAGTTCAAGAAGGTTGGCAAAACAAAGTAGCCCATTTTTAACACTATACAGAACAAAGTGTATTCTGCTGCCAATTACCCTTAACTGAAAATGACTGCAGCTTCTGGGAGACACAGCCAAGGGTCATGGGTGGTATAACTGCTCCCCAAAGGAAAAGAAATGTCAAGCGACATTCACACTTCAGCTATTTAAAGAAAAGGATGAAGAGAATTTAAGGGAATAAAAGGCCCAGCAACACCCATTTTTAGCCATGGGGAAATTACTATAATTAATGCTAGGTCATTTATAGCACACGTTTCCATACCTTTGCAGTTGGCATACCTCATCTAGGAAGAGATTAATACGGCAGGAGTTTTCATCTCCAGTCATACTGAGAAGGACATATAAGTAAACTTTCTTTTTTTTTTTTTTTTAACAAAAAGAAATGCTAACCTGGAAGATTTACATATTTTGGTTTCTATAAACCAAAACATTTTAGCTTCCTTATTCAATTGTGGCATTGCCATGGTTTAGCTGCATTTCCAGCCTCCTATATTTCATTTAAGATTTTCCTGTTTTCCAGCTTTTTTTGACTGGAAAAGTGTACAAGATGTGAAAGGTGATCAAAACATGTCAAAACGCTTCCGATGTCTCTGCATTTTCCAGTGGGGAAAAAAAAAGGAAGTGGGGAGAGCATAAAAGATTCTAGTAATAATGTAAGAAACATTGGTGTGTTCAGTGTTTCAAAAATAGAAAGAAAATGCAAAATCTCAAAGAATGTTTTTTGACAATCAACACGTTTCATTGGATTTCTGTTTTTCATTTAATTCTGTTCTAATACACATATGTACATGTGTATTTACAAGTCGTTACATCTGATATACAGGTATTTCCATGAGAAATTTCAGCCAGCTCTACCCATACTGTGAAAGTCACTTGCTGCCCCAATAAACCAAGCACCAAGCATACACATGCAAAGACAAAAGGTCACATATTAATGGGTGGTAACTTGTGCGAAAACCAATGGTAGAGACTGGTGGGACGTTCCAAGCGTTGGGGTGGCTAACCCTGCGTGATTTCAATAGGATGTAGCATCCCTGCAGGAGAGAGAGCATTTGTCTCACCTAAATTTATCCACCTACAGAGGCTGATCCTAGAGCCACTTGGGAAGTAGGCACCCTGGTGCAGAGAAACGGGCATCAATTCAGTTCACCCTAAAATCAGTCAAATGAACCAGCCCCTAAAAAAGCCTTCTCTTGTTGGCCATGAAGGCGGGTTGGAAGGTGAAACCCAGGTGCAGAGGTCTGCATTGGGTGAGGTGCCTCCCACCTGATTTTCCTATCTATAATTAGCTGTATCAGCAGGCACTTAAATGAATTAACAGGCCCAAAGTTTCTGTCCCAAAGAGTACAGATTTTAGGTCAAGGCGAGTGTTTTCTCCTTGTTGTTTTAGGTGCATGCCCTTTGGTACTACTACAGGGGAAAAACCCATGTGAGGTCCCTGAGCTGCATGTTTGGATATTCCCTGCTCAGTGCTGCTAAGCCTGGAAGACACCTTTCCTGGCTGTGCAGAGGATGGCACTTAGGTCCCGATCCTTCAAGGTACTGAGTCTTTGAGCTTTTTACGCCCAGCACCACTTTATTTCAGGATTTAAATCTCCTGATTCACCCAAAGCTCTTTGGTGATCTGGTTGCTAACTCTTACTGACAGCAATGAAAGCATTGTTTGAGAAGCTTTTGAAAATCATATTTACATTCAACTTACAATTGTAGTTGGTCAAACACCTTTAAAAACACCATCTGAAAATCTGAGCAGCGCAGTGCTGAGTGGTACTTAAATACCTGCAAAATCTTGGAGCGTGTGCTTAACTTTGAAGTACAAGAGTATTCCTGGTGATGTCTAGTGGCTTTAAATTAATGTCTACTGACTGTGCTACATTTTATCATGGGTTTTTTTGGTATAGGAACCACTTTTAATGTCAGCTTCACCCATAAATCAGAGGAGGCTATTGCTAAATCAATACACTGAAGTGTGACATGCAATGTGTGGCTGCAAAGCCAGGCCTTCTGCCCTGAGATAACAATGTAGGAACAGCAGCAAGAGGATTATAGATCTCTGAGCTGTTTGCTTTCGCTCTGAGATGTGCTGTAAGGAAAAGCAGGGAAATAGAAAAGTAAAATAAAAAACAAACAGGAAAGTTGACATACATATTGCAGAGTCTTTTAGATGTCCGGTTATTTCTGCTTATGCCGTTGCATGGCCTCAAGTTTAAAGGCTTGACTGAGAAAGTTGAGGGCCTCTGTTCAGCTCAGATGGAGGATTCAGAGAGCTCCCCATGGACCAAGGAGGAGAATACACTGGGAAGGAGGAGGGCAAGGGAAGGTGGGGGTTTCTTTCTCCTCTTGCACCACCTACATCCCCTTGACAGAGACGGAGCAGTAGTGTGGCACCGCACACAGCGTAATGGTGCCAGGGCATGAAGGAAAAGGGTTTTGCAACACAGCGCCCAGGGCACCCAGCCAGCAGGTAAGATTCTTGGCTTCTCATCCCAACTCCCAAGATTATTTTGCTTGGGTTTTGTTTTGTTTTGTTTTATCCCAAGACTGTTTATTGTAAAATACATAAACAGTCCTGGGAGAGCTCCCCACACACAGCTGAGAGCTCTGACCGCGGGATGGTTGTGCAAAAGGTAGGGCATTTCCACCCATGTCTGTCTGCACTTTGGAAAAAACGAGCCATAAACACTGACCCTCCCGAGAGGGCTCTGGGTCTGAAGTGGACAGAGGCACCTCCCTGGCTGCTCTGACTCAGGCACCTTCAGCACACCAGTGGGGTGGCCATTTACACACATCTCTATGCTCAGTGCTTTCCATGGACCAATGCCACAAACTTGCTGAGGCTGGAAGGACCTCTGGAGATCATCACGTCCACCCCCTCACTCTGAGCAGGGACAGTTAGAGCTGGTTTCCCAGGGCCATGTCCAGCCAGGGTTTGAATACCTGCATGGATGGAGACTGTACAACCTCTCTGGGCAACCTATTCCAGGGTCTGGTCACCCTCTGTATTCCTCCCAGGTCACCTGTCCCTACTTGCACCTCATGTATGCTTCCTTTTCATGTCTTAGTTTTTTCAGGAGCTTCCTGTTTATCCACATAGGCTCCTGCTGCCTTTGCTTGCTTTTCTGCTTGGTGGGATGGACCATTCTTGAGTGTGGAGAAGGTTGTCCCTGAAAATCAAACAGCTGTCCTGGACTCCTTTCCATTCTGGGTCCAGGCCTGCTGTCCTGCTCCTCCCACACCTAACAGCTGCCACTTGTGTGCCCTCCAGCAGCAGATCTTGCCCCACCTTCAAGGGTTACCACGAAACCATCACTGCTGAGAGAACAAGGCAATTACCTCTTTTGACTAACTTCAATCCAAAAGAAATCAGGGCTGACGTAGTGCTTTTTAATCTCAGGAAGGATTTACTTCTGAAATACATGAAAATTAGGAACCCATCTACCATTGGGCCGACCAGCCTTGAGCTTGCTTCTCTGGGCTGGTGCCTTTGTGCTTCAGTGGCAACTATTTGTCATCCAAACAAACTTAACGTTTTCCTGTCTTACATTTGCCAGGCAAGACCAGTGGCTGAGGTCATGCTGCAGGAGCTTCCCTGCACCCATCTCTCTGCAGGGCAGGAGTTGTTCACTGCGCTGTTTTGACTGCCGGCAAAGCCCCAGCTCTCAGAGAGCTATATTTTGCTAGTGCTGGATGAGTGGTCTTCAAAGCTGTGTGACATTATGTGTTTTGCCAGACTGCTCATCTGCATGATTTTTTCAATGTCCATAAAATTCATTATCGTTGTAGCTCTGGCTAATTATCTCATAAATGTTCCAGCGTAGTTAATAAATTACCCTGGCCTTAAAGGGCTTATCTGGTTGGTTAATAAGTAGGTCTATACACTTTCTTTTTTTTCTATTATAATAGTCAGATTATTATTTATATGACTGAGACTGAACTATGCCTGAACTGTGAAAGAAGCACTACACTGTAAATAAAGAGTATTTTACTGTCCAAATAGTTTAAACCTAGTTCAGAGCATGCTAGCATCTGCCTAAACCATTTAATTTTGCTTACTCTCTGCTCCAAACAAGTAGAGGGTGGACTGACAAAGTATATCCAGAAACACTAATATATAGTGATCTACTGTACAGATAGACAGTGTTAGAGGTTCTGAGGATATTTTATATTTTGAGAGGTCAGTGGGTGGACAGTAGTATGTTACAAGACTTCTGGAGCTAAGTAGGAGGTGCTGAATTTTGTTGTGGAGCTATACCATGTATGTTTTAACATATACATATTTTGCCCTCTCCTCTGGGTTGATCTGTAACTAATTTGGGAGGAAAACGAGTTTTATTTCTAAAAATCTGAAGGGAAAAAAAATTATCAACATTTTGAAAGCAGATCATTCTAAAGTTAACACTTATTAAGTGGTTAAAAATATCAACTCTGGTCAAATATGGAACACCATTTCCAACATTTCAAAGGCATGAAGACAGCATTTCAAAGGGAGTTTCTTTGAGACGTCCAAGGCACGCTCCCAAGCCCCAATCCAGATGCGTGCCTAGGAATGCACACAGGGAGGGAGGCAGGTCTCCTGTGGTCCCCTGGCTCATTTGCTGCTCTCGTTAGAAACATCTGCACTCACTATGCAAAGAGCCACCCATGCACCCACCCACACTCCACAGGTGCAGGGCACTCACCTCCACGCTAAAGAGGGCTTAAGAAAAAGCCATAGCAACCAGCGATATTGCTGTGCCTCTAGGACAAATGTCTGGGGTTTAACCTAGCAGAACAAATGCAGCTAACTTGGACGTTTGATATTCATTCAGCAGCTGATCTTAGAATAGCTGAGAAATCACCAGCAAAGACATGTGCATCGTTAACTTCAACAGGTGGCACAGTTTAAGCCAATTTATTAGCCTGTGACCAGGGGGAACCCTGGGAGTTTGTGTCACTGATAAGACCACCTGAAACAGCAGCCATTTCTTTTCTTTGTTTCTGTGGAGGGACTGAAGACCTGTCCTGCTACCAAAATCAACCTGTGGAGCAGACTCTGGTACTTGAGGTATTGTGCTGCAGTAGGAGTACCACAAGTGGGGTGTGATATTGATGCCATGTCTATTGCTGGAGGATAAAGGGGAAGAGATGCAACCTCTGTATGTGCAATCCTTTAGCATCTCTGCCTTAGAATAGGTGGTACTTTGGTGACAAATTAATAGTGTGAAGAGATTTTTGTCTGACTGTGGTGATGGCTTTACTGAGAGCTTTGGCTCAGCAGCTGCAAGGAGCTCGGGGGCAGTCTGGTGCACGTGGAGTCTGCACTGGAGCATGGCCCACAGTAATTGACTGTAGGCTTTTAAGTAGCACTGTGTAACTGAGAGGCTTGTGTAGATGAATGAAGTGTTCCTGGATGTAACGGAATTTGACACTACAGGTGTATTAAAATACTTGCCCGGTTCTGTGCCTTAAATATAGGAATACTGACCCATGGTCCCTCTCTGAGGAATATGCTCACCTGTGTGTGCGCAAATAATACAGAGAGATGGATTTTATGTGGACACGTGTCTGAGCTCCGAGTTATTTTCCCACC
This sequence comes from Numenius arquata, assembly GCF_964106895.1. Taxonomy (NCBI): domain Eukaryota; kingdom Metazoa; phylum Chordata; class Aves; order Charadriiformes; family Scolopacidae; genus Numenius; species Numenius arquata. The sequence goes on along the minus strand of NC_133582.1, from coordinate 25,715,923 downwards.
CAGCAAAAGGTTGTTTTCTGTGGTGAAGACAATATAATAAGACTTAAGAGGGCTGGAGTTTGCTCTTATTTCCGCCAACAATTCCTTCTTTGATGTCAGACAAGTTGTATTCTACTCTGTATTTTATTTCTCTATTGATAAGATGGCAACAGAGATGCTTCCCCCTCCTTCTTGTCTGTTGTAGGTGGTGAGATCTTAAGGTTAGTTGTTACCTAGTGTTTACTCTGCAGCATTGTGCTGAGTGTTCACTCAGACAAGGCTGGGGGATTTAGGTGTCTGTTCACTAGACACAAATGACAGCAAGTCTATCTGCTACCTGCTGGGAATTGCTGCTCTCCTTTTAACTTCATTTTTTAAAGGCTAAAAAAACCCAAGTAATTTGTAGGAATATTTATATTGGGTTTTGTTTTGCTCTTTTAAAAAAAAAAAGCAACAAAAACACCCAAAAAAATCCAAACAGTTTTGAAAACAGCTCAACCGTTGCTTTCTCAAGTGCTTCCTCTCTTTCTCTCCCTCATCCTAAGAAGCACACTGTAGGCTAAACAAGAGCAGAAACCATAAGATTGAAGGGGAATATGTTCCACAAAGGAAAAGCAGAAGCATCGTGGAAAGTTTGGGGGTTGTTTGTTTGTTTTTTAAAATTGGTGCTCCAAAACGTGCATATCTTGTTGTGTGCATTTGTAGTTTTGCAGCTATGAGCACTATCCCTGCACCCAGAATGACTTGCAGTTGCACAAAGCTTGTGTTGTGATATGCCTAGGCCAAAAGCTACAGGGGAGGCTGCTTTCAGCCATGCCACCTGTGTTACCACTTTAGCTGGGTACCTTTATCATTGTATTGGGACACGTTTGGTGCATGTAGTTCGAGACTTGTGTTGGGTTTTTTGCACGTTTCTTGTTGTTTCAGTGCAAGAAGCTAAGGAAAAAAACCTGACTAACAAGCATAGCTCTACTAACACAGGGCACTGAGAAGAAGCCACCTCTGGCTTGCTCAGACTGGGGTAGAAGAAACTGATGTACTTCTTGATATCAATTTACCTGAGTCTGAGTGCGAAGCTGTTACCAGTGCAATTCAACAACCTTCCTTTTCTCAAATATTAATGAATTTTAGTTCTGAGGAGCACAAGATTGTTCCTGAACAATGAAATTATTTTAGCGCACTGGAATGTGTTTTCTGGTCCTATATGTTAGCATTCCAGCGTCTCCTGCCTTGCAAGATAAACTCTCATTCTGCATGTTCTTGCCTGTGTGTGTATTGGACTAAGGTGTTTATATATTAAGCTGATCTTAAGAGTTGTTGATTATAAACATACAGAACTTTTTTGACTTCAGGCCTCAACACTACAAAAGAAGTCAGGTTTGGAGAAAATAATTTGAGCAATGTAAATTCACCAAGGCAGATTTTACAGGTGGGGCTTTTAATTATTTGTAAACAAAAACAGGCGGTGTATCTCTGTTCAAGTATGCATCAAGTAGCAAAGATTCATCTGTGGTTGCACAGTTGGTGATATTTAAATAACTGATTTTTGGTAGCTAGAAAGAATTTATTTTCTCGAAGCAAAGAAAGTCTGGATTCTTCAATGAAAGACCAGGTCATGGCTCATTCAAGGTTTGCTCTTGTCTTGCCTGAGAAATTGGTAGGTGTTAGTTTTTCATATTTAGGAATGAGGAAGACCTCCTGGGAGATACTTTTAATGATCTCCATTCCTGTGATGTGAACAATAAGATTTATGGTTTGCAATTAGATGCTGGATTATGTCTATTCTCTAGCAATTCTATTCGTGTTAGAGTTGCACTAAACATTAGCCTTTTCACTTCAAATATTCAGACATGATCATAATGACATAAGTATTTATTCTGTATATGACATGGTCAGCTTCTGAACAGGCTTGGCTGGGAGAAAAAATTAACTTTGCAAACACCAGAGAAATTGCACTCTAGGTTTAGTTTTCTCCTGCATCTTATGAACAAAACCAAACTCTGTATTTTCCATCTACGCCGTTATTCAGTGGAGTCGTTAGCAACTTTTCCCAGTGAACAACTGTCACCTAAACCAAGTCCTGAGCAGATGTTTCCCAGCAGTGAATATAGCTATGACTTATAAAATCTTCATAGGAAGTATTTTAGTTTTAAATGAATGGCAAAACAATACGTTAAAACTACACGCTCTTATTGCCACGCTAAAATCGCTCTCATTCACTTCAGCAGGCGATGGATAGAGCCAGTGTTTTTTTGTCAGAGGATTATGAACTGACTTTAGCACTTTCCTAGTCTTTGGATTCGTGCAAAGACAGTACCATGGGATTGTTCTGTATCAGTGTGGATAGATTAATTGCCTTGGTTTCATTTCCTTTTGTTATTCCCTTCAATATATCTTTGTTCTGAGCATCTCTTCTATCTATTCTTTTTAGATGCCATTGTGTTGTCAAAAGAGACTTCTCACAGGACAATGAGTCACCAAGCCCTTGTAGTGATTAAGTACTTTTGTTTTCAAAAGCCTTCAGCAGTGTCCCCCCTAACCCTCACTAAGCAGAGAAATCCAGTCCCTAATAAGACAGGAGTTGCTCTAAATTATCAGATTTCTCTTTCAGCTTTGTCTTGGGTGACACGTTTATGGAGAGTCCTCCAACCTGCTCACCTCCCCTGGGCTTGCCAGCATGTTGTGAGCCTGCCAGGCAACGTATCGCCACTCTGGAGGGGTCACTGATCCCTGAAAGGTGGCTCCAAACAGAGCTGGGAGGCTGCAATGGGATCCGGTACTGGGTTGCTGCCCTGACATCCAAAAATGTAACGGGTGAAATCCCAGACCTGCCTGAAGTCAATGGGAATTTTGCCACTGACTTCAGCAGAGCCAGGATTTCACCCAATATATTTCCCAGCCTCCCGCTGCACAAGTGTGCGAGGTCAGACTCATCATTGTCACACCACGCCATAGTCTGGAAGGCATTTACTGAGTCTGGTGGAATTGCTCCTCGTTCTCAGTAATGAAATTCAGCGGGAAACCTTGCCTGTGTTTTCAGGGGTAGGAACCAGCTCTTGGCCGATCAGTGTGGCTCCCACTGCACACACGGAGGGTGGATTTGGAGGCCGTGGAGGTTTACTTCTTGCAGAAAGCTCACACCAGTGGGGATTTTTTGGGGGGTCCTACTTCTAACAACTTATTTTGGAGCTTGCTACATGCAGAGATTAAGAACTTGGCCTTTATGACAAACCTTAACTCTTGCAGGCTATGTACATGTGTTGCTGCCCTTTTTTTTTTTTTTTTTTTTTCTGTAGATAGGTTTGATCCAAAAAACTTGGATTCTGGAATTAGGATGCAGCTCTAAGTGAAGGATGTGGCTTGGGAGGGGGTATTGATCCTGCCTGCTCCATGAGCAGCCATTAGCTGACTCTTTCCTTCCCTCTTGGAGACGTTCACAGTGACCCATTTGTAGGGTCATTGTCCAGACCTCCCTGTTGATTTCTTTCATAATCTTGAAAATTCAGTTTAAAAAATTGTTACTTTGACCAAGAAATTAGAATCAAACTAAACCAACAAAACCAGGGAAGTTCACTCTGAATTTCTGGGATGAGAGCCAGTTCTCAGCCACATGTTGTAACTGTATTATTTATGTCCTTATTTATTGACTACATTGGCACCTAGAGTTCCCCATCTCTGCCTGAGGCCCTGTTGCAGTACATGTGAGAAGCTTAATAAGGGCAAGTCCCTTGCTGTGAAGACCATACAAGACATAACAAACACACAAAAAACATCCTAATATGAATCCCATTTTATAGAACAGGAACTTGAGGCTTCTCTTATGCAAGGTTGCATGCAGAGCAGAGGAAACCTGGGGTGTCCTCCTGCATCTCAGGTAGGGGCTTTAGAGACAGATACAGCTGCAGTAATACTCTCCCTCATCTCTTTTCATGGATAAATCTCTTTCAGTTTTTCCCCTGTATCCTGCTCTCCATTGTCAGAAGCGGTGCCACCTCTGGCACCATGGCTGGGAGGATTAAGGGAAGGGCAATGTCTCATTCTGCATTTCCCTTGCTTCAGTGGTTGAGGGGAAAATGTTAGTATTATATAAAAATAGTTTCTGGAGCTGAAACTAACTTATTTCAGGTAGAATTCAAATACATTGAAGGAAAAAAAAAGATGGACATCAGCTATTGTGGATTGCAGTTGGGAATCATATTTCCTTTTGCTCAGGTACCTGTCATTTCTTCCCCCCCAAGGCTTTCAATCTCTTTCAGCTCAAACTAGTAAGGTATGAACTTGGGTTTCCCCTAATAGTGAAACACAATACTAAATTGGGAGGCTTCTTGAAAGGCTTGTAAGGGAACTGCACAAACATCTGGTTGACATTTAATCTAGAAATGTCAGGCCTCAACATTTCCAACCCAGGCTGACAGTTCCTTGGGTTGAACACCAAAACATACTTATTGAGAAAATATAGGGAAGAGGTAGATCAGAGACCAAATTTTAAATTGGAAAAAGGTTGTTGTTTTTTTTTTTTAAAAAAAAAAAAGTGAGTGTAAGCTGTATCTGTAGAAAACTTTGTACATTCATCATACCATTAAGGGAAGGCAGTTTGCTGTGAAGAAAGCTGGCCTTAGGCTTTCTGCTAAGGTGAGGATGACCTCCAGTAATCCTTTTATCATTGGAATAAGTCAAACCTTACAGCAGCTGGTCAAACCAGACTCTATGCCTGATTAAGCAGCAGAAGGTCCCCAAAACCTATGTGCTGCACTTGTACACTAGGCATCATGGCATGCTCATGTGCCATGAGGTACTTTGTTTGTTCCCTGGACTACGCTTGAGTTTTCAGTTTAGCAAAGGATTTTTTGGGGGAGACGTGGAGCCTGTGTTCCTCTGGCTCCCAGGATTGTCTAAACCCAGCCTGACCCAGCTTTCTGTCTCCCTAAATCCCAGTGCCTGGTGTTTCCGATCAACTGGCTGTCGGCTTCTTGAGGTGCATGGCCAATACTGGACAACTTGCTCAGTATTTTTGGTGGGACTGAAGAGACTTAGTTCCCCAAGTCCTGGAAAACCCCAATCTTAAATGCATGTTTAAATCCCAGTAAAATCAATGAAAATTAAATACATGCCTAGAAAACGCACTGCTTGCTTACTTTTGAGACCTGGTATGGGTTGAGGATGTCAGGTGTCAGGTCTGATTTGAAAAGTTCAGCAAGAGTTTCTCAGTCTTAGAAAAGGACAGAAGTTTTCTTTTCATAAAAAGTAAGAAAACCCTTTCCTAGGAAAATACTGTATTTAGCAGAGGTGATTTTCTTCTGAAAAGGACAACTATTTTTTTAATATTATCTACTCTTTTGAGCACATTCTTCTAGTTTTCACTTTCTTTATATCCCTCAGTGTCTTTAATTCCTTCTGATCTACTTCATCAGGAAAAAGTGAGCAGATGCTCACATGTTTTTTCAGATGAGATTCCACCATCTGCCTATGACATAACCAGATTTGTATTACTTTACTCTCTGACCTCACGTTCTCTTGGCTCTTTTTGTCCATGCTGCCACAGAGCAGAGATGCTTCTCGTGCTGCAGGCAGGGATACCTCACTCAATGTCCTGATCTGATTTTGATTCTTCACTACGTAAGTCAAGTCAGTCTCCCCAGTCTGCTGTGTCTAGCAACAACCAGTGCAACAGATTTTCTCTTCTACTGCCCATTCGCCCTCCTTTGGAAGGTCTTTCTGCTTAATGGTGTGCCCTGGTCCTGGGTGGACTAAATAATTGTACATGTAGTTTTCTTCTGCCCATGTCAATGATGCACATTTCAAATGACGTCCCAGGGCATAATGTTGTTTTACTTATAACCAGTCATGGTAAAAACAGCAGACAGGCTGATTTTTGGAAGTAAAGATACAGGACGTGATCTGCTTTTTATTGGAATTGGTGATCAAGTTCCCACTGCAGAGAAACTCATGACTTGCACATGACTTGCAGCATTTCATTTGCACCAGTGAATGCACTGGGTTAAAACAAAGGTCATTAGAAAATGTACCCAAAAGGCCAAGACCTGTTTAAATACACATTTAAGGGAAGTAATGTTTGAGGGAAGTGTAGTTAAACTGAGCAAATCTGATAGGAGACCCTGTCACTATAGCTTTTAAAGGATGCCTTGGACTTTCTGAGCCTTTGTTTATTGTTGGCTTGATCAATAGACGGGCTTGGTTTTGCTCCAGCAGAAATGGTGGGGTGGGGAGAGAGAGGGATGGAGGGGTAATAGAAACAGTTCGTTTCAGGAAACAGTTTCATGTAAGCTCAGCTTGTAAGAATCACAAATTGAAAAGTTCACATGACTGGAAGGCAAAATCTTCTGGCTGCATGCCAACTAGGGAAATGAACAGTGTTTGCTGGAGGAGCTTAACCTCATTTGGGGACGGGAGGAGTGGCTGTTGAGGAGATAAGAGTGTACTCTCTGCACTCCTCTGAGCATGTTTCTACCTTTCTGAACCCACATTGCTGCCTCTCCTCCTCCTGAGGAGGCAGAATCTGTTGATGATGATCCCAAGGGGTACTGTTTTCACTGTTATTTGAGGGCACGTAGAAGCTTCTCATAGAAAGTGTTGCTCAAGCACAAGCCATCAACATCTTGTTTGGCTGCTTGAGCATGACCCTTTCCAGGCAGTACAGAAAACTGTGGGCTATGCAGTGCTCAGAGCTGTGGGATGGCCTGTGCTGTCAGCTGGTGCCATCATGGCTCCATAGTGCTCCTGCAGGCCTGAGCCAGGGCTGAGCAGGACATCTGGGCGATGTTTGAAGGTCTGCAGAAAGATGGACCTTTCCCTGATCACAATCGTGCCCTGTTGCAGGAGGCATCCTGTACCTGCTCCAGCAAGGAGAAGAAAGGGCTGGAGAACTGAGGGGCTGTTCCCTCTCCTTGTCCCCTGGAGGGTGTATCATTTAATTAAATACAAAGGCTGTTAAAATCAAAAGATAAATAGGGAAGCTGCTTTATGTATAATGGCCTCCAGCAAAGAGTGGGGAAAGAAATTCTGTGAAATGTTCAGTTTTAGTTCATATCTTTCAATCTTTGATTGGACAGAAAAGAAAGAAATTGGAACTAAATTTCCACATAAAATTGGGTTGTTTAAAATTTTCACTTTTGGGTTTTGTTTTCATTAAACTCCCAAATTATTGGTTTTAGTCAAACCTCTAAAACTAAAAGGAATTCAAAGCTGATTACAGAACACAATGTTTTGTTGTTGAGGTTTTTTTCTTTTGTGTCATCAATAACTTATTTAAAAAGAATTCCCAAAAGAGATATGTATTTCTTTTTGTATACATAAAGAAGAGGAGATGGATATATCTCCTTTTAACTTCAACACAAAACAGTTAAAACTTTCCAATGAGTGATACCCCAGCTATTGGACTGAAAGCCTTTTATGCTTTTTTTGCCCTGAATTCCATGTATATGTTAATACAGGACTAAATCTGACAAGTCCAACCTGTAAAATTCATATAGATGCAGATTTAAGTTTGTTTTCAGAATTTGGATGCGTTTTGATGGGGAGCTGGGTTGAGCCCCAGCTCCAAGCAATGTCTGCCATATGGAAGTATTTGCAGATGCGTGTTGGGGAATGTAGAGCTGAACCATGGCTCCAAATCGAGGAGTGCTGCTGCCTGCTGAGCATGTTTGGAAATCCAGGGGTTTACTCGAGTAAGGTATCTATTTTCTAGATCAAAAGGGTGCATAACTTGGCACCCAGCTCTGGTGGAAAGTCATGGAGAACTGGTTTTCTACCTGCCCTTTGTGACACTGAAAATACCTTCCTGAGTGACTGAATTCAAGAGTTTAATGTTAGACATACGGGTTTTTTACGGTCTTGGCCCAGAGCACTTGTATAAAGAAACTGAAGGGTGGGTGTCCTGGGTCAGTACCAAAAGGTACTAGAGCTAGGCAAGAAGATGCCAAGATGTCACAAGAAGTTGGTGTGTCAGCACTTAGTATATCCACAGCAGACAGAGGCTCTGGACATGTGCTTGTCCCATGCAAGCCTGCTCCTCTTGCCTCATGTGTCTCTGTGAACTGTTTACCATTGAATATGGTAAATTCAACTTCTTTAACGCCTGGAAACCCCATCCTTGCACTCCTATGTGTATCCAGCTTTGCCATATGCTAAGTGTAATATATTAATCAGGTGCTTTCTTTTACTTTCTGTCCTGTTGCTGGGCAGCCTGGGCAGGCTTGCTTCCTCAGTCCTTTTTGTGGGCTCCATAGCTGAAGTTTGTGAGTATGTGCCTTGGCTGAAAAGCTGCTGCTGTAGAGCAATGATACATGAAGGTAGCCTGTGGGGCATGAGGAAGGTGTCCTCCAAGGAGTCTGCATTCTTGAGCATGCGGCACTTCATAAAATTGTTTGCTTAAATGACTTTTAGAGATATGAAGTAAATATTGTTAATGCTACTGCAAGAATGTGCCCAAGTGTGTTGTGTTTTTGATTCTGAAATCAGTGTGGAGCTGGAGAAGCACAACCCCTTATGTTGTGCTTGCTTGGGGTTTAAATAATCAGAGGTGGTTTGCAGCGGACTTAGCAAAAAGGTAGAAGAAGACTGAAGAATTAGACCTCTATGGCATAGCTGTTTGAGCTAGGATAGGACTCAGTATGGCACTTAGGTCTGTTCTCTTAAATGCACAGAGAGCGTTGCTTTTGTGGAAGAGCCCCCACATGTTTTCACACTTGCATGTAAAATTTCCACCCCTTTTGCAACAATTAGGCTCATGCTGTTTGACAGCACACACACACGGCGCAAAATCACCATGTAGTGTGCAAAACCAATCAGGGGGGACACTGTTTGTGTCTGGTGGAACGTATTTAATCATTTTCCCAGAGATATCCCCCTGATGTGAATGGTAACAGGATGTTTATAACAGAGATAAGGCTGGGATGAAATCCTATCCCTCTCTGGGAGCTAATAAAAGCAAAGATTTGGAATTAAGTATCACTTTCTCTGAGCTGCACACGAATGAGGAAATGGGGTCAGAAGGGCAAGCTGCAACATTGTAGGCACTTTATCTAAAACATAAACATTACTAGAGTGCATTCTGACCAAATTAACTCTCTCAGATCTGCCATGTTAGCATTCCTGTAGTACTTAAGCCTGCCAGCTTTACTGCTTCTCTGACTGAAGGTTGAACTCCAAGTTGGGGTTGACACTTGCAAACAGGGCTTTAAGTGGGGAGGGTCTGTTGAACCCTTCTGCAATTAAACATCTTCCAAAGAAATGCCAATGCCCTTCCAAAAAAAAAGAAAAAGGGGGTGTGTGTGTGAGGGGGCTGGCTGGAGTGAGAGAAATATGATCCAGTCTGCTTGGTGCACAAACCCCTGAAAAGTAGAGTTTTCTTTGCACAAGCAGTAAGAACAAGGGTATGTGCTCTGCTACTGTTCACTGCAAAGCACTTGGATCAGAGAAGCTGGGCTTGAAACCCCAGCCCTCCTTCAAGTGCAAAGTGAGCCTTTAGATATCAGACTGGGTGGTTTAGCCCAGCGTGATGCCAAAAGCTTCCTAAAGTCAGGACTTTGGGGCGATAACAGTTTGTCAAGGTTGTCGGGCAGCTCTATGAAGTGAAAATCGTTTATGTTTCTTAAGAGATGTCACAATTCCTGTAATAGCTGCTCGCAGGTGCTCAAGCCAAAAGCAAGATCCCATTTTGCCAGGCAGTGTTCAGATGTGTCATCACAAAACACAAAAAGGATGGGAAGCACATGCTATCTCCGTACATACCACAAGGGATTGGTGGAGCTGATGCTATCTCCACTGTGAAAATAGAGAAGCAAAGGTCTGAAAGAGGAGAAGGAATGTAATATTAAAATTAGCACCTCCCAAAGATCAGACAAGCGCTTGGGAGTGAAATTACTTCCTTGCTGTGGGGAGGGAGCAGAGGAGAGCAGAATGTGCTCTACACCTTTCTGTGGAGCAGATGGCTCTCCACAATAGTGATGGACCTTGTCCAGGAGGGATGGGGAGGGGTCAGCTCCAGGGCTTCTTCCAGGCCTCACTGCAGCTGGTCGAGTTTGGAGTCTCCGTTTCGACTGAAATGCTGCCTGTTGTGTTTTGGGTTTCTTTTTAAAAAGTTTTCATTCTGATTAAAGATTTTAAAAAGGAGTATTTTCAAAATGTGCTGGGCAAGAAATTTTTTGCACTATTTACAAAAATCAAATCATGTCGGCTGTTTGGAAAGAAGGAACTGCTTAGGGTTGGGGCTTTTCTTGAGGGAATGGATCCTCAAGCTGTCCTAAAATCCTTCCATGGTGTTGACCACTTTGTTACCTCCAGTTTTGCAAAACCCTGTGGTTGCCCCAAATCTTGAGTCTTCTTGGTATCCATGGGAGCGTCACAGCAGGGACGTTGATAAGGCTGAGACTGAGACCTCCAGGACAGCATGTGTGTGGTGAGGATGCCTTGGAGGTGTAAGACAAGGAGACTTTGTGCCCTTTCAATTCCCCTTGTAGGCAGATGAAAAACATGCCAATTCCCTCAATCAAGCAGGGTTGTCTAAAGTGGCTATTCCCAGAACCTGTCCTGGGTATCAGAAGAATAATGTTGGCTTGAAATTCTTTCTCTGAAATGTCTTTGTTTCAATAGAATGAGACTTTGTGATGATAAAAGTATTTCATATATTACTATTTTATATTTTTCAATCACCTCAGTTCTTGCAGAACTGAGAGCTGCAATGATCAAGAGTTGAGTTGCCCAGAGTTCCACAGGCGGGGGAGACAGTCCATCGGAGGGAGAGGCAACCCAGACTCAAAGTCCTAGTCCAGGCTTTTAAGACATCAAAATTACCTCTTCCCCAGCTCCTTCCTGAGAAACCCCTTGAGTTTGTAAACTGCCTGGTTGGGGTTTTTTTAACACAGTCACTTGAATTCTTATCATAATTCCTTATCCATGGCAAAGAGCAGTGTAAATACTCAGAGTAAAGTCTCAGCTCTTCTGGGAACAGTTAGTCCATTTTCGTTTGTGGTGGTTTATGTTGTAGATAGCATAGCTATCTGAGGAGGCTTTACACAACAGTGGGTCAAAATGAGCCATCCCTGTGTCAACTAATGTCCATCAAAGTCCTCCAGAGGACTTTGCTGCTGGAGCATCCCCCTGGCAGGGCTCTGACATGCCGTTGCAAGTTGCAATGGCAGGAACTGAGGCAGCAGTCACCTTGAAATCTTAACTTTGCAATGCTGTGAGTTAGAGGGGAATGTTGTCTTCAGCATGAGCTGCCAAGGGATCATGCTGCCAGCTTATTCCTTTCCTCATTTTGTTTCCCAGTGGACCAGCTTCCAGCTGGATCCCAGCCCTTCGAAAAGGGGAGGAGACAAAAGGCTATGATTTGCTAGAAATCATAAGTGTTGGGGGGTGGGGGAGAGCTGGAAGTAGTTGTTCAGGTAGCATAAAGCCACTTTGCTGTCTGGAGATGGTTGCGAGCACCTGGCAGTGTAGGACCAATGTAAAACCATCCATTTCCTTGTGGTGTTCTCTCTGGTCTGGCATCAGGCACTCTGAAGCCAAGTCAGATGGGTCAGTTCACACTGGCCATTTGTTTTTTTCAAGAGCACAAGGGGATCCTAAGATTTAAAATCATGCAGTGAAACTACAAAACTTCTTGGGCTTGTCATGAGCTGGGCATCAAAGCTGTTAGTATTCAGGAGGAATCACAAACAATGTGTTAATCCCCAGCACTCGCAGGGGTCTTGTTAGGTGAGATCTGCTCCCCTTCCAACACGTTGCTTTCAGTTTTCTTTTAAAACCACAATCAAAACTCTCCTGTATTTTGTTTGAGACTTAAAACAGCCAGTGGTTCATTGATTTCACATAAAGGGCTTCTGTGCAGGGGGGACTGTACATCCGTTAAACTACTTGGGGCCAGTCACCCCTTCCTGAGCTAAAGCTCCTGCGAGGAGACTATGGGGCTTCCACTCCAGCCATCCTACAAAGGGAATGAAGTGGCGCTGGTGCTTCCAACTGTGCTGAGGCTTTGGGGTCTCACTGGGGAGCTGAGTGAGGCTGCTCAAATGGAGAGAGTCGGGTAGGCTGGGGCAAAAGCCTCGATCCCTTTAGCCCTGTGGCTTGGGCAGGGACCTGGACTCCTAGCCACATGCCCATGGAATGACCACCTCCTGTCAGTGGTTCCTCAGGCCATGGTATGTCTGGCATGTCCTGGGCTGAATATGTGGTGGTCAAGGTGAATTTGGGGAATGCAGTCTTGTGTAACATCAGTTGTCTTCGTTAAAGTATCTAATATTTTGCAACCCCCCATTGGGGGAGAATTAAAAAAAGAGGTCCAGCATAGCTTCCCAGCTTTCCTGGAAGCTGTGTGCAGGGTGAGGTCCTTGTGCCCTTGTCTCTCTGTTGCCTGTCTTTACTGTCCCCTGGGCACCTTGCTTTCCCCATTTGGACCCATGTGGCTTTGAGGTAGCACAGCATAGTTATACTGGGCTGAGGTCAGAAACACTCTTCCCTCTCCACCACCTCAGAGGAGCTATCAAAAAGTTCTTTTGGAGCTTGGCAGTGCTTTAGGTAGGAAGCCAAGCTCTGCCTCTGAAATAGAGTATCCTGATAAATAGGTCTGTCTCGTGCTTCTATATTTGGCTTTCTGTTCCTCATGGTTGCACAGAAAGGTTTGAAAACATGCGCTGTAGAGACAAAGAAAACATAAATCTATCTTATTTAAAAATTGCAACCAGTTAAGCCGAGCTCATCCTTCAGTGGCTAAGGAAGGATTTTAGAATGCATCGTTCTGGCAAAAATTAATACCTTATTATAGCTTCAGCAGATAAGTTTACATCGTGTTATTCCAAGTGACTGAGTTTCTACGCAGGTCTGCAAAACTATCTTGATTTTTAAAAAAAATAAATTAAATAATAATTTAAAACACTGTGCAGTCACCATAGTTTTATCTAACTGGGCTGTGTTCCATGACAGGTTTTCCACCCCAACCACCTTTTTGCAATAACAGTGGGATATTTCAGTTTCAGTATGACTTGCAGATATTTTTCTCACCTCTTGAACTACATTCATAAAGTTAGTTTATGTGGGTGGAAAGTGTGCGTGGAACCCTCTAATTCTAAACTGTGTTGGAAATGTCTACATATTTATTAACTTAAAACCATAATAGATACCGTGGATTTTGTGGAAATTGTCAAAACTCAGCTGGTTTTACAGTGTGAAATCAGCTGAGACATCAGACCAAAGTCACACTCTACCAAAAGAGTTAAATGCTCAGGTGGAAGGAGCATGAAGTAAAAGTAATAAGGGTTAGTGTCAACTAGGACCCTCTTTGTTGTCACTTCTATAAGAATTACCAAGTAACTTGTGCCGAGTGTAGTTATACTTGACCTAGAGTCTGTTTTATCCCAATCCCTTTTGGGCATTTTCTCTGCAATAATTAACTGAATCCTCATTAAGCAAGAGAATCAGATTTGGCTATGCACTAATTTCTGCACAAAAGATGTTTAGTTAGACAGCTCTCTCCTTAGACATGGTGTGCACCCATGGTATTATACTGCTACTTGGCAACACTGGCTGGCAGCAGCAAGAGTGTTCCATCTAGCAGTCAGATGACTTTCACCCATATTTATTTAGCTTCTGGAGAGCCTGAGACCACCTCTATGGTTGTGTAAACCCCTCAGGGTATTTCCTGGTTTGGTTATTTGGGCTGAAGATGCACAGCTTTCCCAGGCTGTAGTGGGACTGTATTTATGCAGCTCTAAGGAGAACTTGACCCGTATGCTCATTGGAGATCATGATACACATGATGCTGAACATGAAAGAGTATCCTCCTCTTTTGGAGGGAAGGTGGTTGCTGTTGAGTGGTGAGAACAAGGTCTGGGTTTGATTCTCACTTCTGCCATTCCTGTGTGATTTTTCATCAACTGTCGGAAGTCACATTCGCTAGAAGGGTGCAAGGACAGGCATGCCAATGCTCAGCCCTCCACTGTTGGTCTCCCTGGCCTTTTGTTCTGGTGCAAGAAGGGACCTCTCATCCATAAGTGCCTTTTAGTTGTACGTACAGGAGAGCATTTGAAATCAGGACTCTCTGTTTTTCTGTTTTCATTCAGCGCCTAGCACAGAAGAGATTTAACTGTAGCAGAGAAAACTGGGTCCTGCTGTTAAGGGCAGCAGTAATGATAACATGGGAACTGAGACCCACCTTCTCAGTGACAGGTTACCACTCCCTTGTAACTCTTTCCCTGAACCATTTCCAATTATTTTGACTAGGAGAAATCATTAATGTGTTTGTGTGTGTATATATACACACACTCTGTACAGTTTTGGATCCATTGCTTTTCTTCTCTTTGCCTAAATGCACATTAATTTAAAAGTTCAATGTGGGTACGTTGAGCCAAGCCCCTGACATGCTACTACTGAATGTGTTATAAATATTTCCCTAATACTTTCCAAGGTGCCCTTTCTGTTTGGACTTCAGAGCAGGTAAACTTCTCAGAAAATACTATAGTCGATGAGGTTTTACATCACAAGGTTCCTCTTGCACTCCTTTCCTGTGCTCTTTTTTCTTTTGCCTTTTGAAGTGGAAACTATTCATTTTCAAAGTAGATATGTGCAGTCAGTGATGATGAAAATGAAGGTAACTTTTTCAAAAATCCTGCCAGAATGGATTTCTCCACTTTAATTTCTGCTTACATTATTAAGACAAGTAAATTATCTTTTCATGGAATGTTTCCTTTTTTTCTGGAAACACTACTGATAAATGATGTAATATTCGAGGCCCTTCTCCACAGCTGTTGGAAGGCCAAAATTTCTATTCCCTGCACCACAAGAGACACAGAAGCCAAGTAAAACCTGAACCTGACTTTCATGAATAAATGTGATGGTATCGCAGAGGGAAATAAGGAATCTACAAATATTATTCTGAAAGTAATGGATTGATTGAGCTCTTATATTATTATTTTTTCCTTGGTATTTTTAGGAGCCTGCCGTTGTTGTTACAGGGATTAGGAAAAAGCCAAGCAGAGTTCTGAAATAGTAGCTGAGAGGGGCTTTCTGTAGCTGCAACCTGAGATACTATTTTAAAACCACCTTGAAAGGAACAAGCTATAGCTGCTGTGTCAAAGCCGAAAGCTATTTTTATCACTGAAATTTTAACCTGTTCTCAGGAAGGGATTTCTTTTTATGCTGCTTTCAGATTGTCACTTTAAAAACTTAAGGGATTTTTTTTTTTTTTTTTATAATTCAGGAAGATGGAGTAGCCCATGCAGAAAAATCTCATAGACTGACAGGATAGTATAGTGCCTTTTTGTGAGAAGAGATCCCTTATCTTTTTTTTTCCTCCCCTAAACTTGAATAGTAGAAGCCACTTTTGCTCTGTAGCTTAAATAATTTAGGTTGGTTGTTGACATTTTAGCACAAGTAGCTTATCTTAGAGGTAAGAGCTGCTTAACCCATTGCAAGAAGGAATGGATACCTTTCCCCCCACCCTAACATAAACAGTCCCTGGACTTTCCTAACAATATTTGGGAAGTTCTCTTGACATCTGACACTGTGCAATTTACTATTCCTGTCAGGTGAATAGGTCCATCCCCGGTGACCAACACCGGTTCCTGTTACATTGGTGATGGGTGTCTTACTGCCTCTGAACAGTACCTGCTCCTGCTGCTTTCCTCCCTCTGTGGACAGAAGCACCAACTGCCTGGACTGCGGAGCAGACATCTCTGGTCTGCTCAAGGGCCTTGCCCTTCTCCTTCAAAGATCAGGAGAAAAATGATGCTGTTTAATCATCGTAATTGGTTGGAGCCTCCTTGTTTGTCTTTAAGGGGAAAGCTGATTTGTAAACTCGTAGCTTTTTAAGCCTAGGGGGTTGTTATGGCCACAGAACAATTAATAGGTGTGGGATCACCTAATTCCCATATTGACATGAAGAGAGAGTCAACCAGTCTCTGGCTGTTTTTTCACATTGAAAACATGCAGTTATGCTGACTTCAGCGTCCCATCACTGGAGCTCTGCCTGCTAAATATGAGCTATGTGTTGTCAAAGGGGAACTGGTGGGGCAGGGAATTTTGCACCAGGATTAAAGTGCATAAATAGTGTGAGTTTTAGATAGGGATCCAAGTGATCTGTACCTGGTCATTTGTTAATCTCTACTGTTGCTCTTTGAATCTATTCCTCTGAGTAATGCTTATTTTAAATGTGGATATTAAACTTGAGGGAGTGGGAAGGAGGTACAGAAGGAATCACTGAATATTAAGGGTTCAGAGCCAGATAAGTTTTCTCAGGTTAACAAACAAATTGCCCCAACTAGAGAGATAAGTATTGTTTTTCTCTGGTATACACACAAAAGACCTTCAGGTTTAATCCAAATACACTGGTAGGATGTATGAATGAGAAACTTTAACAACACAAAAACATTTTTTGGACTTTTTACACTTTTGGCTAATATCCACAATCTTCATTCTACTTTTGGCCAGATGTGGTTACTAAATTGCTAAATGCAAATGCAGCAACATATGCCAAACAACGAAGACCATCTTGAAACCATTGCAAGAGGGGAGAGATCCGAGTTCAGACAATGATGCTGTTTGGTGCCGACAAAAGGACGAGGGTGCTTGAAAATTGGGAAGCTTTGCAAGGCATCTTCTCAGACATGTCAGAGGTGGGCAGCTGCTCCATCCAACTTGATTTTTAGTGTTGATGAGAAGCCCGCAAGGAAAACCAGTTAACTAGTCTGTGTGCGTATCTAATGTGCACAGCAAAGAGGAGGAAATGCGGAGGTGACCGTCTTCTATTAGGAGCTGCAGAAGACTTGCAGCACGCAAAGTGCTTTGTTAAAACATTACAATGGTACAGTACAATGTGTATGGGTTTTGCTCTGCAAGTTAGTACAAGTAGGAGAGGAACTGCTCGGTTATTCAAAACTTACCCAGGCATTTTCAAAGTACTTGTTTATCCAAGTGCTAGTTTGTAATAAGAAAATACCATTTTTGTGGGTGCAAGGAGGAGGGGACAGGCTATTACTGTTATCAGTCTCTCTGAAAATATCCAAATCTCATCCATAGCATTCAAGATCCCACTCAAAAAAAAAAAAAATAAAAAAAAATGCTGTGTGGGTTCAAAAGCAAACATGAGCCTTCTGCAAGGTACCTGAGAACCAGCCTCTGACCATTAACAACTTTCAGTTGCTGTGCCTTGGGAAGTAGTGTCTTCCGAAATATGTGGTCCTGCATGAAGTGTACTCAGGATTAAAGGCTAGCTTTTCCAAAGGTAAAATAAGAGCAGCTAACCATGTGTGTGATTCATTGCACTGAGGAAGCCTGACTTAAATTTGGGTTTGGACATGTCCAGTGTAACTTCCTGGTGTGACAGTGCTCCCCAAGAAAACTACGCATTCTAGGTGGAGGTGCTGACTTCAGTGCATGAAGTCAAGTGATGTTTAGCAACGGGCTTTGATGAGAGCAGGATCGCTTCTGTCGGATCCTGAAGACATTACCTAACCATCTGCTTTCTAAATTCCTGGGAACTGCCCAGTTAAGGACTAATGGATCCAGCCAGACACATGCACACACCAAAAATGAGTTTTGCTAAACACCTGGGGCCAACACCTCAGCTGATGTAAATGGGCAGCAATGACACTAAGGTAATTTATAGCAGCTGAAGATTTGGCCCAGGAATGCTATTATTTTTCTATTTAGAGCAGTGCTAGCAATTTGCAGGAGTTTGTTATTAGGAATGGGCCAAATATTTCAGAGGAAATTATGGAGTAATAACAACCACAGAACCTAAATTAGTTGTTTTTAAGTTATAAGAGCATAAAATAATAGCATCTGACACCACTAACCACTATTCTTTTTTGCAGTCCTTAGAACTCCAGATGCCCTTTGCCAAACCAATTGTTTCCAAATTCTGTCAAAAATATTGTCCTTGGGCAGAAAGCTTGGATGCTAAATTTCAACCCAGAATGGTTTTTATGGCTGAGTGACAGAAACCTTGAAAAGGGGATTTATAATGAATACAACCTTAACTACTGTGGCGTGAACAGTGCTGCAATTCTCATTAGCTGAACTTTTTTTCCCTTTTTTCTCAGAATTTCAGAGGGTGGGGCTGGCCATAGGAAGTAGTCGACTTGCGTGTACGCTCCTGTCATGGCAGGAAGGGAACTCGGCAGCTTCATTTCCCCTTTCATCTCTGGACATCTGTCTGTGTTCAAAGATTGTTGTGGGTCTGAAGCAATAGGATTTCAATATGGTGTTTCATGTCATGGCCATGAGCGTGGGCAGGCAGCGTGACTGTGGCGTATGAACTGAGATGTTTCGGCACCAGGGCTTGACTCCTGTCCTCTTTTAATGAGGTTTATTTGCTGGGTGATGGTGGAAAGGCTTTGAACCTGAAATCGAGCCCTAGCAAATGAGGAGGCAGAAGGACCAGCAAGCCGGAGGATGTGCCAGGTTTGTGTCCTGCTCAGCTTTAATGCTAAACTCCAGATTTCAGGTTGTGGGAAAAGGAAAGAGACTCCCTTTGTATATGTTAAACACCAGGTGTGCAGGGTTGGGAAGTGGGAGTGGAGAGTTGGCTGGAGGATTTTTTTCTGTGTTTGGACTTTTGTTTCCCATGAGCAGTGAGTGCAGTCACAGAGCTCTTGCATGAGGCAGTGTGAGTATGTCCTCCATTTTAAGGTATTGCCTCAGCATGGCACAAGATTCAAGGCAAAAAAAGAAAAAAAGCCTTTAAAACCAGTTTGTTATAGAAACAGAAAGTCTTTATGGCTGCACGTAGCTGCGAAGCAGGATTGTGACCCTTTCTTGAAGTTCCCAATGTAAATATTGCCTTAAGTATCCAACTTAAAAGCTCTCAGGTTGGGACCTCAGCTGTGGTGGTGAAAACCACATGGAAACCAAGAGCCCTAAAATAAAAAATTATTTATATAGTCCACTGGGTCTCCTCAGCACGGTCTCCTGGGGCTGGAAGATGGCACATGTGGTGAGTAATGTCATAATCATCCCAGAGTAGAAAACAAACCCAAGTAAAAGGTCTTACAAGTCTTTCATCTCTACTTTCCCAAGCCACAAATGGCGAAATCTTCACATGGCTTGCTCAGATTGCTTTTGAAAGATGAGAACTTCCGTCCTCCATGGGAGAGGCAGAATGGGACTGAAATTGCCCTGTTAATGAAGAAACTATTAATAATAACTGACTCTGCTAGAAGCTATTCTCATGGCACCTTCTCTTGGTGCCTTTGGTAGGTAGGGAGAAGATTTTAGTGAACCTGTGAGATCTCTCCTGTCTGACTTTAAAACCATGCAAATTTTTTCAAGATCAGGAGAGAGGGTTCCCCCAATTGAATGGCCCAGTTCACAGCTTCATTGGGCACATGCTTTGCAGCAGGCTGTTTGAAGTGTTTTATCTGGCCACTGGCATGTTGCCTTTCAGGAATGACTTTTTTTTTTTTCTTGTAAAAAGAAAATACCTTTCTGGTGATTAATATAAATAAAAATCTGAGGATCTTAACTGGATGTGGAGATGGTGGATTGTGTTTGACATGAAGACTCTGAGTTGAGTACTGTGAGGTGTCACCACCCAGCCCGTGATACCTAAATTCATTAGAAATATTGAAGTAACAGGAGACTCAGGCTGGGATGCATTTCAGCAGCCCGCTGTAGGTTGTGCATACTCTGCTGCCATCTGGCTAGCATTGAGCCCTTCCACCCTACCTTGGCAGTACAAGGAGGAAGCTTTCCTTGCCTCTGTTTTGCAGGTGGCTGGGATATCGCTTCATGCAGTTATATGCAAATGCTTGCACGTATTACCTCTCTGCCACTGTAAGGCAGCTTCCATAACTCAGTACAACACTGATGTATTTAAATAAATTTATTTTTTTCAGCTGGGAATAGGCATTTAACACGTGGGTGCACATGCACGTGATCTCTGCTTGACTGTGAGTAAGGGCAGTTTAAGAGAAAATACCTGCCAGCGTAAAGGTGTCAGGTACATGCGCTTCGTCCGGCCTCTTCTTTTGGACCTCCTCTCCCATCCATGTTTGTGTAATCCAAAGCAAAGGCTGCACCAAACCAATGCAGGGCAAGGGGAAGAGAATAAACAGTCATGTTTGTTTTCCATCCTTTTACTGTCAGATAGAAAGAACAACTTCAAAGCAATACATAACGAAGTTAGGTGATACACCAACAATAATTAAAACGCCCCTGCAGGAAGTCATGCCACTGAAAAAACAACTGCTTCAGAAAGCAATAACATTTTTCTGCCAAAGGCATGTGAAACTACTGTATCTGGGCTGTGAATAAAAAAAAAAAAAAAATAAAAAAATTGGCAGTTGCTTTAATTCATCCCTATTCAGAACAATTGAACTTAATTCTGAGACTGCCCTAGTTACAGTGGGGCAAAATTAAAGCACAAACTGGCTATGAGAGAGCGGCTTTGAGCCATCTCTGAGCAGAGGGGGCTTACGCAAGGGAGGAGAAAAGGCTGTTGGAGGTGATATCCATGGGAGAGCCATGTGTGGGCAGAGCACAGCCTTTTCAACTTTGTGCTCTGCGGTTCTATCAAATCTGGTGTCACTCACCTCCTGCATCCGGGTTCTGCCCCCTATGCAGGAAACCGGGACACTGCACTGCCAAAATGCAGGGAAAAACTTGGGGTCAGCAGAAGGGTGGTGTGACCCCATTTTTGCTCTATGAGCACAGAGGAGGATAATGGTGAAATGCCATTGTGATACTGCAGAGTGTTTGCATCATAAATCTGTGGTATTCAGGTGGAAAATGAAGATAGTTGCACTATCCAACGGCCTCCCTGTCAGTGCCAACACTGGTTGTCTCAGCATGGTACCAACTTGCTCACGTCTTTATTACAAGCAAGACCCAAAGCCCAGTAAAGCCAACAAAAAGACCCTACCCGGCTCTGGTTCACACTTTTGTGTGTTTCTCTCAGCTAGAAGAAATGGCCCTTTCATAACTACTGTGGGGTTTGTTACTATTAAAAAACATCTGCACCGCCTACTTTATGGCCTGTATAGCTGCCCTCCTCTGCAGATGCTGCAAAAGTCAGTGCTCTCCTCTCCTCAGTGCTTTCTTTTCTTTTTTTTTTTTTTTTTTTTTTATAGTCAGGATTGGAAAGGATAAATGTGGCTGAATGATTATTAAGCTGACTTTGGAAGATTTCACTTTAAAGTCAAGTTACACTCCTTTATTTAGAGAGTAGTAATTCTAAAGTTGAAGCAAGTTGTTGAAGAGATCTACCTCTAAGGAGAAGAAAAAGCAGTTGCTGCTGTTTGCTAATTTATAAAAGCAGCTTAAAGCATAAATGCTTAAAAAAAAAAAACCAACACCAAAACTCCCAAAAAACCTGAATGCACGTCACTTTGAAGAGAGGAGTTATTCAGAGCTTGAGCAATAAGCCCAACAATGAAGTTAAGTTACAGACAAAAACCATGTTTTATCAATCAACTGCTACTTTTAAGTTTGACAGCTTTTGTAAGCAGGAAAATGTCAATTACATAAGATATTTGAACCTGTGGAAATAGCCCATGGAAACACAAAATGTCTGTTCACACATCAAAATGATCCAGACTTGAAGGAAGTTTAAAAACCAGAATGCACTAAGGAATTATCTGATGGAAAAATGGAAACTTTGTTATGAATTTTCAAGAAATATTGGCTAATTAATTTCTTTGGTGAGTTTATAAGGTTATTTAGGATTGGAGAAAATGAGGTAACTTCCCTATTTTTCCTGATGTGTAACAGCTATGGAAACACTTTGAAATGAGTGTCCCATCATTATGAATTCATTTGGTTATCCTTTTAATAACAATGATTGTACTCAGGCATTTTATATGAAAGTTACATCCCATCTCTTTCAGGTGCTGCTTGGTCACTTCGCTGAGCACTTGTCAGCTGGGTCTTATTAAATTCCCATTAAGGAAGGAAGAGCTAAATACCCAGTAACAAAACTGAACTGGGGGGAAAAAAATATAAAATACACATAGGCTTGGATCTGGAAAATTAGTTCTTATGGTGTAGAAAATGTTCTATTTTAGCGAACAAAAGCACTGAAATTTGCTGCTGCCATCCATTGCTGCATGCAGAAGTTAATTGTTGGGAACCTGGTTTTACAAAGCGCAATCAAAACCATTGATTCAACACTCATTTTCTGCAGCAAGATGTGATCTTTGGTAATGTGTTTTATTAGATGCAACTGATGTAGCTGGAAAAAGTAGACACAAACTTCCAGGCTTATGAGCTCTTCTTCAGGTCTGAAGTGTGTGATTTAATATAATGAGTTTTGGAAAGTGTGTTAAACCAAACTACTAGCATTTCCTAGAGCCAAGTAAGACTGTCCACATGGAGATCTAATAGCTAGTAGAAAGTTTGCTTGAATTTGAATTCAAATGTCACTTCATGTTGCCTTTAATTTATGAATTAAACTGAACAAATTTTTTTTATATCTGCACGAATGCCCATATGGAGTTTTAACAGTTATACCGGTCTGATGAAAATAACCATCTCCTGTTAAAACTCCAGGCATACAAATGCTAAATTAGTGCCCAAAATTATATAGTCAAATGAACACGTTTCCAGCAGTGAGGAATACAGCTTGTTGCTTATTAACATATCTGGGAAACATTTCTATTTTCCATGGAAAATTTAACATTGTCATTAAAGACTAAACATTTTTAGTCTAACCTGGAATGTTTTCAGTGTAAGGCTGAAACAGGAAAGTCTTCAGCCAAAATCTTCTTTGTGTTGTAGATTTATTTTCTTTACATTTTCTGTGAAATCTTTCATTTAGCTAAACCAGACATTTTCTGTCTGAAAACAGAAATATTCAATAGCCTGCTTAGGATTATTTCATTTAGGAGCGTAATGAGCTATATGGGCTTAGGACCCTCATGTTGCATGTGGCCCAAGCGTCACTGTTCACCAGCAGCCAGCATTCCTGCCTTTTTTTGCCTCAACTTTCTTTCCTTCCAAGCAAACAGTATTATATAGCCAAAATCTTTTGCAAACCCACCACAATCCAATGCTGTGCAAGTGACTGAACATAAAACAATTAAAATATCGTGTTGTTAACACGAAATACTATTTCTTAGTGAAATTAGGAGATTCCTGGAGTCAAATCCTGAACTGCCAAAAACATTACTTCTTTCTTGTCAAGCTGGTTTCTTGCTTGGGACATGTGCAGTGCCCACTCTAGCAGCAGGAGCTTGGGGCCAATACAGTTTTGTGTAGGTGCTATAAGTGGTGTAATACAGAGTCAGAGCTGTGCCCCTCTATTTTTGGGGCTGTTGGAAATGGTGAGGTCCCAAGGGCATGCAAGAGCTGATATAACTGCAGCAGGTGCTACCTAGCGGGGCTGTTGCAGCCCCCAGGGCTCAGGGGAGAGGAACAGTGCTTCAACCCTGCATTCTGCACGGTGGCCTGCCTGGGAGTAGCGGTCACAGGGTCACCCACACTCAGCCCCTGGTTTACTTGAGAAGTGACTCAGAAATTATCCAGGGAACCTTCAGGCTGCTTTATGCTGGTGAAGCACTGCAAGATCTCTTTCATTATCTCTTAATCTCGTGAAATAGCACTGTGGCTTCTCACCCTCAGTGACTGGGATGAACGAGATGTTGTGCCCGTTTGCTGTATTCCAGTGGTGCAGCTCTGCTGAGCACCATCACCCTTGGTGTATCCCCAGGTGTGTTTTGGTGGGGAGGGAAGCACCCAGGGCTATGTGGTTGCCAGGGTGCTCTGTTGCATGAGCCAAGGGTCCTCCCATGGAGCAAACGCCAAAGGTTCAGTAGCTCAGCTGCATTAATGGGGTTTGCAGAATTAACTCCATCAGATTATTAAATATTTTCAGTAATTGCTCTTGTTCATGGTGGTATTAACTATCCCTCACTATCACTGAGATGACTGTGCTGCAAGGCTGTTGCTACTTAGGGGAGAGCATTTTTATGATCGTGAAGTGCTGACTTAGTCAACTCAAAGTGAGTTCCCATCAAGCTGCCTGACATCATAGAATATGATTACTGACACCTGTTTAGTAAATAATAAAATTACATCAGATCTTTTCAGCACCAGGTTGTTAAGAGAGAGCTCTAGAGCAGATACAACCTCTAGTATGAATAGGAGAATTCATTAGGCATCAAGGTCTTTAAACTCATTAGGGTTAAACAGCAATTTACCTCACACCATAACTGTTAGCAAGTGATTTAGTGACAAGGAATTGACAAGGTACAATTCCCTGGAGGGCACAATAAATAATTTTTTTCATCCCAAAGTGTTTTTGCAGAAATGTTTATGTATTTGAGTATTCAAGTTAATTCATTTCTAGTAGTTTGGCAGAGGGCTTTTTTTCTTTTTCAATGACTGATGTGAGTTCGTCTCTTTTTACAGTATTTGGTGAACTTTTCCTGCATGATCTAATCTCACAGTGGAAAATCAAATAAAAATTTATTGGTAAGCTGGAATGAGTTCACTAGCCCACTCAGCTGGCATTATAGATGAAGACAATGCTCTGATGTTTTGGAAATAGTCTTTTTCCTTGGGTTTAGAAGCCATGATGGTCATATTGAGCAAATCACAAGCACCATTTCTCAATCTATGCCATAGCTCTTCTTGGGTAGACCATCAGTATGATCTTAACTGACTACTGCAAATTTAAAATATAAGCCTTCACCTATTCTGACTGTCATACATTATCTTTCTATTACTGTTTAAAGGGTTTCTTTATGATCTCTTAGAGGGTTTTTTTTTCTGCTTGTTTCAGCAAGGGCTTGTTCAGGTATGAGTGATAATGAGAGGCCACCATGAGGAAAGAGCCTTTTTCCTTCAGACATCTTCCAAATGGCTCAAGGTAGGAGGATTTTGGTACTGCCTCTTGGGTAGTCCAAGTAAAGAGCCCAGCTTGCCCAAAAAGCCAATGTTTAAGTGATCAAATCTTAGATTTACAGCAGGCAATATGTAATCATAGATGAACTACCTATGTGAGGGTTTTCCATAAATACCGAATAGATTCAAAACAAAATATATTTGCTTTAAGGTGTTTTTCTGCGACTTTCAGAGTTAACAAAATGGAAATTTTCATGGAGAAAATTTTTGAGCTTTCATTACTCCAAAACTTCTCCTTGTGAACCACTTCCGGCAAGCTCTAGCTATTAATAGATGTTAAAGCAAATAGCAGATTGAAGAGTATTAGAGTATTTTAAATGTTCGTGTTAAGTTTTTAGTGCTTAATTAAACAGCACTTTACTGCGTGCCCGTTAAATTCAAATAATGTCTCTCCAACCACTGATCTAAGTTTTTCAAATGATGAAGTGTTTGGCCTGCAGCTTGATTTGTGGTTATTAGTGACTTTAGTTGCTGCTTTCACTTTCAGAGCTGTTTTGGACTTCAGAGTCCAAGCCCTTTGGATTTGCCTTTTCAGTTCATTTTCTCTATCCACCCACACTCCAGCCTAATATGCTAAGTTGTCTACTGAAAAGGACATTAATTTCTCCTGCTTTTCTGGCACTTTTTGCAGTGTTTATTATAATTTCTGCCCAGGTGTAAACTGTGTTGGTCTTTGCTAGGATGTTGGCATACTAGCTCTTCCCATTCACAACAAAGGATTTCAACAGTTAATTTCTCTGAATTATAATGGCAAGAAATTGGAAGATGGTAGTTGCTCAGGAATGGGTCTCTTGCGCACAACTGGGGTTTTAACTGTGGCAACAGCCTTTCTGAAAATAGTTGCCTTAAAATAATGTGTGGATTCCAGGTTAGAGCTAACGCAATACATCGCTGTTAAATGGCTTGAACGAAACACAAGAAAACGGTAGTTTTATTTAACTGATGTGATCTGAAGCCTCTTGTTCTCTCTGGGACTGTTTGCTGAATTCAATCAATGATTTGCCTGTATTATGTGAATGTCCTATTTCTTTAGAGTTTCGTGTGCAAGCTCAGTCTTAGTGCTGATGACTTCTGTGGTTTCTTTATGGGCAAAGAAGTTTGTGTGTTAATTGTTTCATACACATGCAGTAAGTTACCCATGTCCTAAAGGTATAGCCCTGACCTGTCAGCAGTCTCTGGTGTTGCTGCCAGCTTGGGCGCTCCACATTTCCCACCTTAGCACTTATCAGACACTTGATATTGCTGTTTCAGTCAACCTCCACTCAGGCCACTCAAAGTTATGTCGGAGGCAATGTATTTTGCAGGAGCTTTTGGTCTCCTGCAATAGCTGTTGTAGCAGGAATTTCCCTCTTCAAAATTCGTAATCAACAACTCATTTCCATTGAAAGTTGCACTTTGAATGGCCAGCCCCTCAAATGTACTGAGATACCTAAATCACTTTGTGGTGACTAAGCCCCTTTGAAAGCAGGATTTAGACATTTTAAGCTGTGTAAATGTTTCTGCAAATCAGATGTTGGTTCATGAAGTAACGGGTGCTGATGCTTTCTTTGACAGTCATGCTGATGGTTGTGTTCAGAAAGCTTCAGCCGGTTGTTTTCCAATCCTCACTAATATTACAGGTCAACAGTCATGTCTGTTAAGCCTATCCTATAGCACTTGCAAGCCTGAAATACTTTGTACAATGTTAATGAGGATGGGAGAGGACTTTTCCTGTCCTGGGAACAGGCTTAGCATAATAGTTTTCTTGTGTCCGTCTAAGATCTGTTCTGCTGATGGGGTGGAAAGAAAAAGGCCTCTGCAAAAATAGTAGTTTGATTTTGCTGCTTTCTTTACACGCGTCCCAGTGGCAAATGACTTCTTTCCAAATGAAAGCTCATGGTGAAAGAAGAAAGGAAGAAAAGCACTAAGGTAATTTAGAGATCGTGAGGGAGGCATTCCCTCTTCTGTGAAGCCTGTCTAAATCCCTGCTGAAATACGACGTATCATGTTTTAATCCCCAAAGGCTTCCTGCACTGTTATTTGTGTAGGCAGTTCTTTCCCACCCACAAGAAGAAGGGAAGAAAACACAGGCTCCTGCTCTTACACAGCTTGATGACTTTTCCCAAGAGTTTGGGGATTTTGACTGGGACAAACTTCCCACTCAGTTGACACCCCCTTATCTGAAGGCCAACCACTCAGGCGGAGGGAGAGGGAGCTGGCATGTGAATGCAAAGCACAATACTGCCCAGAGTGGATGCTCTTGCTCAGCTGTATTCTGTGGATTATTTAATGGCTTGTTTCCCAAGTGGATTAAGCTGAACGTGATAAAGGCGCTATCAGTATCCACCCATGCAGATATTGATAAGTACCTGTTCCATGATAGTTGGAACAGGTTTTCCAAGTTAGAGAAGCCCTAGAGTGAAGACTTTTGAAAGCATTTGAGAGGTTTAGCAACACAAGCTGCTTGATGTTTAGCAGGATTCATGGTCTTCTAAAGAGCATCTCTGAAGATAGTCAAAGACGACAAAGTGAGTGTTTGCAAATATTCATTCCAGTTCTGGACAGCTGTCCAGTCGAGCAATTTCTGCTTTGTTTCTTGCCCAGGAAGATGTTTCTGGTTTATGAATATCTGTGGAATTCATAGCAAAACCCATACCTTCACATCAGCACCCTTGGTATTGTGAGAGTGTTTCCTAGTACTATGGTGGCCAGCCAAGGATCAGTAACTAATAATGAACAGCCAAAGTGAGCAGTTTATTAACATCCCAGGAGGTATAATAGATAAAATATCTGACAAACACTTATGAATAAAATAGGATTTATCTTCTTGCTTTTCTAAGGCTGATTAAAAAAAAAAAAATTTGGAACTGAGATGAAACGTCCAGAATCCTTGTCTTTACTCCATTTTAATTTTTCTCAAATATTAGAACTGTATAGCTGTATTGTAGCTGACATTTTGAGAATTTACTTAATTGACTGGGGAAAAAAAAAGGCATATTTTTAAAGCAAATTGTTTCCTTTTCTTTAGTTGCTTTTTCTTAAAAAGTGCATTTACACAAATTTATATTTTTATACATAATTGTTTTTCAGAAAGAATTTAACTCTGTTAAATACAGAGTTCATATTATGTGTCTAGGAAATTGTGTTTAGGTTTATTTTCATTCTAAAGATAGAAATATTATTTATTATTACAGGTCCATTCATAATAATGTAGTTACAATATGTTTGCAGTTACATAGAGTCGCAACCGTCCATATAATTGGAAATTAAACTTCTATGACTGAATTGCTTAATATTATATTTGCTCTTCACGGGCGTAATTTTGGAAACCTAGGACACAACTGCAATGCAAACCAGGCTGTCATTTCACAGTGCAGGAGTTAGTGGCCCTGACTTACGCCATATCCGCAATTTTTATGTACAGCACCTGATGCAGTGTGGCTGCCACTTTCTGTGATTGCACTGTGATGTGGTGCCTGTATGATCTTAATATAACTGGAGTCACTGTCTTTACATTATTTAATGGTAATTTTCTCCTTGCATATAATTTTCAGCTCAGTTGCAGGTGGGCATAACTAGCAGGATTGGACAAACACCCAATAGCATTGCAGGTCGCACATGCCAATGGCAGTTGATTTTGAGATGTATGCATGGCCATAAATGAGAAGAGATTAAAAAAAAAAAGTCTGTAAGGAAACACCATGTATAGATTATTTGACATCTCTGGAGCAATATGGCAACATAGCACCATAAATACCTGGACCCAGCTCTATTGTTTCCATGCGGCAGGATTGGGCCTGTGGAAAGGCAGAGAAAGAGCTTTATGTTTTACTCCTGTGACTCTACATCTGCCATGTTTTATCTTCAGTGATTGGTCTATGACAAAACCTGGTTTAATATAGTGGGGCTTAATTGTGCTTGCTTTTATGAAGCAAAAATTCTGTCATAAACAGGTTTCAATCATTGCTGGTTACAGCCACAGTTGAGCATTTGCTCAGCAATTGGCTTTGCCTCTCGGCTCTTTTTATATAGTACCACTGAGGTTCAGTGCTCACATGGGTTATACCAGGTCAGCTTTTCATTTCTTTCTTTTTCTTTCTTTCTCTCTCTCCCTCTCTCAATCTTTTTAATCAAAAAGATTTTTACTGGGGCTCTGGAAAAACAAACACAACACACTGCTGTGAGTTTTGTAACTGAACCAATAAAAAATGAAATTCACTGATGGATTCTTTAATAGCAGTGAGTGAGCCCAACTTCTAAATGGATTTTATATTGTGCTATTGTGTATAAATAACATGCAACGCGATAGCCTTGTGCTGAGGGGAGGCTGTGCTGAGGAGACCGCCCTGAGGATGGAGGATCCCTTCCAGGCCTCTTGTTGCTTGTCCCGAGGGGTTCAGGTGTGCTTTTGGGTTAAACACGGTGAGGAATGGAAGTTGCTGAGCCCAGGTGCCCAAAGTCTGCTTCAAAGTTTAGCCTACACAAGCTGTCCTATTTGGTGTCACCTTTACCATGCACCCTGTTTGCGTCTGCTCAAGGTACTGCTTTCAGAGTCTCAGCAATTTTTATAAAAGCAACTTTGAACACTTCATTTAATGAAACAGTCCCAGAGAAAACATTCAGAGCAAGATTTTCAGTGCCATTTAGGAACCTCTAGGCAGGTGAAGGTGCCAGCTTGGGCTCTTGAAAGCATTGTAGCATTTTATATTCCCCATCATTTCTTTGAGGCCAGTCCCAGAGTCCGGTGAGGACAAGGGATGGGCTTAGGGCGACTGCAAGGGGGGAATCTGTCAGGACCAATGCAGAGTGACACCAGCACTGGGCCCTGTCCTAGGCCCATGGGGAGCTGGGATGCCAGGGCCCTCCTGCTTTCCCCAGGGTGGAAAAGGCAGTTCTGCCTTCTACCAGCCACCAGGATGTGGAGCACGACAGTAAGTTCCTGGACATGTGTTGTCTGGCTCCAAAACAGAGGGATTTTTGTAGCCTTTAAAAGCCAGTGTAAGATCTTGCTCCACAAAGCGCAGTGGAAGCTGCAGAAAGCACTGGCTGTTGGCAGAGCTGGTTTATAGGAAAATAAACGCGACTGTAAGTCCGTCTGTCGTTTCTGTGGTCCGAGGCTTGGCAATGCCTCCTCAGAGAACGCGGCTTTGGGACTTCTGTCCATTCCCTCTTTGGTTTTTCATCCCCTATGTGTTTCATGCTGAAAGGTGTGGGCAGGGAGCTGGGGAAGGTCCAGAGCAGTGCTGCCTGTCCTCAAATTCACCTGGGGCTCAGGTGAGAGGTGGGGACTGATGGGCAAATGGGAATATGCTGAAGATGGTGTCTTGCCCCAGACAACCTGTGTCAAACGGAGGAAAAGGGCCCTGAGCGGGGAGAGATGCTCATCTGTCAGAGCACACCGGCTGCCAGGAAGGGGAGATGTTGGGCCTGCGCTGCTGACTTGATTATGCAGTGCTTATCTGCCCAAAGTTCGGGCTATTATCTGCACCGCGTTTTGCTCAGGCTTGGTCCAAAAAAAATACATAGAACAGCTGTGGGGCTGTGAAAATTATTTTCATCTGTTTGGCTTCTAAAAATGAATTTACATCAATCTTTCCATGGTTCCCTCCCACCCACACCCTCCCCTCTCGTCTCAGCTATTCTTTCAGAGAGGCGAAGGAGGAGAGCTGGTCCAGGGGAACATCCCCATCCCACTCTTTTTCTGTGTCCAGTGTCACTCCCAGGAAATACTAAATGCTTTACTGAGGTTGCTGAGATAAGAGCTGTGCATAGGCTCTAACAGTGTGGTAACTTTCCTCTCTGGAGGAATGTCATAGCTCTTTTTGCTTCTTTGTAGTTTCCCCTGTGCAGAGAGGAAAGCAGCAAACATGTTGAAGACCTCTTGCTGACGCTGCAGGCCAGAAGGGACCAGGGAAGGCAGTGCTGCACCTTCTACTTCTGTCTCCCTTGTCAGCAAGGAGATACAAAGCAGAGCATGTAATGCCCAATGCAGTCTCTCTAACTGCTTTGACCCATTGTTCATCAGGTCTGTTCCTTGGGGAATTTTTGTGGGGTCTGTTCTGCCCTGACTGGGTGCTGTTCAAGCTCTGTTGTGTATTACAGCCCTTCCTTTGAGTCACTGTGCAGCAGCCACTGCTCACCCTGGGGGTGCTGAGTATCTTTTTAAAAGAATAGTCTCTGTTGCTTTAGAGTATTTCACAGCATTTATTTGTGCTTTTTTTAACAGCATTTTTTCCTTTGTGCCCTTAAACCAGTGAGAGGAGAGGTCTTTTACCAGAGTCCTGTAAAAGGTGGCTGCATGTGCATGTGTGTTTACACGTGTGTTGCACATAAATAATTATAGCCTGGAGAAGTACTGCTGGCTTCAGGCGAAGCCACGTTTTTGCTCATGGCATTATTGAAATTCATCTCCTGTGGACTGTAATTCCTAGAATCCTAGGGAGTGAAGAGAAAAATAGTATCAGGTGTTTTTTCTTTTTTCTTTGTTAGAAGACCATTTAATCTTTGTTGTAGGGTGAGAAGGTGAAGCACCAGACCTCAAAGTAGGCTGCAATAGAATCCTGGCAAGCTTCCCACATTATAAACTCTGTCCATAGGCAACACTCATTTTGTGCCAAGTTTGCTTAGCTAAAAATGACTGGGCCCAAATTTCAAAAGTGGATATTTGGCAACAACTAGTACTATATTATTTTTGCCTTAGCAAGGGAAAAAAAAAAATATCATGTTGTGAATGACAATGAAAAAAGTATTGGGGTAGCTCCTTCTGGGTAAATCGATGTGACTTCATTTCTGTAATACTGACTTCCCTTGTAAAGTGTTTTTATATCCCAAGATGAAACATTTAAGATAACAGCCTGGTATTACTATCACAAGGCAGTAATAGTAGCATACTCGTATTCTTTATCCTGCTCTCTAGGATCAGTTGAAGTCCATGGAGTTGTGCCAATTTTCCTTGGCTTATCTGTCTTCCTATCTTGTTTCTCAATTAGAGGAAGTAAATGATCCTTTTGTTTTCGTCTCCCCTTTCTTTGGGAAATGTTAAAGAAGGGTTCAAATTGCAGTGGAGCTGCATCACTGGGGAACCAGATGGCCGATGAGGGACCTGGAGGTAATTCAGGGGCTTGGAGCTGACTGCTGGCTGGATGCGTGCCGGGGTTCCCGGGGGTTCATGAAATCTGGATTTCTTGGATGCCCACTTCACTGCAGGGCTCCAGCTTTGCAGGTTTGCCGTGAGCCAGAGCAGTGGAAGTGGAGGAATCAGGTTTGCCTTCCTTGCTCTCCCCGCAATAACACCTGTCTATGATATTTGGCAAGCTCCAAGAATTGTGTTCTAATATTAATTATATATTATCTCTACTCTGCCTTTACAAGTATTTTTAATTATTTATTGAAATAATAAATGAATAAGAGGAATAAGTGAGTAGGTGCTGGCCCTTACCACACATCACCCTCAGGTTATGCCATCTTCTAAAACACTCAGTATAAGCCACTGTTGGAAAACCTTTCAACAAGCTTCCCTGTAGCGATAGCTGAGTTAGGTGAGGTAATTGAGAAGCAGAATAAATTAGCTCTGAGTTTCCGTGGCGAGATTGCTCCCAGTACCAGAACTAGGCTGTCTGAAAGGAACTGGTGTGCCCCGTTGCTGCGTATGCTCACATTGCTGAACAAGCCGCTTGAAGTTGTGGTTTCTCCTTATTCCTAATAATGAATGATGGTCCCACTATGCCAGCATAGTCTGGTGAATGCCAAGAGCTTTCTTCCTGCCTTGAGTGGGAGTTCACTCTCAATGTACTGAAAAAGAGATGAAGGCCAAGACTTTCCATGACTGGAGATGTGGGGTACTTTAATTTTAAGGCAGCAAAAATCCAGATCTTTCAAGGAGGCACAACCTGGGGGAGGGAAGGCAGTTGTTCAAGTCTTGTTAAAACCTCATCCTGCTGTAGGGTCTCATGTCTGGCATTCAAAATCATTAGCACTCTTTAAATTTGGCCTAAAAATCCCTATGAAAAGTTACAGCACGTGCTGAGTAACTACTTTTCACAATGTAATGACTTGGCCCTTTCAAAGAGTAGGTTTTAGAAGCACATATTACCGACTAAAGACTTGCCAAATTTCTTTTTTCCCTTCCAAAATCCAAGTAATGATTCATGGAGACTCATCGATTTTATTTCTAATAAGGTGCTGTTCTCCCATTCACAAAACTAAGGGGAAACAGAGTGACATATTGAAGAAATATGTTTTGTCTAGGAGTTGAGGCATCCAAAGCAGTGCATGAAAACTGTTTTGAGATTAAAGAAACCCCACATGGTGTTATGTTAAAAATTGTATTTTAATGTGAATTTAGGATTTGCAGAAATTTTGGGTTGATTGCACTGAGGTCTAAAGTGCTCTGTTTGCAAGACAGCAAATCAACTAGGTATTTGCTAGCACACGTGCACTTCGTGTCTGCATGCATGCACGTGTACCCATCACACTCATCTGAACAACACTAACAGTGTGCTGGGCCCACTGATGTGAGTCGGTGAATTCTCAAGCAGTGAGTTCATTTGTGGTTTATTCGTTAGTAAGGAGTTATTCATTAATAAAATCACTACGACTTTTGATAGACCAAGGTTGTGCCCACCCTGATTGAGGATGGCAGCATCGGGCCCCTCATGCCACCTTATGGGATGCTTCTCAGAGCAAGCAAGTGCTGGAGCGTTACGTCTGTATGGATCAGATCTATCTGTTCACCTGGGGTGGGTTTTGTGCACAAAAGTTCAGAAACATGAGGAGCAAAAACCCCATGGAGATTATACATGAGGAAGGTTCAAAAATCCCTTTAGTTCCTACGTGAACCAGCCATGGTTCTCTCTCATGGCTTTTTCTGATTACTCGAAGAGCAATTACTTGAGATAAGAGTTTAGCTCATCTCTTCCTTGTTCCTTTCAAGGCTCTGTTAATAAAACCTGACCCAGACCCGTGTAGCTCACTTCTCTCCAGAGTCTGAAAAAGGCCAAGTCTACCTTGCTGGCAAACTTTTTTCCTAAGTCTGTGACCAGTTGGGCAGTTTACTTCAGGGTATGATCAGATTCCAAGCCACAGTGTGAAAGTGTCAAAGGTCCCTGGAAAATATGTAATTACATTTCAGATTTGGAGGAAACAATTAATGAAATGGAATTTCTTGGCCCTTTGCTCTGTCGGATGATATGTAGTAGCTTGCCTGTGAGCTGAAGCCTGAGTACACTTATGGCACAGAAGACTTTTTATCATTTTAAAACTTAATTATATAGGCTGTAATTAAGCTATATACAAAATGTTTGGTTCTTTGAAGTATATTAATTTTGGGGAAGTTCTCAAGCACCCAGTAGCTGCAGAACAATCATGAAAGAAGGCAAGGCTTGAATAATGATGACAGTTGCAAGCCACAAATAATAGGAACAACCTTTTCAAAACAAAGAGTTTCACATTTTCCAAAAGTATGAGCATTATTATTTGTGTGTATTTGCAATTTGTACATGCCTTGGAGGGACTAACCTCAACTATAGTGCTTGAAATAATTGTGGGATGACATAAATGGGCACTTTTCTATTGAGGCAATCGTCTTTCTTGCAGCATGCCAGTTTTTGTTTACTATTCAGCAAACCAGAAAATATCTCTAAGTTTAAATAACAACCAGGACAGGGTACAGGGCATGAATTAATTATTTTTTTAAAAGGGGAGGGAGGGCACTCTCAGTGGATTTTCGTGCATATATTTCTATATTCCTTGCAGTGATTGAGTGGTTCGGGGGGGGGGGGCTGCCTGTTGCTGTTTTTCTGTATAGTACCTCACAAGAGTGATGTTCCTGCAACTGACATGAATATACCTAATGAATTTACCGTTGGAATTTAAAATACCTTCTCATTTGTTTCAGCCTTTACTATGTGGTCTCTATTTTAATAATAGGTCTTCCAAAACAGCTACTTTCAGGCTCAGGTCTATATGCAGTTGGGGATGAAGGACTTTATTTCTTTATTTAAAGGACTACTGTGAGCTTTAAAATAAACCCAGTTCTCCCTGGAAACTTTAACTATTTCTTGTTCCCTTGTCTTATTGATGTTGTGCATCTCACAGGCCGCCACGCATGGTCCAGAGTCACGATTCCAGGATCTTCAGTTTTCTCTATCACCTGCGGCACTCAGGTGCCAGCACCCATGTGAGCACATCTTCCTTTTTCCAGGCGGGTTGACAACAGTGAAATTTAAGCACCTATCATTAAGTTTCCACAAACCCACCCCTCTGGGGAGCAGAGGGGAAAGCCCTGCCTCTCTGAACGAGGGAGCTATGCTGCAGGCAGGCGTTCATTTTGCAAATAGCTGTGCTGGTTGGGACATGGCTTCCCACTCCAGTTGCTTATTCCCGCTCGCTGCTGGAGGTTTGCAGTCCCACAAATCTGCTAGCAGAAGAAATCAGTTGTGATTTTCCTGTGCTGCTTCAGGCAAAATTCTGAGCTTTACTTGTGTGGCAAAGAAAGATAATTTCAGGCCCTCAGATGCGCCTTCCCATGTGAAGAGGTTTCCCAAGTGCACCCAGAGTCCTTCCAGGGATTCAGTTTCTTGTTGCTAATATTCATTGTGAAGTCGTCTCCTTACCTGCTTCTCTCCAGAAAGGTTGACGCAAAATAACTTGTTTTCATTATACTTCCTCAGAGACTACTGGAAAAGTTTTGTTTAACTGTGGTCTTTATAAATAGTTCTCACTGTAAAATCAAAAGCAAGATTTTTAGTCAAATGGGAGTCTCCTTAAAATATGAACCTAGGCATGGAGTGAGGAATCGTTCCTCTCCCTTTCTGTCTGTGGGAACCATTACTTTTCTGCTTGCTCACAGCAACAGGAAAATTAATGGACTATTCCTGGCTTTCTTAGCCACATTTCCTAAAGGCAAGTTATAGCCTGGGAAATTGGCTGTCAAGCCAATAAAATCATGTGGTTGCATTAGGCCTTTTTGCATTTACACAGGCTTAGAAACAGAGATAAGCCTGGTGAAGTGGAAAACTCTGTCTTTAAGAAACAGCCATTTATGCTCCTTTCCTGCTCCTTTCCTGCTCCTTTCCTGCTCCTTTCCTGCTCCTTTCCTGCTCCTTTCCTGCTCCTTTCCTGCTCCTTTCCTGCTCCTTTCCTGCTCCTTTCCTGCTCCTTTCCTGCTCCTTTCCTGCTCCTTTCCTGCTCCTTTCCTGCTCCTTTCCTGCTCCTTTCCTGCTCCTTTCCTGCTCCTTTCCTGCTCCTTTCCTGCTCCTTTCCTGCTCCTTTCCTGCTCCTTTCCTGCTCCTTTCCTGCTCCTTTCCTGCTCCTTTCCTGCTCCTTTCCTGCCTTGACATAGAAAAGGCAAAATACTACCCAAAACTTTGGCTTTAAGCTGGAAGGGTGAGATCTTGGGGATGCTTATGTGAACTCAGGTCACTGTCTTAGTATGCACACCTCCACAGAGGAAAAATGTTCTCAAAGCAGAAACTTAAATGATGTCTTCATCCAAAAGTGACCATTAGACTTATTTCCATGAATTTCAAAGTCCCTGTACATTAACTTTATTAAAACAAGCAAGTGCACAGTACCACACTGGAGGTTTATTGTACATTAAGTCACATCAGGGCAGCTGTCTGCATGCGATCCAAGTAGGAATGCACTTTATGTTTCCAATTACAGACAATGAGCAATTAATGAGCTGAAATGGAATGAAAGGGAGGGACTATTTACAAAACCCCTGCTTCTTTCTCTCCCTATAACTTATAAATCACTTTAAAGAATTGAGGAACAATTCAAAAATTGCTCAGAAGCTGGAGGAAATTAATAATAATGGGTCTCTGTGCGTTGCAACAAACCTCTCGTTTTCATGGCAGCAAGGAGGAATTCTCAGACCCGGGTACATGTCCACCAGCGGCATCCCGCTGTGTGTCTCTTGGGCTGCAGCAAATAATCCATCCAGTCATTTAGATGACTGTATAAAAATCTAAACCTTTTTAGCTCCCCTCCTAATTGGATTTATGTAATTTTAGTGTCAGTGGGGGAGGCTTTGAAAGGGACAAATAGAAGGCAAGCACCCTTTTTTCTTTTTTTTTTTTTTTAATTGCCTTCAATATGTTGTTACTTCCAGAGGTAAAAACCAAGCTTAAAAGTCTCGCTGTGCCAGGAATGTCTGAGTTAAAGCAGTGGTGCTGCGGTAGCCTGGACTGCCTATGGACATAAGGCAGACGAGGCTTGCAGGTACAGGTAATCTTGTTTGTTAGGTCAACTCGTACAGCTGGAACAGCTTTCAGGCACACAGACCCACATAGAAAAGGCTTGTGTGCCTGAAATGTGATTATTTTTTCCAGCCATTCTAACTCGTCTAATTAAGGTTTGTGGGGAGAGTTAGCTTCTTTCTCTGGCAAACAGAAAGTAGAAGTAAATAATACATTTTAAAATGCTAGGAAATATCTAGCTGGACAATCTGTATTTCTGGCCTACAGAATTTCATTAGACATTGGAGTATGAGGCTTGTAACAGTGTGTTTGACTACAGTGCATTGTCCAAAAAATGTCTCCTTGTCTTGCTTCAGGAGATGTGAATCCACCAGCCTGTGGCAGGGAATCCAGGGTCGTTGACTATTTGCTCTCATTGCTAAATACTTGTGTCTTCATCTGAATGAGTCTCATCTTGCTTCTACCCACCACATCATAGTCACCCCATTGACAAGGATTAGTATAATGGCATACAATAAATTAGAAATTGAGCCTGTGAAAACTTATCATGGAATGTGTGTTGATTTTTCATCTTCCCTTGTATGTCTTGTCATTTTTGTGGAATGGCATGAAGTTGTGTAACTTTGAAAATCCCTGATCTGAACTTAGAGCTGATCTTCGTGAAAAATTTTATCAGCAGTTAGGAAGAACAGATTATTTAGCTTTTCAGCAGATTTATTCAGAAATTTTTTTAAAGGCTTGAAGGACAGGGCTAGGTTTCTAATTCCATCGAGTAGGAGTCTAGAAGTGGGTTTCCTGCAAGACGGCAGCTTGTGTGCTGGAGAAAGGGATTCTTGGCATGTGGAAACCTAACATTGGATCCGTCCCTAGTGATCTCAGAGCTGGAAGGGAACAAGCAAAGAGCACAAGTTCATAGCGACTGTCCAAGTTGGTTGAGTTTTTTTTCAAAGTAAATGTGTTGTGGTTGGAAAATGCTGATGTGTCAAATCTGAAACGTCTTACAAGAAAGGGTCAGTTTCAGTCAATTTTTCATCTGGAGAAAAAGCAAGGTAGAAAAGCTCAAAATTGTCAAACTGAAAATTTTTGGCATTTTTCAGTTAAATGTTATGACTTTCCCATCTAAACAAGATGCTGTATAGAAACATACTCTCATTGTAGTAAAAACATTGGAAAATTATTGCGTCCAAGTCCTAATGAAACATTACAGCAATGAAATATTTCAGTTATTCTAAATTATTTTTTAAAACTTTCACAGCACACAAAATTGCCAAGGTTTTCATCGGAACTCACGATGGGAAATACTTTCAATGCATTAAACATTATATGTTCTCTGAAAACTGATTCTCAGTGTGTTCAAAGTCATCTTGCGCCATTACTTGTTTCAATCCAACAGTACAATGTTAGCTTGAAGTCAGCAATGTCAGAAGCTTCCGACTTCTGTTTTGGACATGCTCTGGCAGGAGGGAAAAACTTTGTCCCATCCTAGCAGGGTAGGTCTTTTGTTTTAAGCCTGTTGTCCTTAAAAGCATGGTGATTCAAGGGTCCACGTTTGATGCTAGGTAGGAAGAGGTGTAGATCGCTTCTCTGAAGGGAAGGGAGCTGCTGTTGCAAGCTGGAGACATCAGGGCCACAACCTCTGTTCCTTTTCTGCTCTGCAGACACTGAAGCTGTTGACTTACAGTACGTGGTTGTCATCCAAGTTGCTAGTGAACATCCTCAGTGTCCTAACCCAGAAGCAGATCTTTTTCCTAGTGCCTAATGTTGTTCATGCAAGGAAGAAATAGAGAAACACACAGGCTTGAAGCAGTCCGCTTGGCTGACAGGAGAGAGCTGAAGTCAGCCAGGGAGAGGAAGAAGCACCAGATGGTCTCAGGGATCACATCCCACTGCAGTGCAGAGCTGGGAGGAGAGGAGAACCACCCTGTCCAGTCATCAGGATGGGGGAGACCTGTCACTCACAACAGCAGTTTGCCCTCCAATAGACATTTTAGCAAGTGGGAGAGAAATGGGATATAGCTGCAAAAGCATGTTCCTCTCTGTTGTATTTGTGTACCTGGCCAGGTGGAATAGGTGAGCCTTGTTCCCAGCAGGAACCATCTGGGTGTGGCCTGCTGAGCCAAGATTTGACCTTGGAATGCACAAAAACCTCACCTTTGGGCGTTCCTCTTTGCAGTTTCTTTTTCTCCAAGTCTAGGTCACCAGAAAAAGGGATTTTTTTGTTCCATTGATAACCTGATAAATCAACAGTTCTTCACTCTGAACCAAAAAAGTAAAGGTTAAGTAAAAAGGTTGGCAGGGGGAGTGTGTTTGGGTTTTGTTTGCTTGCTTTTATAATGCCAAATTTAGCTAGGACATACACTTAGTCGTCTTCTTAAGGCAAAATGGTCTGCCAAAGTATCTCAGGAACACCGTTTCACTGTAATCAGTTACACAAGTTTAATAACTAGAAATGGTTTCAATATTACTTTTTTTTATTTAAATAATAAAACCATATGTTAGTGGGATAGCATCATAAGGAGATAATTCAGTGCAGGGAACTGTTACTTTGTTTTGGAATTAGATTAAGTCATAAATAAATACTACTTTGTCTTTAAGTTAGAAAATTGTTCCCATCCAAACAGCCTCTTAAGACATTTTCCACCTGTTAAAGAATGTGTAGTATTGGGAGTCTTTCATAACAGTGGAAACTGGCTCAAACTTTCAACGGGTTTGTAAAAAATAAACCAGTGTTGATTTATGAGTTGAACTACGACAGGGAACATGTAAGCAAATAAAAACAATGAACTGAGAAAAAAGCAAATATACTGTTGATTTGGCACTGCATGAATCATACAGGCAAATCTGAGAGGAATAGGAGGAACAAGCTTCAGAGTGATGGATTGGGAAAGGGGATCTGATCCCTGGGTAATGAAATGTGAGGGGGTCTTGCCTTATGCTATTGACCTAGAGGTAGCCTGGAGGAAAGTGATTCCTTCTGACTATACAGTGTTAGTTAAAACAATCCCCTGGGCTCAAATATCAGCTATTAAAATAAATTCAGGAGACAGAGGAAGCAATGTTTATAAGTTGGAAGTTTGAGCTGCTTTTTAAACAATTGTGGATCTACAGATTCTGAACTGGAAACGTGATACGGCGGGAAGAGGGCAAGAGGAAATGACAAGAGGGTAAACTGGGGGTGAGGTGGTAAAGAGCATGGAATTGGAAGAAAAGTGGTCTTTTTGGGGATGGAAGGAAGAGGGGTTCTTGCAGGGCCAAGCAGAGAAACTCCCTATGTATATTCTTGCTTTCGCCTTCTCCGTTCAAAGTGCCATGGCTGTATATGAGGATGCCACAAAAACTCAGACATCCCAAAGATTACAAGGGCTTACGGGACATCTAGAAGCGTTTGGATTTTCAACCATGATTATAAGAGTTGGTCAGTATTTTCCGAGAGAACATTTTTCCTCCAGAAATGATTTTCATTGAAACTGAGGTCTTCCATGGAAAAAATGAATGCAGCTCAGTTTGGGGGGTGGGGAGGGAATTGAACTATTTATTTAATCAGTAATAAAAACAAGGATGTTAACATCCATCCATAGAAACATTTCAATTTAATTGCTGCAGCAGCAACACCACCACCAAAAGAAATCTCTAACAACAACAGGAATCTTTTAGTTGACCACCGACCAATTTTGGGTTTGGAACAAGCATTTTTTATAATAGTGGCATTTCCCTTAAGTGATCACTTGAGTTTCTGCACTACTCCAAAGCATTTTTGGAAAACTGAAACTCTAATGTGGGTAGCAGGATGACCCAAGCGTTACAGCAGTGCACTGGAAACGGCTTCTCCTCTCTTCTCTGCCATTACCCTGTGATATGATATTCAAACAAGTGCCTTTTCCTGTTGTACCTATTTCTTCTAGCCTGGAAGTTGTTTAAAACAGAGGATGTCTTTTCTGCTGAGTGAATAGTGTTATGTAGTACTGATCTTGTGTTGGTTTCTAACTACTATAATATAAGTCTATATTACATACATTATAAAAATATAAGTAGAAAATATTATTAGTGGGTTTGGTCTGCTTAGAGTTATTGTCTTGCTTCTCTAGCAGGTTGATTTGATTGTTATTCAAAATAATGCAGTGAGACTCAGAGTATCAGGGTTTTCTTTTTCTTCTCTTCTTGATGCTAGAGGTGTCCTGTGGCTTTTCCAAATGACCTTTCACCATTTAAGTACTTGCTCGTTTCTGATAATGACACACAAGCAAATCCCCATCTGTTCACATGCACATCCCAATCGTATCTTTTCTTGTATTTAATATTTCCACACAGTTGCTCCAGTAGAAGAGTCTCATGCTGAGACTCGCTTCATTTATTCCTCTGCAATTTATGAGCAGGATTGGTGCCTGGAATTTCCCAAAGCCCTGGGTGAAAGACAGGCTCAGAGACCCTTGTATACAATTCTGAAAAAAATGTGAAAGGCAATGAAATCTGAGCTTGGGCTTTCAAAGACAACTTGACAAGTCAATTGCCCTGTAAGGAGTTGACAACAGTGACCCTGATAGTAGAAATGATCCGTTTCCTCTGGTTTAATTTATCACTGCAGCATTCAGAGTAGCTGCTCAGTAGCACAATCTTCAGATATTGATACAGCGTCAATCCCAAATGGGGCGTTTTGTGAAGGGAAAATTTACAGTCCTCACAAAAAAAAAAGTAGCAGCAACCCAAAAAAAGCCCCAGGAATGCACAACATGTTTATTGTTCAGAGCTGAAACTGATATATGTGAAGCCTCACGTTTTAAAATTCCTTACACAATATTGGATGCTTGACCGCGTTCTTGCTCTCCCTTTTTAGGCACTTGAAACAATGTTATCAAATAATATCATTCTGGAGGTATAGAAAGCAATATTCTCAGTCATTCCGAATTAAAGGTGAACAAAAAAAATCCTCACAGAGTATGTCTGGGCAAGAATACCCAAGTAAAAGAATTTGAATTTGCTTCAGCAGCACACACAGACTACTTTTTTTCATTTCAAAAACACTGATAGTTTTGGGGGCCTGTTTATGAAGCTCAGAAATTTTGTGATGGTATTTTCACAAATGTCACCAGAACTACTTTTGCAGTCAGGCTGCATTCTCAAGATCCCAGGGAGAGAACTATCAGGAGACAGAAAAAAGGGGGGAAAAAGCAGATTTATAAAAATGTACTTGAAACATTTTCCTTTTATAATTTTGGGGTTTTGTTGTTTGTTTGTTTGCTTTTTTAAATAGGAAAGTAGATAAATTGCAGATGCTGATAAAAAAT
Organism: Numenius arquata; assembly: GCF_964106895.1. Taxonomy (NCBI): domain Eukaryota; kingdom Metazoa; phylum Chordata; class Aves; order Charadriiformes; family Scolopacidae; genus Numenius; species Numenius arquata. Next base: position 25,673,628 of record NC_133582.1, on the reverse strand, counting down.
TTTAAATTGGAAATATGCCTGCTGCATCTCTCCTGAGCTGCTGAGCCCAGGGGACTGGTGCTCAAGCTCAGTTTGGGTGCCACTTTCTTCATGCTGCTAAGCCAGGACATATTTCGTAGGTGAGAAACTGAGCCCCGAGGATGTCGCTAGGGCAGAGGTGACTTAGGAGTCTGCTTTATGCTCCTAAATTAGGATCCCATGCTCCCTATATGGTGGGTGAATGCACTGCTCCTGGAAATGCTCTGAATCACCCCAGCCTAGCATACTCCACTGGCTTATAATGGAAGCCTGAGCTCTTAATATAGGCATTGAAATGAGATGTTTTGAGTTAGATGGGTGAATACCCCCACAGTGTAGCGCATCCAGATTTATACAGGAAGTCTGTGGCAGAGGCAAGAATTGAACCCAGCTTTACTGTGACCATCTTTTTATTTCCAAACTTCCAGTTAAACTATAATCCATCTTGAACCACTTACTGGAAATAGTTCCCTAAAAATAAATTGAAAGTCTCAGCGATCAGGGAGTTTACCTAAAGCTTCAGAGGCAGGTTAATATGAGAGTGCTTTGTACTGACTCATTGGACTAGCTCTTCTTGTGGAGTGCAAAGCACTCACTGCTCCTCTGTAATTACTTCATTAGGTTGCTTCTGGAGATCAATTGTTCCTGTGAGATGTCCTTCAAAATCTCACCCGTTTGGCCTCCTGAAAAACAGGTACTGGCGACGTTTGGGCAAATTATTAAAAAAGGAATAATTGCAGGGTCTTAGGTGAGAGAGGCCACTTTGCATAAAGTGCCTTTCTGAGGTAAAAAGCTTCTTAGCTGAAACACATTGCAAACTTAGTGAGTTAGTTCTTCAGCAGCTGTAGGAAGAGACATTCACAGCTCACACATGGTAGCTGGTGAGAGAAGTCTCTCTACAGACAGCAGGAGGGTGATGTTTCTCACCAAGCCCGTATGAATGGAAGGAAGGTTTGCAGCCTGTCTTGGTGTTCCTTTGGCAGGAGAAATTAGCCCATATCAAAGGTCTAATGAATCTGAGAAGTAATTTGGCCTCTTATACTTGACTTGCTTTACTCCTGAGCACAATGTGTGCTACTAATGGAGACAAGACAGTTAAATAAGGTGGCAGGACAAAAATTAGCTGACAAGATTAAACTGCTGTAGTTTTTATAGGTTTTTTTATTTAAAAAAAAAAAAATCAGCTTGGCATAAACTTGGAGCAAATGGAGGGAGGTGTGCATTAGCAGCAGAACAACCTGGTCTCATGTGGAAGGTGCTGGTGTTGCAAACATGTTGCTACTGGTCCCAAGCTCTGGTCAAGGGGCCTTGGGTCTCCCATGAAGCTGTGGCACGAGCCTGGGGTGGCCCCTGGAACTGGTGCTCCTGGTGCAGGTTTCAATTAGGAGCTTGAGTGCAAGGATTCCCTGTGGTCCAGGAGAAATCCTGGTGGCTGCCAGTGGTCTGTCAGTTGCAAAATATGTGGAAATCATGGATCTGCACTATGGGGTTTGCTCAGTGATGTCAGGGTGTGATTCCTGCTGGGCCCACCGACATGAGTGCAGAGAGTGAGAGCTGCAGAACCAGCTTCAGGCAAAGGGCATTACATCTGCCTTCTCAGAAGGTATCTGTGACTTTCACTGTTTGGCCCCATTGAGATGATGCTATTATAATACGTATTTTGTTTTGACATTACATATGTATAGAGATATATGCTTGTGTGCACATGTGGGTGCAATACATTAGGATTATTGAATACAAAATATCTGAAATAATTTAAATTCCACTAAGGACACTAGTTTCATTGCATCTTATGGTTTCTGTCTGGAAGGGAATTGCAGATTACAGCTATGCAAGGGTAAAAATGGTCACTTGTGCTTTGTCCAGAAGCAGAGTTGTCCTTTTTAAACAGAAAATTCTTAAACCAACTCCATCCGATCTGAGTATATGAAGTCAGACATTGCCTAAAACTTGTTGGAAAACAACGAAAGGTTTTCTTTCACTCTAATGTATGTAAAATCTCCATGGGAATGTTTACATTAGACAAGTGCCTGCCAGCTTTACAAGGACAGCTAAATCCCTGTTGGGGACCTTATATACCACTGAGCCTGTAGACTGAGACAAGTTGTCCCCAAAGTATGATGCAGAGCCTGTTTCTTAGGTATAGGAAGCAAAGTGGCCTTGTTTTCAGGGATGCGACATGCTGGTGTCCAAGGGAAATCTAGAAACTGGGGTGCGAAGGTGGGTTTTTTGCAGTTTATTCAACACCACACAATGAACCCCACCGTGACAAAATACAAGCCCCTCTAAAGGTAGTGTGAAACCTACCTGAGCTGGAAACCTCTGAATCTGGACCATGAAAATGCCATTCCCATGTTTTCTCCATAGAAAGATGTTGTAGATATTTTTTTTTCCTACCCTTCTTCCCAAGGGAGCGTGTGGAGAGCCATGGCTGAGCTCCCCAAGGACAGCCACAGCCAGCACCCTCCTTCCCATGGCCTTCAGGAATGGGACTGTCTGGTTGGCAGCGTCTGGCTGTATTCTCCTCTATAACGAGTCTATTACTACCCACTTCTGGAAAATGGAGAGATGTGTTAATATTGTCTGGTGCTTCCCTGTGGCTCCATTTTGGCCGCACCTTGCAAAATTGAAACATATAGATGTCTAAAAGGCAATAAATGGGCATATGTTGGTGTGTATATGCTGGGGTGTATATAGATGTGCACATACAGGAGTTTGCAGCATCGTGTGGTGCTGCTCACAGCGTGTCTGTGTTCGTAATCAAAGGTGATGGTCCACTTGGAGAATATCCGCTTTTACCTGACGAGTGATGGCATAGGTCAGGACTTCAGGAAAAGTCTGTGTGAGAGAGAAAGATGGAGATGTGGGGTCAGTGGAAGAAAAAATGGATAAAAAAGGAAGGAGGGCAGTGATGTTTAACTTGGGATATGGGATTAACTCTCCAGAGACAACATCCTCTTTCTAATCTTAGACTTCCTTAGGAGATATATGTCTGTCTGTATGCATAGGTATATGCACAAAAGCACATCCGTATAAAAAAGAAAAAGCACCCACAGCACTTAGGAACCCCTCTGCTGAGGACTGCACACGGCTCTCTTCTAAGGTTTAAACCTGCTCATGATAAATGTGCTGCTATTCTGGCTGCAGATTTTTATTTCTGGGGATATCAATTGAATTCTTATTATGAAAGCAGAAAATTGGAGTTACATCTGGTGACTGACGCATGTGACAGTATCACTGCAAGGAATTCCAGTTTCCTGAAGCTTTTCAATTAACTCAGTGCACTTTTCCTCAGGTGCTGCGCGCTTGGTTTTTCAGCGTGTGCCTGCTTCCAAGTTGTAAATCAACGAGTAGGTTATTGTACTTTTGTAGGAGTACTTGTGCCAGTAAAATGAAACAGCAAATAATAAACCCCAAGGAGATTTATATAGCCTGAGTTGATGAAACGATTACTTTCTCATTCCTAGGCTTGCTCAGAAAGGTGGGTTAAAAATAACTGAAAATTTACAAGAGCCTAAAACTGAATCTGAAAAGTACAACCTCAGCAACTTATTGGGCTCAGCCTAGTGAGCGCCAGATTTACTGTTTGCAATTTCTTCAACTTGTTCGGTCATTTTTTTTTTAATTTTTTTTTTTTCAACTGCCCCCTCCCCAAGTTGATGACAAGCCTTGGCAAAAACATCTGTGCAAATAAAGCAGGGGAAAGAGTGAAAGAACCTGGCAAAGAGCCCCTTGTGTCTGCTATGGCAAAAATGTTTGATAAAAGCATCCTTTCCCCCAATAGCCTGAAGTCTCCAGGGCTCATGTCTCACGTGGTAGATGAAGAGGCTGCTTGGGTTATGGGCACTGGGGGCCTCAGCTGGGCTCCCTGGACTCCTCACCATGGGTAAAGTTTCAGCAAAGGGCTGAGAAACTTCCACTGCGCTTTCAGAGGTGCATGAGGAGCCTGAACCCAGGCAGGGTGGTAATGCCTCCCTCATGGCTCCAGTCCCTGCACCCAGCACTGCTAATGGCCTGTGCGTGGTGACTTTTTTCGTGCTAAATGATGGGAGCAGAGCCTACACCTGGTTTCTGCAGAATTGTTGTCATCTGAGCCTGACCCACAGAGCCCTACTGCAGGCAAGGACTTGGCATAAAGGTGTGTGTAAGGCTTTACACAGCAAGGGGCCTAACGCTCTGATGACAGGAACATACAGCAGTGATGCCAGGGCATCAGCAAAACACTTGTGATCAGCATGTCTAGGACCAGGGCAGGGCAGAGAGAGAGATGAGTGGTGATGTGGGAGCAATGGGAGGTCTAACTGCTTTGCTCCAAAGGATGCATGTTGGTTTTATCCCTACCTGATACATCGGATTGATAAATGCTTGAGAGCATTGGGATTAAGCTGACAGCACTTTCCATTCAAGACACACAGGGAGGTCCCATATTCAGCTGGAGTACTTGGGGTCAGAAAGCAACAGGTCAGTGGCTGTATGCCTCTATCTCATTGATGATGGCAAGGCCCTGAAATACTGCATTCCCCCAGCTTTTTGCTCTGCTGGTACTAGCAAACAAACCCAGCAGCCTCTCCTCTTGCCCAACTAAGGTGCCTTCATGTCCTGGTTGTCCTCTTCCTCTGCTCAAGCTTCCTGAGTGCCTGAGAACAAGTCTGTCCTCTTCATGAGTCATTCCTGACTCACTGCTGTGCCAAGGGCATGCCAGGTCTGCACACACCGGGGACAAGCAAGGGCGGTCACCTCTGTGACCCCTAGGCTTGATCATGGGCAGACCCCTTGGAAGCCATCTTGCTCTCTGCTTCCTTTTGAGACCTCCTGAGGAAACAGTGACGTGCTCCAAAGCTCCCCTTCAGGGAACAGCTCAGGGTTTTACAGCCTTTAAATGCTGGTTTTTTTCATACTCTTCCTCTTCTCCTAGGATGTGGACAGGTGAATAATGCGTTCTAGATTGACACAGCAAATCCTTCCCCCTCTGCATCCCACTGTGTCCCATCTTGTACCTCTGATCCCAGCAGGACAATGATGGCCAGCCAGAACCACCAGCACCTCCCTGTCAAGGGCTACTGCTGAAAAAAGCTTTTAGTCTGCATTTTCTTGTACAACTTTTTTAGAGTTCATTCTAAAGGCAGGTGGGAAATTAAGAGATTTGTTTGTTTACCAGCCACAGAGATATTTTCATCATAAATCAGGAAGAACAAAAGAACATAAAGGTAGGCTGTTAGATGGGGGTAGGAGACTTTGGTCCTTCCAATGGAAAGTTCTTCTTCCCCCAAAAATGAAATCCCTACAAATGTGTTTGGTTTTTTGAAGAGACTTTTTCTCTTTTTTTTTTTTTTTTTTTAACCGAGAACAGTGCCAACACGTTGCTTTCAGCTGGCCCTGTGACTCTCCTGGTGTCACACTCCTCCCCGAAGGGGTTTGGCTGTCCCCAAATGGAGGGCATTCCCCAGCTATTGTCAGGCCACGTCTATCAGTGTCACAAATCTTCAAATTAAAAATGGTGGCTAAAATAAATAATGATATGCATTTTAATGAACCAATTACCCTCTGAAGGTTTGCATGGGATTCTTGTTTTCTATGTTATATAAAAGCTAAGGGTGGGATTTTCAAAACCACTTAGTGCTGGCCTAATTCCGCTCCCATTGAAGTCAATGGGGCTTTCTTACCCTCGACTGTAATAGGAGCAGGGTTAAGCCAGCGCTGAGTGCTTATGAAAACCACATCCTAACTATGCTCCCAGACCTCACCCATATTTGTGCTTTCATGGCATGAAATTTGTTTTCATCATATTACATGTGCTGGAATGCTGATGTCTAAGGGAAGCTACTTGGGATTGAGTTCGATATTAATTCTGACCGGGCTTGGCTTTGTGGGTTACAGCTAAAGCGTTCCTGTAAGGGCAGCATAGAGGCTCATCACACAAATAACATCAGTGGTGTCAGGACAAGTCAGAGCTGGGCCAGGTCCTGACTTGTCTGAGGTGCTCAGGGTTTAGGGAAGGCACAGGAAGCACCTTGGCCTCCAGGCAGACACCTCCTGCCTGGACCAGACTCCTCCACCAGCCACCTCAGTACCTGTGTCCTTGCTCATGGAGAAGGCAAGTCTGCTGGGAGCGTTTGTGGGGGGACTATGCCTAAAACAGTGCATGCTGCCATTCTCACAGAAGTCGGTGTCCCGAATCAGCTTTATGAAGTGAAGGTCCTTGGCCATGGCTCCCTGGAGCTCTGTTGGCTCAAGGCAGGACCGGCCTTCTGAGAAAAATGCTGGGAAACAACCTGTGTGTGGCTTTTCCAGATAATTGGACTTTCCACACAATGCCATTTGGACAGACAGTATCTGTTTAACTCAGAAATGCCAGCTCTTCATAGAGAAGTGTCAGGTTGCTACTCTCTGCAAGCTTGGTCAATTTTTTTTCTTTTTAGTACTCTTTTTTTCTATTTTCTCTTCTTTTTTTTTTTAATTTGATGTGTGAGAGATGGTCATTTGCAGTTGCTATAAAAGTTCTACTTTGATTCACAGTTTCTTGGTAAAAACTTCACCTCTATTCTATTTCATGAAAAAAAGAAGAAGAAAAAAAAAAAGGCAAACAGCAAAATAGTTTCCTAATCTTACCCCTTAATGTCACTATAGCACCTGGCCTGTCAGGCTGGCAAAAAATCCTGTATTTTTCACTTGACTTAATTTGGGAGCGACTGCAGAGGGGGAAGGTGGCTGTGCCAGGTGATTTGCTCAGGCTCAGCAGCAGATGGCATGTAATGGATCCCATCCCAGTGACCTCCGCCATCTTGGGATTTCGTCAGGAACCTGGTGGAGTCTAAAATGACTCCATCAGTGAAAACTCAGCATAGGGAAGAGCTCCCACCCCAGTCTCCATATCCTGGAGATGAAACCAACTGGAAAGAGCTAAAAATTTCTTTCCCTGTAGCCAAGAAAGTCATTTTGCGTTCCCTGCACAAGCTGGACTGAACTTGACCCATGGGTGATTGTTGCTGTCGATCCAAATCTCCCGAAAGGCTGGTGTATTTTCTTGCTAATAAATGTCCCACAAATGTTTTGAATTTCTGCATTCATTAGGGCTTAGGGAGGCTATTTGTCAGGACCAAAGACGTCTTCTACAATAAACCAGCAGCTGTCTGCAAAGGGTGAGGAGACATTTGTTGCCGTGAGCTGAGTCTGCTGTCAGCAGCCAGGCCCCTGACCAGCCCCAGTAAATGTTTTATTGATTTAATATTAAATTAACTGCCTGGGCATAAGGAGTGCATTATTTTTAATGGCATTCTGATATTAGGGACTGCAGTTTGCTAGAATGCACCTGTAAAATTAGTATCCCCTAGTATTCTGCAGGAGCCATAAAACGTAATGCTCTTTGTGTGCAGCGCTCTGAAGCTCGACATGGGTAAAGTTACACGGCGTTCGCTTGGAGCCTGATTGCTGCAACAATTCCTGCTGCAAGAGGAGGAGGAGTTAAGTCATCTTGGAAGGCTTATTCCAAGTTCATCTCTTCTTTGCTCTGAAAAGGCGTGAACAGAACCGGAGAAGCCTGGGCACTTGTAAAAGCAAGGCACCTTCTGTAGGAGGTTAGTGTTGGAGGAAATTATTTTCCCTAATATTTTTTCTTTCCAGTTAATGAAATAAAAGGAAAAAATTAGAATTAAAAAATATCATTTTTTCAGCCCCAAATGCACCACTCCAGAATTTGCCTTTTTTAGTGAAAGAAAAGGCATTTGGAAACAAATATTCAAATTTAAATAAACAAACAATTCCTTAGTGTAAGAATGAACATATTTGCTAATTTCAGAATTCATGTAACTTCTATTTTTTAAACTGGACTATGAAATTATCAGAGAAAAAAAATTCAGCCCAAATTAAAAATTTGTTCAAATAACATCACGCAGCTGTAGTTGTCATCTATCTTTATCTCTGGAAATTGGGCCATAAGAGAAGCAAATGCATCACTAGGAGCACACCGCTCTCCTCCCTCTGGGTAGGGCACAGCAGCCACCACTGCCTCCCTCCAGCAGTGATGCTCGGGGTGGATGGAAAGGATCCCTACAGCAGTGTCTTTAGCTCAAGGAAACACACAAGGGATGTGCCCATGCATCAGTTTTACCAATGTCCACAGCAGTTTGAGTAAACTCAGTGCTTTTCACGAGCACTCAGATCACCGTCGATGGGGACACTTGTTGTGTAAGCTTTGCTACCGTGTGGAAAAGGTGCTTTTGGTTCCTGTGAAGCACTGCAGCCTGTCTCCATGTGGTGATCTCTTGTTTTTATCAAGCTGTCCTATTCAAGTACAAAGAGAGAATTTTTCTTGTGCCAGTAACGTGCACCTTGCTGCTATACAATTACTGTTGGTTTTACTTAAAATTAGTGATTGCTGTTTTGCCATAGCAACCTTTTTCTTTTTGTTAAAATGTGCACCTAGTAAATGTTGTATTTGGGTTTATTAAGGTTGTAAAAATGCCACATTTGAGCTGTTTATATTTTTTAACTCCCTCAGAAATGATTAATTACAAAGTCAAATCTTCTTAAATGGCATTCAGATGGGGATTCTGAGAAATCCCAAGATTTCTGAGAAGTTTGTTTCACATCGATTTCACAGCAATGAATCACAATGCTGAAACAATAATGGATCCAAGACAAACGGACAAGCATATAACCATGATATTAGTACTTCTAAGTACTCAGTTATTAAAATAAAAACATCAATTAAAAACTCATAATGTCAGGGGTTGAGGTAGGATACCAAATTTTGTATGTTTTGTCATTAAGGTTGCTTTAAAAACTGGGGAGCTACAGAGCTCCAATAATTGAGTGACCAAACTAATTTCAGGCAGCAACTACTGGTAGGACAGCAATCTCAGTGGGTGAATCTGATACAATGCTTTATTCAACTGCTTGCTTTATTTAAGGAATCGGTCTCTTTGTAAATCTTGTTTATAAAGCCGCTAGCGATCTATCTTTTCTGATTGTTCTTTTTGACATGTCAGCAAATGAAATACATGTTTTATTACTCCTAAGTCAAATGTTGACAAGAAATGTTTATTTTTTGTTTTGATTTTCCAGAGGAGATACAAATCCTTCCAAAAAATTGAAAATTTCACTGAACTTTTTTCCATAGTTTTGAGCACCAAAAATCAAATACATCTTTTCTAGGGAAAAAGAGGGAAAACAGGTCAGAAAATTGAATCATAACTTAAGAGAACAATCATTGTCTTTAGATATTGCTGATTCAACAGACATAGTTTCTGTAGGAAATTTCAGAAGGAAAAGCTTCGCGAGCTCTCCCTGTGAGAGAGACCTCTTGTTCTTATAGTTGTGACCAAGTTATAATGAATTAATCAGAAGACAAAGTCTATGGAGCACATCTCCCAGGCTCTGAACCACGTGGGTGCACCAAGGGCCTGGAGAAAACCATGTAGGGTAGATCTGTGTAAAGGCTTGTGTTGACTTTCGTAGGTACTAGATCAAGACAACCTCTTGGTTTTTGTATCATGATGTTGATGTTGTTCTTCCCACTCTGCCCGTTTTCCCTCGTGTTCTTTATGATGCTCATTTGTCACCTTTCATGCAACATTCAAATTTTGCATTTTGGGCTATTTGCACAGTCTTTGCAAAGATGTGGCAGCTTAGTACCAGTTTTAGGAGCTCTTTATGTGAGTGAACTGCCCATTTTGTCTTGGCTGTCAGCTCAGTTTTGAGACTGAAGATTAGGAAATTATACAAGAAGGTGGGTGACTGTTGGATGATTGCTTTTTAGTTGAAAAATACAGATAATTCATTGCCCAGGCAACTTGAGCTGACAGAGTCAAACTGTACTTTTTTCAAAGGATGTGGTGGATTTACTTATTCCTGCTTCTGTGTTTGATTTACTACCACATGATTTCATTAAGTAAGAACTTAACATGGGGATTTCTGCCAAGCAACGTTAGGCAAGGCCCATATTCCACAAATCCCTAAATTTGAGGGTGGTGGGTGGGGGAATCATCATATTTTTCTAGCAGATGTCCGTTCTGCCTGTGGACTAGTGTTTGGGGTAGTTTGTTATTACTGTTGTTGCTTTAAAGCCCTTGTAAAATGATGTTTATTTTCCTCCTATTAGATAATGAACTTTTCCATTCAGTGAAGCTGATGATAACTTTAATAACTATTAATTCTCTAATTAATAACAACATTGGAGAGAATAAAGGAGAAACCTTCAAACAGGCAGCGTTTCAGGCTTGAACTAGTTTCAAATTCAGACAGGGTTACCTGCAGCTCTCTCTTGCCCTCCTCTAATGCAAGGCCACACAACTCATGTTTGTTGGTATTTCCAAGTAGATAAAAGTGTGTAAGGAGGTTCCTCCCTTTAACTACTGAATAGAAAATATATATCTTGATAGCTCAACTGTCCATGTCATGTTAAATTTCTGTGGAAGAAAATGAGAAAATGCAAAGAAGAAAATGCCAAGCAAAATGGAGTGAGGGAATAAAAAGTGATGTAAGTTGACCAAGAAATAACTTGCACTTCTTGGCCCGAGCTCTGAGGTGGTATAAATCATTACCACACAACTTCCACTTCACCAAAGTTTTCAATTTGACCTGTTGTCAACTTTGAGTGAAGGTGATAACAGTCAAAATTATACCAGCACTAAAGCACTTTTCCCACTCTTGTATGCTGATCTTCACCCTCAAATGCTATTTCTGTCCCAGTCCTCAGCATTAGGGTAAATACAACTCAAACTGAGATCACAGGAGCAATGCCACCACTGAAGATTTGGCTTGAGAGAAAGGCACACCTGGGGCAGACCTTGGTCTCAATTTCTGAGCTAGGTACCAACTCCTCTGCTCAAGAAGGATTTCTAGATGACACCTAGCAAGGAAAGCTTTGAGGCATTTTAGTGATCCTTGTCTACTGTAACCATCCACAGCAGACTCTTAATGTTGTTTTGAAATGCTCCAGATGAGTTCCTGGAGGTGTTTTGGGGAGCCACTCTTTGGAACCCATGCCAAGCACAGCTCACCTGAGCTCAGGGGTCCAGGCCAGCATACATGGCCCCTGACCAGAGCAGGCTGGGAAGGCAACCTGCTAACAGTTAGCGTTGGTACTTCTTTTTTCTGCTCTTCTTTCTTGGCCATTTCAGGTCTTGGCTTCAGATGACAAATAGCACCATCAACTGTCTACCATCCAGCACCTCAAGCTACTGCTTACCTTTGAAACATCATAGGTGTTCTGGTCATTGCACCAAGAAGTCATGTTTACATCCTCTCTGAGAGACGTTCAGAGTTAAGAGGAAAAAATGGCCAAAACAGCTTAGTGCTTTTGGCTTATTGTTTGAATATTTAAAGACATTGCATCTGGAAAGTATTCCATTAATTTGTGGCTAGCACCCATATATCAAACCATGAGCTTCCAAGTAAACAGCTGTCACTGGAGCTGCCGCAGAGGGAAATTGGCACTGCTAGCTTGTGGCAAGCAGAGAGGGAACATGCTGGTACAGACTAATCCAAGGAGGAAACATTAACCCAGATGTGTAGAGGACAATGAATAAATTGTTCCTTAAAGCTCCTCAACTCCTCAGCTGTATATGAGACACAATTAAGGCCTCAGACTATTATATTCACTCACACACATACACAAAGTGTACATATCATCATAGCCAGAAAGATGGAGTTGCATACTATAACTATGTACCATAAAGTAGTCTCTGAGTCAGCCCCACGCGTGTGGGAAGGGGGACACATGTTTGAGGGAGAGAGGAGACTGTCTGTGTTGGTGGTAACCCGTCTTTAGGCTGGTTGGATCAGGTAGGCATCTTCTGACGTTCAGACAGCTTGAAACACAAATCATAGAATCATAGAATTGTCTAGGTTGGAAGGGACCTTTAAGATCATCTAGTCCATCCATCAACCTAACCCTGACAAAAAAACCACCACATCAAATGTTCATGGCTTCTTCAAGGAAGACATGGTAAAGCCAGGACCCATCCAGGCATTGGTGTAGTGGGGGATGCATGGGGTGCTTACCACAAAACTTAAGATTCTTTGGGGCTGTTGGCAGTGCTGGGGGCCTCAGCTGGAGTTGTGATTTCACGTACAAGCAGCTCAGAGCAGTGCAAGAAGTTCTACCTGAAGCCAGGTGAAGTGCTGAGGCAAAGACTCGGCTTCAGTTTTCAAACGCTGCTGTTATTGGCAGAGCTGTTTGTTGTGAGGCCTAGGGCACGGGGTGGGGGCCTGTTCTTTTCAATTACATGTTTGATCCGTCTGTTTTCCATGTAGTGCTCAAGTAAATGAACTAATTAATTAACAGGAATTGTATACATGGAAGTGGGACAGAGATGATATCGCTATTTATGTTTTCTTGGGAGGGGTGTTACAGAAGTGTTGAAAAACCTCAAGGCAAGATCAGGGTCTCTGGTGGTAGTTGCTGTGGGGCATCTGGGGAGCTTCCAGCTGAAATGGAGGAAGAACAGCAAGAAGGGTTTCCCATCCCCTTTCCAGAAGGGGGAGGATCTGAGGCCAAGGGAGAGGAGTTGGCCATATCAATCCCGGGGAAGCATGGATGGCCTGCAGTGGAAGGGAAAACCCTTTCACACTTCTGCCCAACAGCTGCTATGGCATCTACTCTAGATGCTCTGGCATTCCACCGGACTTGGGATTTACCTTCTGTTTACTAACCAACCCAAAGTGTAGTTGAACTGGTGACCCAGAGGTGAAAGGCTCTGCATCTTATTAGAATTACTGTGAGCTGCTGAATGAGTCCCCCATGGCAGTTAAGATTTGATTATGGTTCTAGAAAATGTTCAGCTTTTACAATTAGTGTCAAAGCAGTGGTAAGCCCCTCTTTGATTCCTGGGTGTAGGCTCGTGCTTTTCTTAACCTCACACATATGCTGGCATATTTACAGTAAGTGCTCAGGGGTTTGCTTTTTTTATTTTTTATTTTTTTTATTTTTGAATTAAAAATGAAAGTTCCCCAGGGAAATTATGCAATGGGAAATAGCCACTTCAATAAACTTGACTCACACATTTTATTGATTATGGTAAATTTAATTATTCCATTTAAACCTTGCTTACACACACAAAAAAAATTATCCTTTTCTTCCTACATGTTTTTTCCTGTTTTTGTATTCCTCTCTGCAGACCAAAAGTGTACTATATATTATTTCAAATTTTTAGAGGAGAAATACTCAAGGCAAGCCATAATTATAAATTAAAAATTAGAAAACATGCCATAAATCTTATTCAAAACATCTTCAAATAGAACTACTAATTGTTAAACAGCAGTAATTATAGCTTTTAAATACTCTTTTGCCTCTACCTATATTATGTGCACCATTTTTGCTAAGGGAGACAATTATTCGAGTGCAAAGGATGTTAAAAAAAAAAAAGCAACAACCCAAAGCATAGAGCAAAATAGGTATTTTTCCTACTCAGTACTTTGTTAGGTTATACTGTTCATTCTCTTTATACTTGGATAATACCCAGAGGTCTCAATCTTCTTTGGAGACCATCGCACTGAGGTCTTTAGAGGCTACAGTCCAAAAGGCAGTGGAAGAGTTGCTGGTCCCTGGGTCTTAACCTTATTTCTCTACAAACTACTGCTAGTGGGTGTTTTTCTTTCTCTTTCAGTGAGCTGCTGCTGCTTCTGACCTACTGAACTGCGTTCAGTCCAGGTAATCACCTTTTTTTCTTCTAAACTTATGAATGGTGTCTCCTTCCTAGAAAAATGCGTTCATTCATTACTTTGTGACTGTTCCCATGGATATGGAATGTTCCCATGGATATAGGTCTGTGGGACTGAGAGCAAAGCAATTCACCATGGCTAGAAATTAGGACATAGGAAGAGGAATAGGGATGAAGAATCAAAAGTAATTCACAAAGTCAGTACTCTCTCTTGCATGAGGGAGTATTCTTACTATTCAGAGCCAGCCCATCCCAGCAGTGAGTGAAATCATGGTTGGTCTTCCTCCCTGAAGTTGTGTAATTCAATCTAGAGAGGGACTATTTGGGGTTCTGGAAGCTGAGGCTAGCCAGTTTTGAAAGTCAAGAAGGGACCCCGGGTTTGTTGAAGTGTTTGTTGCTTCTAGATACATCTTTCATCCAAGTTGTCAGCCTGGGCTTCTGTGAATCCCACAGCCAAATCCACATCTGATATAATCTGAAAGAGACCCATTTATTTCAAGGCAGCTGTACCTCCTTGTTCAGTGGGGTGAGCCTGGGAGAAGCCAGTGAGAGTGTAGGGATGCTGAAGGAGGAGTGACAGGCTGGCATGTAGGAGGTTTTGGAAGCTGCAAGTGAGGCGGTGTCTCCTTCACTCTTCTCCAGTTTCTCTCCTGGTGGCACATTTGGCTGTCGCCACCATCAAGCACGTTGACCAGCCTTGCACCCTTCTGCGTATCCCTTCTTGACAAAAGATGGACTGGGGAATACTCCATGGAGACCTCAATGCCATTTACATCCTTGGGTTTCCTGCATCATACAGCATAAGTGATTCAACATAGGGGATACTTGTCCCATGGCGTGGGGCGGGGGGGGGGAAGTAATTGCATGCTCTGTATCCTGGTAGGTTTCAAATTTATTTGCTTTATTCAAAAAGTATAGCTGGAAATAAGTACTTACATATTTCTAAATGACCTGCCCTTAAAAATAACCACAATCTGATGTAAAATGGCGAGGCATCCTTGAATTAAATGGATTCACTCCAGCTTGCACCAGGTGTGGATTAGGCCCCAAGATTCATGCAAACCCAGTTGTGATGACATTGAAAAGAACTTAGATTAGAGATGAGTTTAGAAGCAATCAGACCAAATCATAAGCCTGGCAGATTTTGTTCGTTTTTCTGGCAAGTCCTAATTTTCTGAGAATATGAACTTGTTGCAGTATGTATTACACCAAATCCTTCACTTACTGAGCCTATTGCCATAGATGTCACTCTCCATACTGTAACTCCCCAAAACATTTCAATTTCCTTCCCCATAACTGTCACTACGCTTGCTCTGGCCGCTGCAGAGAGGGAATTTAGCCATGTAGCAGATCCCAGGCTCAGCTTTTGGCCTATCAGAAGAAGTATTTTGCAGATGGGCCAACCTAGGGCACATGTTCCCACTGCAATCGGTGCTCTGCTCCTCCCTTGCTGCCTCTTTAATTAGAGTGCAAAAGCTCAAACCAACAGCCAACTCCTCGAATGGCAACAACAAAAGAGTCCTTGTCATACCTAAGCTGACTCAAAATAGAGTAGAAAAGGGGATTTTTTTGACAGAGCTGCAGATCACAGACTCGCAATATAGAGCTTATCACCTAGTACTGTAGGTGATGCTCTTTTAAGTTATAAAAATCATCTACTTGCTCCTTGCTTCATTTTCCACAACTGTGGGCCATGGGCTCTATGAGCATTAGTACACCAGGAGGTGTGACCTAAGGTGATGGTGATAATACAGAGAGAAATATAAGCAGTACTCCAAATGAAACGCCCTGACAAGAGGGAATTTTGGAACTTAAGAGTTTAATAATCACCCCAGAAGAACTTCTCTTCCACATTCTCTCCCAAAAAGTGAGCCTGAGTCTGTTGTCTCCATTCCTGCTTTTCACAGTCTTGCATAATGATCTACATGAAAACTTCAAGGTGAAAAAGCTAAATACTTCTAGCTCTAAATTTTGAAATGGCACAATTGCAGTGCACTTGGCACTTTTGTTTTTCCTCTGGATGTTTTCCTTTCAAAGCAAAGTGCCCTCAGAGGGATGTGCTTTTGCTAACTGTTTCCCTTTTGGTAGAACAGCACATTTCAAAGAAATGTATGTGCATTTCTTATATTTAGCCTACATAACCACAAACATATATGGTTCTTCTGAAGCTTTACCAACCATTTATATTTACAGTTGCTTCAAAGAAAGCAGAATCGAGTGCCCTGTGGGACCCCTTCTCTCCCAACACACCCAGACCTCAAAGTTGGAAGGAAGTTGCAGTATTATTTCTTGTCTTGCCTTTTATTATTACTTTTATTACTAGTGACAATAGCAAGTGCTGATCTAGTGAAGTGCTGCATACCTTCAGCTCCCATGGGAGTCCCTGACAAGCACAAATATTCCCATAAAGAGTATTTGCCTGTAACGTACAGGCACTATGGGGAATCCTAGCCACCTTCCAGACCTTCTCCAAACACAGGAGGAAGAAGAGGATATACATAGAGGGAGGCTGCCAGGGACGAAGGTGCTCCTCATGGGCATGGGATCCCAGGGTGTTTCGGGAACAGCTTTAAGAAGAATATTTTCTGCAGTGCCTTAATCCTGGTTAGTGCTGAAGATGCACAGACACAGTGTGCTGACCACCTGCTTCATTTCATACTGGCACCATTGCATTTCTCTGAGAATAAATATTTCTTCTCCCTCTCTTTACAAGAATTCCATTATTTCATGGGAGTGAAAAAAAGTCTTGATTTTTCCATGTATCTTCCTGTTCCTTCAGACCGTTTGATTGACCGATTCATTTTGGACACTGGAAGATGCATTCACTTTTTAAGCTTTATTTGTTTCCCTTTTTCTGTTTATTTTTGTTGTTATCGGTTAGTTCTAGAAAGAGCAGTCTGAATGCCTTATCTGCCAGAAGGCATGTGCGCATGGTTTTCTTACTTAGCCATCGCTCCACAAGATTTCATTACATTTGCCTAGAATTTAATCCATAACATACAATGCAGAGCTGGTCCCAAGGCAGTGGCTCATCACTTGACACCCTTTCTCTTAAAATCCCATTTCTTTCTGTGTAGCTCCCGCTTGCTGGGCTGGCAGGATGGGTTCTCCTGCTGTGCCACGCTACTCTGACATAATCATAGTAGTGTCACTGGACGACATGTGGCAAACAGATTTGTTGTCAAGGACAAGCAACAAGCTGGGATGACTGAACAGCAGCTTCCAGCAGGAGTGCTCCTCCATATTTTAACCTAGCCTTCCTTGGAGTTGGAAAAGAGGAGATATGGAGGGGAACAAAACACCCCAGTGATTTATAGAATCATAGAATGGTTAGAGTTGGAAGGGACCTTAGAGATCATCGAGTTCCAACCCCCCTGCCTTGGGCAGGGACACCTCCCACTAGACGAGGTTGCTCAAAGCCCCATCCAGCCTGGTCTTGAACATCTCCAGGGATGGGACATCCACAGCTTCCCTGGGCAACCTTTTCCAGTGTCTCACCACCCTCACAGTAAAGAATTTCTTCCTAATATCTAGTCTAAATCTACCCTCTTTCAGTTTAAAACTGTCACCCCTCGTCCTATTTGCTGATGTTTGTAGTTGCACAGAGGGACACCAGAAATCCAATTTAAAAAGTGGTCATCCAGGGTTGTCATGATGATTTCTTGATCACTGAAAAGGCCCAAGAAAGTTTCAGAGTCCAACATCTCTCAGCAGGTGATCTGAAGTAAATCTGGGGAGGATAACCCCATATTCTCAGAGCCCTCACCCAGCCCCCTTGGCCACTGAGACGTCATGGCAGTTGGACAGAAGCCTGGTCTGTCTCACCATAGAGCTTAGGTATGCCTTGAGACAAGAGTAACTAGTCATGCCCCATCTATCTCACATGCTCTTTTTCTGAGCACCTCCCAGACTTTACTATGTTTATCCTCTTAGCACCTCTGTAATTATCTCTCTTGTAACAGATGAGAAACAGAAGAACGTGGAAGTTTTGCAATTTGAGCTGAGCCGTGCAGGAGCTTTTTGGCAGAAGAGGAGGCCTCCTGAGGGGTGAGTAATGTCCTTTTGACAATCCCATTAGACTTCTGTTTATATCCTTACATACCTACATACAAGCCCGAAATTAAGCCCAAAGTGTCTTGCACAGAGCAAAATCACTCTTTGAAGCTGACTCTTCCGGGACCGATGGCTGGGCTTTCATTGCTGTCCTTCCCACTCCCCATCACACTTCCCTGAGACCAGATCTGCAAAGCAGTTCCACTCTGTTGCAGTTTGAAAGATCAAGTCTTATTTATGCAAGTGATATAAACATCATTTTAGCTTGACAAATATACAGAAAATTCAGAACAGCTTCAACTGTTGTGCAGTGACCTGCAGAATAATTTTGTCCAAAAGCATGGAGTACACTCACAACCATATTTTAACTAGTGTGACTGGCAAAGTGAATCAGATGACACTTGGCTTCAAGTGTATGCTTATGGTCAGCCCTCTTAAGTAATTAAATCAATGAGAACTTTACCATGGACCTGAATTTAGCTTTAAACCCTGAATCAGCAGCAACAGTTGAGTGTAAGAGCTGCTGAGTGGAGGGGCAAACCGACATGTGCTTCAGGGGGGGCACATGCTTGGCTGAACGGAGGGCTCTGTGTAAAACCAGGCAGAGCAATGGAAAGCAGATCAGCAAGACGAAGTCTGGCTGATGAACATCCTTCCCAGTGTATGAGTCAGCGGCAGGTTAATTAGGCATAGCTAGGCGAGGAGTAGTGGTTATGACAGAAAAGACTTTAATTGATAGGATCATTTTCAGCACAATAATATTAATTAGCAATTGCGATAGGGAACATGAAGGCAGGTGGAGCACTTTCTGTCAAGGTATTTTTATGAGGAATTAGCCTGTATAAACACCCATTGTAAATACATTGTCCTTGTCAGGTGTAATAACTACCTTGGCACATAGCATCTCTACTG